>NC_037337.1:75341948-75644978 GCF_002263795.3 Bos taurus | reverse complement strand
TTTTTAATATGTTACTTGGATTTTAGATAAAAGGAGCAATGAAGGGAAAGGTTTGGTGGCAAGGGACAGATGATCGTCACAGTGATTTTTTAAAAAATTACCAAGATATGGCATACAAGAGCAACTTTATGGAATACGAAAAGTGTTTAATAGTAGAGAGAAGAGACTTGAGTTGTTTTTAATACCATGTTGAGGTAAATATTAGTTATTAGATATGTTGTACCAGACTTAAAGAACTTTTAATTTACTATATTTGTAGTTGTTTCAAATCATTAAATTTATAATAATTCTCCATGTTTCAAACTTAAAATCTTTAAAAAATGTTATTTAAGTGAAGGGAATACAGGGCAGATTTTCATACTGTGATATACCATTAAGGAGTGCATTGTACGTAATATCCTTCTTTTTATAGTAACTAAAAACCCATTTTTATTTTCCTAGTTGAATAAGAATTAAATCTGTAGAAATCCATTAAGACTACTGAAGACATGTTTCTAAAATATTCAAATCATTTGAATTAATTTCGTTCATTTTTATTGAATTTCAAAACTGTTTTATGATAATTTATCATTTAAACTAAATAGGCCAGCCTCTTGAAAAAGATAATTAACAGCAAATAGACACTATGAAGCTGACTATGACAGTCTGGTGCTTTAAAGTGATTTATAGCGAGTGGACTTTCTTAATGACAGAAGGAGTATTTAAAAACCAGTATTTTGTCTAATGAGCAATACAAGGGTATACTTAGTAGATGGAAATACTAGTTTTTCCATGGATATAGGAAGAGAAAAAGAGACTAAAGAGATTCATTTGGTATTGTCCGACAAGAGCTTCTCTGGTGGCTCAAATGGTAAAGAATCCACCTGCAGTGTGGGAGATGTGGGTTGGATCCCTGGGTTGGGAAGAGTCCCCTGGGTTGGAAAGAGTCCCTTGGCGGAGGGAATGGCAACCTACTCCAGTATTCCTAGCTGGAGAATCCCCATGGACAGAGGAGCCTGGTGGGCTACAGTGCATGGGTCACAAAGAGTCCCAACAAGAAATGAAAAGAGGATTTATTTCTAGAAGGCAAGAAGTTAGTAACTGTTGCAGTTCACATCAACATTTTTTAAAATATTTAATCTGAAAATGGTGGGTGGAATAAGTAACTAACTCTGACGGATACATATGTCAACATTAGTGCTCTGTGAAATTGTAACAGGGAGTTTGACATTATCCCTAGTATGACAGCCTAGTGAAGTTTTAAACTGCCACCTACAGGGAGAGAGAAAAGTGGGAAAGAATAGGGGTGACAGAAGCTATATCAGAAATATTTAGGGTTTTTGAAGATAAAGCTGTCAGTATAAAAGATGTATGATAACTCAGCAAAAAGTTTACCTAGAAGAAAAGCCCCATAGGGTAGACTGCTGCTGCTGCTAAGTCGCTTCAGTCGTGCCGACTCTGTGCGACCCCGTAGACGGCAGCCCACCAGGCTCCTCTGTCCATGGGATTCTCCAGGCAAGAACACTGGAGTGGGTTGCCATTTCCTCCTCCAATGCATGAAAGCGAAAAGTCAGAGTGAAGTCGCTCAGTCGTGTCTGACTCTTAGCGACCCCATGGACTGCAGCCTACCAGGCTCCTCCGTCCATGGGATTTTCCAGGCAAGAGTACTGGAGTGGGGTGACTGCATTGATTGCTATACAACTCTTGATCAAAGACTGGTGAAATGCCTCAGTGACAAGATTATGAATGTTTAATCATGTCAGCTCTTCATTTAAACTGCAAATTAAGGTAGTAAGAACCTAACATATATTGAAGCTGTTTTTTAGTTGAATAAAGTCTCTAAAGCTCTTGCTTACTATCTTCCTCCTCTTCCAAGTAAAAAGATCAATATGCATTGAAACTCAGCAGGATCAGCAAAATTTACTTTCAAATCAGTATTCTATGATAACATTTATTTAGACCTAATGTTGGGCTTCCCCGGGAGTCCATTGTTTAAGAATCTGCCTTGCCGTGCAAGGGAAACCTGTTTGATCCCTGGTCTGGGAAGAGCCCACATCCTAGAGCAACTAAGCCCGTGTGCCATAACTACTGAGCCAGCCCTCTAGAGCCCGAATCACAATGACTGAACCCACACACTGAATCTGCTGAAGCCCAAGTGCCTGGAGCCTGTGCTCTGCAACAAGAGAAGCCACTGCACTGAGAAGCCTGTTCCACCACAACGAAGAGCCCCCGCTCACCACGACTAGAGAAGGGCCTGCACGGCAATGAAGACCCAGCACAGCCAATGATAGATAAATAATAAAGCTTTAGACAGACCTAATGTTATCCCCAAATTGTACTGAGAAACCTAAAGTGATGATTTACCAAACAGTTTTGCTCTGCAGTTAGGTATCTAGGATCCATAGTGGTTGGAGAATTATTGCCCTATAAATAAAATTTTTCAGGGTCAAAGGTACCAAGTAGGTAATTGTTTGAAAAACTATTATGCCTACTAAAATTTATATTGTATCAAGTGTATTTGAGCCAGTTAAAACTAGTTGCAGTAAACAAGGCTTAAATTGCCAAAATACTAATTATAAAATGATGGAATGGGGATGTAAAAGTCTTTAGATATTTCTAGAGGTATTTTGGCAGAGGGGGATGAAGATTAATTTCTGTTGCTGTAGACAATCAGTACAACTTAAAAAACTGGTAATGACTTAAAAAATATAAGGCGGTGGAATTATGTATACATTCCACTTATGTGGATTTCCTTCACTGAATAAATACACTATACTACAGTGAAGTGCAAAATTCTTGCTAAGTCAAATTCTTCCCAAGTGAAGTAGAGCCCCTGTTTTTAGGAATTATCTGAATTTATAGATTCACAAATATTATCAGGTGTGCTGTTTACTGGTTCATCACAACATGAAGAAACTAGGGACAGTGTAGTGAGTTATTTTTAATAAATATGAATTTATAGTGTACCCATGTGTTCCTGGATTGCGTACTTACTACTTCATTGATATTAAAGTTAACATCTTTTCTTTTATAAAACTATGGTAATCTAAAAATGTCCTTGGCAAAATAAAATTCATTTACCCTATTTGGAACATCTAGTTTTTGGGAAAATTTTAACCAAACAGTAAAATCTGAAGTCTGTAAGTCACAAATTGATACTGAGCCAATTCGAAGGCTTGGAACATTAAAAATTTAATAACTGATAATACTAACAAAGTTCTGTTGAGAGTTAAAACTGAAATTATAGAAGAAAGATGTTTAGTTTTATATATAGGTATAAAATAAATTCATAATTTGGTTCCTGTGGTTTGATATTTTTAAGAACAAGATTCTGCTAAAGACTTTACATACATATAATGCAGAAAAAATGGACTGTAATAAAGAGGAAGTATGTTTTCTTGACCTACTACCTTCTCTATATCATGTCATCTCTAGCAACCCTTTTGAGAAACTATTCAGAGAGAAAAAGAAAATCAGATTTGAACTAGACCCAAAGTAAAAATGCCATTGGATTTAGGGTAACAGATACTTATAAATGTTGATCTTTTTTTTTTCTTGGTATTTTGAAGTTAATCTTCCTTATTAAGCTAAGTGTAAAGGAATATTAATGTGAAATGAAATCTTAAAATATACTTGTCATTTCCTACTCTATGTTCTTTCTATATATGTGTCAAGGAAAAAAAAAGAGCAGAAAACCAAAAAGATTAAACACCTACAAGTTTAATGCCAGAGTTTTCAGAGATTTTTAAAAGACTGGGTTAAAATATGTCAAAGGGGCAGTTATTGTTGGATAATCTTTTTAAACTTTCTCAGTTGTTTACCTTATATTCTATTTTTTTTCCCCAGTGAGAAAAAGAAAGAAAAGGAACGTGAAGAATTGTGGAAAAAACTGGAGGATCTGGAGTTAAAGAGAGGTCTTAGACGTGATGGGATAATTCCAACTTAACAAAAATATCAACAACAACATTACTAACCTGTGGAGTCACACATTTATGTAGTAGAAGATGGAGCAACAGTTTTCTGTATTGTGCAACTTTACAGTAGATTTCACATTTGTTTCATTATTACAACAGCACTGTATATACCTGTCTCTAAGTAAAGGAAAAAAAAAAAATAAGGACTTCAATCCAAAGTTTGGACAGTAGATGGACTTCTCAGAACTTGGCAAACATAATTATTGTTCTAACCCTCTTTTAAAAAAAAAAAGCAGTCTTCAGAGGTCTGTTGATGAAATTGCTATATTAAAATTCCATTATTGGGAGTTCCTTATTTATCATTAGCAGAGAGTATGAAACAATTTTCAAATGTGAACAATCTTAAATTTAGCTTGTCTTTCTGCTAAGCTGTTAAATGTATTTATAGTAAAGGAAGGAAAAAAAAAAAAGACTGTCATTTCCTTATAAGTTTGTATAACATCCTCCTCTGGATAACTTGACTGTAATTTGACATCTTTTCCTTTTGCACATCTTCATGAGTTGAATGTGGAATGGGGCTATGAAGTATAAAGGTCCCGTGTTAAAAGTTTTGTTTACTGGAATGAACATCCTTCCAGTAACCAGGTAGTGCTGGTACTCCTTTAGTTTTAAAATTAGGAGTAAAAGAGAACAGGTGATAAACATGGTAGGGAAGGGAATTTCGGATTCATGCCTGAGTTTATGGTGAATCCAGATCAATGTCTTGAATCCTTTGAAAACAGGCACTGGGACAGGAGAGGGTTCAGCACCTGACCAGTATTAGTTATGTACATCACTGAAAACACATACCAGAGATGTTTTAGAAATGTCAGGAGACATCCTTTCGGACCATTTGGAAATAAGAAAGACAAACACTGAACAGTACAACCATGAAATTGATTGCCAGGATGTGAATCTAATTGGGAATAGTCAAGCAAACAGCTTGGACTGTTTGGAGTTGTTGCCTTACTTTTTCATATGTATTTATAAAGTATTCCAGCAAAAAGAGGATGTAGCCTCTGGGGAAAACAAACAAACATATTACAGTGTTTTTTGTAGATTCTCGTTCTGTATCCCATCACAGCGCCAGCCCTGTTTTTAGCCAGAAAGGATTCAGGATAAACATTATTATGCATTCTGAATTGGATGCGTATTCCTAACTACTGTATTTGTTACCAAAAGTGGTTCTACAAATGCTACTGAAAAAAATCTGGAAATTCCTAATGTCCTGAGTGTTAATAATAAAGTTTAAAAATGCTTTTATATCAAAGGTGCATTGTGACCAAATTGTTTAAGAAAACAAAAAAAACCACAAAATCTAGGGCTGTATTATAGATATATCTTACTGGCTCTCTGCTCTGTATTTGAAAGAGGAATCTTACATCTTGGGGTGTTAAAATGCTGATAAAACTTGTGTACATTGTGTACTTAACCTAATGCAGTTGCATTATCATGTACTGAAAGATACGTGTTTTGGGATTTATTTCCAGGATGCTTTTGCTTGTTATGGACATGGCAGCAGTGAGTTGATAATCCTAAACCATCCCTTCCAGAAGTATTCGTGACATGGAGCTGATTCTGCGTTCATGTGTTGAATTGTGATAGTAGCAAACAGGAACATATGAACTGTTGTTGCTCTTAATAGAAATATGGTATCAATATGGGCTTGTATAGTTTATTCCTTCCATTTAAAATATAAGATAGAATATGCAGTTTTATTCTTTATAAGAAAAAAGGAAAAAAAAAGAAGCCGCTGACCTTTCTCCCCTATCAAGTGTTTCAGGATTATCAGGTCACAGTTTGTGCATCAAAAGTCAGCCAGTTATGGACATTGTCATCTCAATAACTTTGTAAAACAAAAACAAAACTTGGCATTGTTAATTCTGAAAAAGAAACAGCAGTAAAAGAGTCGTATGCAATATCAAACACAACATGGTTTAGTGGAATTAATAGATTTTTTTTTTTTTAAAGAACTTTAATGGGGATTCTATGTAAAGCTGGCAGAGGCTGCCAAAGATGAAAGAACTTACTTTAAAAGTGCTGGAGCAAAGGTGCAAGTTCAAATGCTAAAGATAAAAAATAAATTTGTAACAAACCATCTCCTTCAGCCCTTTTGATTTTAGCCCATGGGTTTTGACTTTGCTTTATATTTAATTTTGACAATATGAACTTTTGTTTGCTATCAAGGTCACAGGTTTATGAACTATATCTCTGCCCATTAGAATGAAATGCAGTCATTTGAAATGAGAAAGACCAGGACTCTTTATTGCACCTTACCCTGTCCTCAGAGTTAAGGTGAAAGCTGTACCGATATCCTTGATGTCAATTTCGTATGCTGAGCATTCCAAACTGAGAAGAATAAAGCCAAATTTTAGACATATTTAAAGAAGCTATTATATGTCTAAAATTCATAGGGCAACTTCTGAGAAGAAACACTGTCTTTTCTACTTTAACCGAAAGTGACAATGTGACATTTGTCATGTTGGATCCAGTGACGCAGAGTAACTGAGGTAACCTGACTGTTGCACTGTGTGACATATTTAAGGACGTACTTGCTGCATTTGCAGCAGCCCTCTCTCTTTGTCCTTTCCCACATTTCTGCTGTTGCTGCAAGTCGAGTTAATTGTGACAAATGCATCTTTGTGTTATATTTTGTTTGCTTCCTAATTTCCAGAACTATATATAAATATATTTTTTAAATAGCAAATATTGTAGTTAGTGAGTGATGATCACTCCAACCTTATCCCTACCATATTGGTTTTAGGGGTAGGACTAAGAGTGTCTTTGGAAGAAAAACAAAAAACGAAAACAAAACCCTGTGGTTTAGAAGGATGCTGAGGCCTTAGGCTGTGGGCCTGGAACAGCCATGTGAGTGAACTGACCCATCTCATACTTTGAATCAAGCATGCATTCCTTTTCTCATTGTGCAAGTGTCCCCAGTTTTCCCTCAGTGTTTAGTTTTCGGCCTTTGAAATTTTATTATATTTTGCTCTCCCTAACATCTGTTTTTTATAAAATAAAATAAAAAATAAAAAAAGTGAGATATAAGTAATACCCTCAATGCCTCTGGATACTCACAAGCAGGGTTATACTCCTTCATCTTGGGCTCACTTGCCTAAATGGAAGGGTTTAATTTATTTTGTACCTCCTTCTATGCGTGGGACAGTCCAGGGTGCGGAGCCAGGAATTGCTCATAATTGCACCTGCTATACTTAAATGTATAGCCCTAGGCTCAATCACACTATGGAAAGAAAAAAAAAGTATATTTAGAGCTTTAAAAGCTTTTTTATTTTTTTGTGGGGGCCGGGGTGGGGGGTGGGTGGGAAAGGGAAGATGTATGGATGCTATTGGCATTTTTAAGTGTTCAGAGGTGTTTTTTTTCCCCCTTCTGTTTTGTTTTTTTCCCTTCAATTGGATGCACTGACCTGGCCCAAGAAATAAAGAGATTCTCTCTTTTGATGCTGTTACCAATGTTATGACAAAGTGACAGTCGCCTAGAACAAAAAAAGTGGCACCAGACATGATCAGTGATATTTATTTGCACATCGATATTTTTATTTTTATATTCTGGCTCAGCTGCTTCTCTGAGTGGAGTTAAGGAATGAGCCACAAAGAATTTTTGTAGTAGCTATATTGGGAACGCATTTTATATTTCTCAGTATTTAATTTTGAAACTCTAAAAGGATGGTGCATCTTGAGAGAAAGCTGAGCAAATTTTAATCTGGTGGAATGTTCGTTTGTGCTGCTTATTGTGCACAACTGCAGCAGTAGCATCTCTCTTGGAAATAAACATCCCAGATTATGACGTCTATGAATATAGGTTTCCTTTTCTACCCCACTCTTTCCCTTCCCTCCCCCGTCTTTCCTTCTTTCCCTTCTCTTTACTTTTTTGGAAATCACTTATTGTATATAAGTTGTAATCCAGACCTCATGTATCAGTGGGGAACTTTCAAATATAAATATTACCAATACATTTTCTGGTTGTTGTCTGATTTTTGATTGAGGTATAATGAGAATGACATGTCCATTGCTTTTGGTTTGAGGACTTCGCTTTAGCTTCATACATCTTTTGGTATTTTAGTATTTCATTGTTTTAGCAGGAGAGGGCAGCAAAAGTTCATTTTCCCTGTTAGAAATGCTGTGGTTCATGACCGGTTTTAAATTTAGTTGTGTGTGTGTGTTTTTAAACAGCATCTGTTTGTGGGTAGAGGTAAAAAATGAAACATTTTTGATAATGAAAATTTGCATATGAAAATTATAGACTGATTCAACCAGACAGTGAAGACTTCTGATCCACATGAAAGTCAAAAGGCCACAAAAGAATCTTCTGGCACTGGCTAAAATATGCTACTTCCTTTTCAAACACAACAAAATGCAAGCTGAATCTTAAAACACTTGGAGTTTAAAATGTCTTTCTTTGGAAATGATATACTTTCTTCAAAGTGGTAACAGAAACAAAAATGAAGGTGCTCCTGAAGGAAAATGTAACCTTCCCCTTTCACAGCTGTGTGAGAGGTTCTGTACTGTGGGTACATCCAATAAAGAAGCAGTGAAGAGTTTTCAGGCGCCTGGCTATGTGTGTGTGTTCATCTGTTTCTGACCTCCGTGACCTTTTTGAACCATACAAATGGTAGATTTGATCAATATAAATGTGAAGTTGGTATGTTCAGGCTTTCAACTTGAGAAAATCAGTTTGTAATTAGGGTGGGCTTCAGGATCTATTGCTGGATATGCAAATACCCCAAAACTTGGTGGCAAAATCAAAGTTATTTTGTTCACAAATGTACAATGTGGGCAGGACTTGGCAAGAATTCTTGTCTTTGCTATTCCAGTGTCAGCTTGGGTTTATCAAGGGGGACAGGAGTCATGGCTCACTTGCATGGCTGGCCAGTCGGTGCTGGCTGTTGACTTGGGGTTCAGTCAGAGACCTCATTTCTTCTTGACACAGACCTCCTTATGGGGGTGCCTTCCTTTACTTCCTCAAAGTATGAAAACTAGGAATGAACGTTTTAATCGACAGGAGGTGGATACTGCGAATTCTTTAAAACCTGGGCCCAGAAACTGTCACAGCATGATTTCTGTCATATTTTGTTGCTCAGACAGTGATGAAGTCTGCTCAGATACAAGTGCAGGGGATGTGAGCCTCACTGCTATGTGATGAGAGGAATGTCATCTGTAGCCAACCCTGGGATACTTTGTAAAGCATTTGATTTAGGTGTGGTTTACTCTCTTGGCTAATTAGATTTGGAACCACGTAGAGTTAACTAGTTAATGTTTCATGTTCAGTTAAACTAAGTTGGGAGGGGAAAAAAAATCCTTGTACATTCAGTAGTTTTGTATTTCAAAGCATGACAATTTTACATCTGAAGATCACCTTGGTAAGTTACTTACCAAGAAGAAACTTGTAACAAAAAATTTCAGGGTTCATAGAAATATGAGTTGATTTCCATGGAATGTCTAACCTTTTCTATAACATTGCTTCCTGTCTTATAATGAAGCAAAACAAATGTATAATCCAGATTTTGTTTGTTTGTTTGTTTTAGCCAAGACTAAGTATGGAAAAGTATGGAATAGTTGACCAAGACTGTAGGATTAGGGAATTAAAATTTGCTTGTTTCTGATTATGATACATGTTCATTGTATATTCTTGAGAAGGAAGATTTTAAGAAACAAACTGAATACCTATATGCTACTCCCCATATCAAAAAGACCATTAAAAGTCATGTATGTTCATTGATTGACTGGACCAATGTTAATTGATCACCTCTGTCCAGAGTTTTGCCCATCCTCCGTTGTTCCCATTTCCTACATCTTTATTGTCTCATTTAATTTTGTTCACAATCTGAATTAATTATACGATTTGAGTCAAATTTTGCTGCTACCAGATGATATGGGGCCTCAGAACCAGGATGGATATCAGTCACGGCCCCCTTTGTCCTCCCTAAAGCTCTTCAGGCAAGGTGTCTTCAGCCAGTGTCACCCAAGATGATGACCATGGACTTGGAAGACAGAGACCCCTGGGATCATTTGGCTTCTGACATTTATCAACGGTGTGACTTTGGGAAAACTGAGCTAAGCCTCAAATTCATTTGTAAAGTGGTACTTATTTTTCAGTGTTGTTATATTCTATTAGGCAGTATGTGTAAAATAGCATAAAGTGTGACACATGGTAACCTTAAAAATATTATGTTTGATGAATACTTTATTAAACCCAAAAGTTAAACCCACAGCAGAAGAATGGAAGTAATAAAGATTATTAAGCAGAAACAAAGTAGAGTATAGAAAAACAACAGGGAAAAGTGAAACCAAAAGTTGGTACTTTGAAAAAACCAGGAAAATTAACAAACCTGTAACCAGATGGACTAAATAAAAGAAGACTCAAATTACTAAAAATCAGAAGTGAAAGTGGAGATATCTTTGCTGATTCTATAGAAATAAAACATAAGAGCATTGTGAACATTTGTTTGCCCAAAAAAAAAAAAAAAAAGTTGGGTAGTCTAGATGAAATGATTCAATCACCATGAAATAGAAAATCTGAATAGACTTATAATTAGTGAGAGGATTGCATTGGTAATCAAAAATCTCCCAACAAAAATCTTGGCCCAGGTGGCTTCACTAATGAATTCTACCAAACATTTAAAGAAGAATTAATACCAGTGCCTCTCAAATGTTTTCAAGAAATCAAAGAGGAGGGAACACTTCCTAACCCATTCCTATCAGGTCAGTATAATCCTGATACCAAAAACAGATACTTTAAGAAAGTAAAACTAAAGACCCATATCCCTTATAGACATTGATAAAAAAATGTCCAGCAAATTGCTAGCAAACAGATTCAGCAGCATATTAAAAGCATTATCCATAATTAGATGGGATTTATTCCTGGAATGCAAGGATGGTTCAACATACAAAAATGAGTCAATGTAATGTACCACATCATCAAAATGAAGGGAAAAAACCCCAACGTAGTAATCTCAACTTATGCAGAAGAAGCATTTGAGAAAATTCAACACCCTTTCATGATAAACACTTAACAAAATAGAAATAGAAGGAAATTATCTCAACGTTGTAAAAGCCACATGTGAAAAATCCATAACCAACGGTATTCAATGGTGAAAGACTGAAAGCTTTTCATCTAAGATCAGGAAGAGCATGAGGATACCCACTTTTTCACTACTTATATTCAACATAGTGCTGGAAGTTCTATTCAGAGCAATTAGGCAAGGAAAAGAAAAAGCATCCAAATTGGAAATGAAGAAGTAAATTTGTTTGCAGGTGGTATGATGTTACATGTAGAAAACTCTAAAGACTCCACAAAAAGTTGCAACTAATAAAGTAGCAGAATACTAAGTCAACACACCAAAATCAGTTTCATCTCTGTATACAATGAACAAACTGAAAAGGAAATTACAAAAACAATTCCATATACTATTAGCATCGAAAAGAATAAAATCCTTAGTAATTAATAGTGAAAGACTTGTACAATGAAAACTACAAAACTGCTGAAAGAAATTAAGACATAAATGGGGACATATTCCATGTTTATTGATTGGATTAATTATTATTGGCAAAATGTACATACTGCTGAAGTGATCTATAGATAGAATGTAATCATTGTCAAAATCCCAATTGATAATGATTGATAAAAGGATTTTTTGCAGAAATTAAAAAATCCATTCTAAAATGTATATGGAATCTCAAGGGAGCATGAATTGTCAAAACGATTTTGAAAAAGAACAAAACTGGAGGACACTCTGATTTTAAAACTTACTATAAAGCTACATTAATCAAAACAGTGTGGTGGTTTTGGCATAAAGCTATATAGGTAAATGGGATAAAATAGAGAACTCAGAAGAAACATATATGGTCAAAAGATTTTTGACAAGGCTGCCAAGACCATTTGATGAGGAAAGGAAAGTCTTTTCAAAGAACAGTGCTGTGAAAACTGGATATCCACACTTTGAAGAATGAAGTTGGATCACTATATACAAAAATAACCTCAAAATGAATCAAGGACCTAAATGTAAGACCCCAAATAATAAAACTCTTGGAAATAAACATAGGACAAAAGTTTCATTGTACAACATTGTACAATATTTGACAGGACTTCTTGGACATAACATCAAAGGCACAGGTAACAAAAAATATGTGAATTAGACTTCATGAAATTTTAAAAATTTGTGCATCCTAAGATACTATCCACAGAGTAAAAAGGCAGCTCATGAATGGGAGAAAATATTTGCACATCGTATATCTGTAAAAGGTTTAACATCAAGAATATGTGGAGAACTTTAAAAAACTCGATAAAAAACTTAAACAGCCCAATTCAAAAATGGGCAAGGATTTAAATAGATATTTTCCCAAAGAAGATAATAACTGGCCAACAAGCACATAAAAAGATACTCAACATCACTAATCATTAGGAAACTACAAATCAAAACTGAGGTATACCTCCTCATACCAATAAGGATGGCTACTATCGAAAAACCAGAAAACAAGAAGAGCTGGCAAGGATGTGGAGAAACCAGGTCATTTGTGCACTATTGATGGGAATGGAAAATGATACAGCTGCTGCGGAAACAGTATGGAAGTTCCTCAAAATATTAAAAATATCATGATCTGGCAATTGCCCTTCTGAGTATATACCCAAAAGAAATGAAAACAGGGCTTCAAACAGTTATTTTTACACCCATCATTATTCACAGTAGCTGAAATGTGGAAGCAACTCAAGTGTCCACCAGCAGATGGCTGGATGAGCAAAATGTGGCATGTACATGGAATATTATTCAGCCTCAAAAAGGAAGGAAATTCTGAAAGATGATACATCATAGATGAACCTTGAGAACATTATAGTAAATGAAAATAAGCTGGTCACACTAAGGCAAATAGTGTTTGATTCCACTTAAACGACGTACTTAGATGAGTCAAAACCATAAAGACAGAAAGTGTAATGGTTGTTGCCAGCGGCTGAGAGGAGGAAAGAATGGGGTATCTTCTAATAAGTATGGAGTTCCAGCGTTAAAAGATGAAAAGAGTTAAGAGGATGGGTGGTGGTGATGGTTGCACACTGAAGTGTACAAATGACCTGTACATGTAAAAATGATCAAAATGGTAAATTTAATTTTATGTGTATTTTACCTCAATAATAAAAAATGCTACTAAACCATTTTCCACCGTGGATATGACATTTCACACTCTGAACAACAAGGTATGAGGATTCCAGTTGCACATTTTTGCCAACATTTAGTGGTGTCACTTTAAATAGTTTTAGCCATTCTGGTGAATGCATATAAAGATATTTTATTGAGGTTCTCATTTGTATTCTCCTGATGACTAATTATATTAAACACCTTTTTCATGTGTTTTTGGCAATTTGTATATCTTCTTTTGTGAAGTGTCTGTTCAAATTTTTGCCCATTTTGCTTTATTGTGTTGTTGACCTTTTTATTATCAAATTGTAGGGTATCTTTATGTTTCTTGGGTAATAATTCTTTGTCAGATATATGTTTTGTGAATATTTTCTCCATACCTAATGAGCAAAAGGTTTAAATTTTGATGAGATATAATTTAACTTTTTTTCTTTTATGATTATTGTTTCTTGTGTCCTAAGAAATCTTTCTTCCTGCTTCCTTTCATCCCTCCCTGCCAGTCCAAATTATACTCTTTTATATATCCCCTTTGAAAGCTTTATAATTTTTGCTTTTATGTTTAGGCTCATGATTCATCTTGGATTATTTTTTTGTGCTCATCTCTGGCTATTTTCAAAATTTTCTTTATCCTTTGTTTTCTGTTTGCTTCTGATGTGCTTCATGTTTTGCTTCATATTTATCATGCTTGGAGATCACTGAGCTGCTTAAATCTCTACATATTTACCTATTACCAGATTTGGTAAATATTTTGATCGTTATTTTTCAGATATTTTTTTCTGTCCTGTTCTCCTTCTTTCTTCTGGAACACTAATTACATGTACTTAAATCTTTGTTATAGTATCATACATCACAGGTACTGTTCATTTTTTATTAATAAATTATCTTTTTATTGAGATAGAATTCACATAAAATTAATCATTTTATTTACTTTTAAAAATTGGCCATTTAAAAATATACTAGTCACTGACATTTTGTACATTAAAGATATTGTACAGCTTTCTTTTCTATATCATTCCAAATATTTTCACCATCCCAAAAGAAAACCCCATAATCTTCAGGTAACCACTTTCCATTCCTCCCTCCCAACACCTGTCAACCATAAATTAGCCTTCAGTCTTTATGCATTTACCTAGTCTGGATATTTCACATAAATGGAATCATATAATGTATAACCTTTTTGTCTGGCTTCTCTCACTTGGCATATTCCTTTTGAAGTTCATATTGTATGTATCAGTACTTCTTTCCTTTTTATTGCTGCATATTTCATTGTATGATATACCACATTTTATTTATCTATTATCAATTTATTGATATTTAGGTTGTTTTAACCTTTTGGCTATTGTGAATAGTGCTGTCATGAGTGATGATTATGAGTTTTTGTTTAAATACATGTTTTCAGTCCTTTCAGTAAATAAGGTTGGAGTGAAATTTCTGGGTCATATGGTAATGCTATGATTAATTTTCTGAGGAACTGTCAGACTTTTTTTCTACAGTAGCTGCACTAATTTACACTCCTTGAGCAATGCATGGGGGTTCTGATTTCTTTACCTCATTGCTAATGCTCGTTGTTTTCTGTTGTTGTTTTTATCTATAGTCATCCTAGTGGATGTTCTGTTCATTTTTTAAAAAATATCTTTTTTTCAGTGCTTTTTAAATTGATACTATATTGATTTTCCTCAAGTTCTTTTTCCTCTGTCCTCTCTATTAACTGTTATGCTCATATAACAAATATTTTTATTTTAGATACTATATTTTTTAGTTTTAGAATGTTCTCATGGTTCATTTTCTGGAGTCTATTCCTTTGTTGAGATGTCTATCTTTTCATTCACTGTATGTCTTTCTTAATATCATTCTGTATAGTTACCATAGCTATCATAAGGTTCTTTTTGCAAATTCCAGTATCTGGGACTTGTCTCTCTTAATGGTCTTTTTCTTGAGAATTTGTCACATGTTTCTGGTCCTTTGTATGTTGAGTAAATTTGAATTTTTTCTTGGATACTTTAAATTTTATGTTTTGGGAACTCTGGATTGTGTAATATTTCTCTGAAGAGTATTAATTAGTTGTAGCAAACACTAATTTGGTGGGACTCTACAAGCTCCATCTCTTGGTAAGTAGCTCATATCATCGTTCAGTTGTCTTATCCTTCTCTGGAGTTTGTTCCACGCGTGTGAGGGTCAGGTGTTAGTCATAGATTTGGGTTAGATTACGCACACAAAAGTTTTGTTTCTCCTTTCTAGTGCTGTCCTTTCTGTGATATTACCCTCACTTTCCAATGGCTGTGGCTGCCCTGCACTCTGGTTCTTTAGGGCAGAAAAACAGTTTTCCTGTCATGTTCTACTTGTGTTCTCCTGCTTCACCTAGCATTGACGCTCAGGCTCAAACTTACAAAAATGGAAGATTTACCCAGTGTCATCCTTTTTTCCCGAGTGTTGACTTTCCTACAGAATATGCCTTTTAGTGCTTTCCAGTTGCTTTCCTTCTCCTCTGTGTGTATGTCTCTCTTGTGCTACATTTCCCCATTTTTATCTGCATGAAGAGGTCTGGCAGAATTCTGATCATGTATTCTTAAAGCAGATTTTCCCTCAAGGGCTATAATTTGGAGACACATGATTCTCTCCCTCCCCCACCCCAAAACATTCTACATATGGGGCATGGTACTAAGTCAGGTAAGTATTTCCCACACATCAGTAATTTACATATCACTGCCATTAATTTTGCCACTTTAATATTACACTTGTAATGTGTTAGCTTATTTTTAAATGAATCATATTTTCATTCAATTTTATTTATTCGCTTTTAAAACTTTTTGTTTTGAGACAAATTTAGACTTATACAAGAGTTGAAAAATATTACCGTGAATTCCTGGATATCCTTCTTCCAGCTTCCTCTTATGTTACCATCTTCTATAACCAAAGAGGATTTATCCTTGGCACAAGTACCCTAGATGTAATGCTGTCAACTAAAATACAGAATTTATTCAGATTTTACCAGTTTTCCCATTAATGTCCCTTTTCTCGTCTAGCATCCAATTCAGGACTCCACGTTGTAAGTAGCTGTCACGTCTCCTTAGTCTCTTCAACTTGGTGACACTTTCCAAGTCTTTCCTGATCTTTCATTACTGATGTTTTTGAACAACACTGGTAAGTTATGTTTTAGAGTGTCCCTCAGTTTGGGGTTTCAGATGGTTCTTTATGATAAGATTGAAGTTAGAGGCATTATTTCAAGATATTGATAGGATGCTTCAGAGATGATGCTCCTCCCTCAGTGCATGATATCAGGGAGTACATGGTGTCACTGCTTATTATTAGGCTAGAGAGAATATTAACATACTCATATTAATGCAGCCCCTGATTACTGACTTAATTAAAAGAATGATATATTGGGAGGATGGGAGAGGGGAGACACAGGTTATGCAAAATTAAGCTGAATCTTTGACAATGTTTGTAGAATTTCCAAATCAAGAAATAACGACATAAGCAATTGGACATGTGGAAGCAACTACTGATAGCTTGCAGATATAATATAGGTAATATTAGCTAAAGGTATTCAAGAGGAGAGAGAGCATGAAAAAAAGGCTTAATTGTCTTTTATCAAAGTCTTGATGTCTGAGAAATAGGTCAAATAGTGTGCATTCTTTTTTCAAAAACTCAAGTGGAGCAGACCTATAACAACCTCCAACGCAAGTTGAGACATGCCTGTTGGTATAAAAGGGGCTTTCTTCAGACCAGAGTGATTACATATTGTATGGATAGAGCACATCCTGGTCAAGAATTAGGATGTAACAGGTTGAGTTGATATCCCTCAAGATGCATAATTCTTTTTCTGAGATTCTGAGAATGCAGGGGGTCAGGAATTGACCTCTGCCACTGATCAGAAAGAAATCTGGCACAGATAACCTTCTAGTTTGCTTGAATGAGGAAATTTGAACATCAGATGGTGTTAATTAGGCGTTTACAGGCTATTTCACTGGCACAAAAAGGATATTATCGCTGTTCCCCCTTGCACTTCAGCACCTGGAGTGTCTCAGACAATAGCGAATTCACATAATGAGCAATGTGAAATGGCAAGTGATTATGACTGAACAAATTGAGCTTGTGGAATCTCACAGGCAGACTCATTTCCTCCTTACAACTCTGGAATAGCTCTGTCTCTTTGGAAAGCCTGCTGCTTGTTCCAGGAGCTTCAGCAATCCAGGAAGGACCACCTGGAGAAGCCCAAGAGGGGCCAGTCAGGAGAGAGAGGAGAACTTTCATTATTTCTTCTGCAGACTCTGAAAATCCAAAGGTCAGGAGGCATCCTTATGGGGGTGGAGTCCTGTACTCTTCTTATGGCTAACTTGATGAGGAATCATCACAGGGAGAAACCTCTGAAGATACATAAAACACCGCATGAATGGTTCAGCTAAATTACAGCAGTGGGAGAGGGAAGGGAAGGGAGGTGCTGGGGAGAATCATTTTAAAAGCTCATGAATAAAAAGTATATCAATTTTGCAGGCTTTATTTTCATTATGAAATTATATGTACCCTTTCATTTTTACTGCTTCTTGAGGTATAATATGGGGTTTCCCAGGTGGTGCTAGTTTTAAAGAACCCACCTGCCAATTCAGGAGACATAAGAGGCATGGGTTTGATCCTGGGTCAGGAAGATCCCCTGGAGAAGGGCATGGCAACCCACTCCGGTATTCTTGCCTGGAGAATCCCATGGACAGAGGAGACTGGTGGGCTGAAGTCCACTGGGTTGCAAAGAGTCTGACATGACTGAAGCAACTTAACACACATGCACATCCTTGCAGAAAAGAGTACATATGCTACATGAACAACTCACTGCATTTTTTACTGTTTTCTTTAAGAGATAAAAACAAGAAACCAAAGTGAGACATAGAAGATAGGTTGGGAAAGACTGCATTCTGCTGTTACCATCTGGAGACAAACGGCTCGATGCTTTGATGTACACCTGACAACCACGTATGGCTACATCTCCTTGAAATTGTCTCCGTGCCGCTAAGAACCAACCAGGATCACCTCAGGCTGACCTCCTTTGAGGATACCCATAGCAATGGAAGTCCTGCCAAGCTCGGCGCTGCACCCAGCAGCACCTGGGAAGACAGTAAGTCTTCAGGTACAGGCTATAAAAGAAATAAGACTGTGAGAGATTAAATGAATCATTACAAAGTCTCTCCTATGGTTTCTCCATGAGCTTCATGGTTTGTTTCCATCCCATGACACATCACTGATTCAGATAAGTGAAAGAAAGCCTGAAGAAAAGGCAGTGGATTGCTCTGAATATCAGATCATGTCAACATTCTTCCAAAAACCCTTTCCGTGATTACTTGATATACTAGGAATAAAGACTAGACTCCCAAGCGTGGTGTACAAGGTGCCAAGTTATCTGGCACCACCCGGCTCTCTGATCTTGCCTGCTATTCTCTTCCCTTACTCATTGATCTGAGCTCCCTTGGCTGCCATCTTCTTCCTTGGCTCTGCCTCAGGACTTTTGCATTTGCTGTTTCCTCTGCCCTCGGTACTTTGTGTCATTGGCTGCTTCTCACTTTTTAGTTCTCTGCTTAGATGTCAGTGGATTCCCATGACTGGTCTACCTAAATAAACAAGTCCCTTCTTCTGAATCACTCCTGTCTCATAGTCCTCTTTATTTACTGAATTTAGCTTCTCATAGCCTGAAACTACCTTTTATTTGTTAACTTTTTTAAACTTATTTTTACCTCCCCTTTCTAGAAGGTCAGTTCAGTAGGGGAGACTTTATCTGCCTCACCGATGCCTATAAACTAGCCCTGAGAATAACAGTGCCTGGCAGGTAGTTGGTGCTCAGTAAGTCTGTGTTGACTGAATGAGTAAATGAATAGTGAACAATATGCATAATAAACGTATCCATTACGCTAAGATTTCTGTGAGGATGAGCCTATGCTCTTCTTCTTTGGAAGGCCCCTGGGGTCTTGCGTATAGAGATCTGAGCACTGTGCTCTACATGTAGGCTTCTGCAAAGCCCAGGCTAGCTTACTGAGCTCTGTATTAGTTATTGCTGTGTGACAATTTACCATAAACTTAGAAACTTTAGAGACTTAAGTCACATTCATTAGCTCCTAGTTTTTCTGGATGAGGAGTCTGGGCATGGCTTAGCTGGGATTTTGCTTGGGATTTTGCATCAGGCTGCCATCAGGGTGTAGGCTAGGGTTGTGGTCTGTTTGTTCTCAAGGACCGATGGGGGAAGGAACTGCTTCCAAGCTCACGTGGCTGTTGGCAGAATCCTGTGCTTTGCAATTTTAGCGCTAAAGGCCTCAGTTTCTGGCTGGCTATTGGCAGGGTGCTGTCCTCAGTTTCTAGTTGATTGTTGACCAGAGACTATCCTCAATTCCTTGTTATGAGGGTCTCGCCAGTCTGCCTGCTCATTACAGTGAAGACAGCAAGGGAGAGAATCTGCTATAAGATGGATGTTCTGATCTTATGTCATGTGGTCACAGAAGTGACATCTCATTTCTGTTGCCATATTCTAGCCTAAAGCAAGTCACAGGTCCAGGCTGTACTCTAGGGGAGGAGATGATGTGAAACGGGAATGCCAGGAAGCAGGGCTCCCTGGATCATCTTAGAATCTGCTTGTCACTGTCCATAATCTAGCTTCCAATGGTTTACATCCTCTTTGTGTCCTCCCTGCCCCCCAAAATACATCCGCCTCCTTCCAAGAGGAGCCACGAGTCTCATCCCATTTCTCATTACAGCCTCTGTTCAGAGTCCAGCATCTCGTTATCCAAATCAGAAAGTGCACTTCAGGTAAAATTCCTCTACGCTGATGGATTTTTAAAACTAGAGAGACAACTTATCCACCCCTTGTCCCTGCAACCTACAACTGTGGAATATAGGCAGAGGATGAAGGCTATAGATAGTTCTGTTCAAAAAGGGCGAAATGGGAGGTACAAAGGGGAGTTAGGAATCAATCTCATTGGCCCTGTTCTTTGAGATCTTGGTTTCATCCCCTGAACGATTCTGTATTTATTTATTTATTTTTGTAGCTTAATAGTCCTATTTATTAGCCTACTTCTTGTGAGTAGGATTTTGTGAGTTCAAATGCCTCTTTTCACTTAGTGGTGGTGATTTAGTCACTAAGTCATGTCCCACTCTTTGTGACCCCATAGACTGTAGCCTGCCAGCCTCCTCTTTCCATGGGGGGTCTCCAGGCAAGAATACTGGTGTGGGTTGCCATTTCCTCTTCCAGGGGATCTTCCCAATCTAGGGATCGAACCCAGGTCTTCTACGCTGCAGGCAGTCTCCTGCATTGCAGGCAGATTCTTTACCAACTGAGCCACTAGGGATTTATCTCTAGTTCCTTCAGTCCAATCTGGCAGGACTTTTGCTAAAATAACTTTTTTGAAAACGTAATGGGTCTTCCTTGGATTCCACTAGGACTGGGGTTCATTTCATTGAACGAATCCACACTCGCAGATCTTTGTGAGGTAGCCCTTTTCTACCTATGCCCCTGGTGCGATGGCTGAGATAGGAGGCTCCGAAGATCCCCACTGAGCTTCCTTGGTGGCTCAGCTGATAAGGAATCTGCCTGCAATGCGGGAGACCTGGGTTCAATCCCTGGGTTGGATTCTTGGTTTCATTCAATGGCTATTTGGTGTGATTAAGAGAATCTGGGAGACAAAGCCTTCGTGTCTTGAGAGGACATTTTGTGTGACTGAATACTATTCTGCAACTCTGTCTTGAGATTTTAACAAAAGTCACGTCCTTGGCTTTTTTTTCCCCGTGCCACATTTTCCTGATAGTGCAAGGAAACCATTTCTTAATTTTAGTATCTTTCAACATACAAAAAGTCTAATAATTTAAAAAAGTCATTAAGTCCTGGTTCTTGATTTAACAGTTCCACCCCCCGCCTCCAATTCACTGGTCTCCCAGTGCATTTTACCATTGTACAAATGGCAAGAAGAAGCAAGGTGGTACCTTCTTTATTTTGCTTGGAAATCTCTTTGGCTAAATAACCAAAGTCAATCCTTACATTTTTTTTTTTCACGTAACTGCAAGAGACCTTTGCAAAGCTTTCTGCCACTGCAAGCATCTCCCTTTCTCCAGTTTCCAGTAACTTGCTCCTCACTTCCTTCAGAGCCTTAACAAACAGTGTCTTCAAGTCTCCTCTACTAACAGTCTATTGGAGTCAATTTAGGTTTTCTCTCATGTGCCTCAAAAGTCTTCCAGGCTCCGAGACCATGCTCATATTTGTTATGGCAGGACCCCACTTCTATATACCCAAATCCATCTTAATAGATTTTCTGTATGCCTTCCACCAAGCTGAATTAAGGGAAGTTAACAGTTGACTCACTTTGATTCCCTAAATGCCGAGTAAAACATCTCATACTCCCAACAGTATGTTAGGGGCACAGAAAACTACTTGATGACAGTTACCTTTTAGGACAACTTTGTTGGTGCTGTTCTGACGCTGTTGTTCCATCATCATGGATAGGTTTCTTTTCTCTTCGTATTTATATGCCTGTGGGGTTCCGTCCCTCTGCTGAGCGAATAGAGCAAATTGAAGCCAAGCCACTGGGTGAAGATTTGGGCTTGGGGTTTCTGGAAAATATTAGCAGCAAGGAGGACCAAGGAGGACTGTGAGTGGCCTAGAGGGGTATTAGGGATAGATCATTTGGTGTTGGGTTTGTGCTTTGTGATTGTCAATCCATTTGAAAACATGTTTTCCCCAGCAGGCTGTTGGGCCACTGCCTGTGAGTTCCCTCCAGCAGTCTGACCTTTGAGAGGAGGAGGAGGATGATGATGGTTGTCCCCTAGGGTGGCAGCCAGGCTGTCCAAGCATCCTGACACATGATAAAGATGCTTCAGTCTAGAAGGCCCTCATGACAACCCTGTTCTGCTGCCAAAAAGTCAAGCTGGCCATGGGATTCCATGACTTTGTCCACTTCTGGGGACACACCCTGAAGGTGAGCCTTGGGGTCCCAGGTTGGGGTCCTCCCAAGGCTCAAGAGTGCTGCTTGGCATTCATGTTTGGTCTCTACTAACCTGGAATGTTTCTCTATGGCAAATGCCAGGATGAAAAATCTATAGACATTTGAGTGCCCTAAGGATCATGCCTGCCTAACTTGGTATGTATCTCATGAGCTTAATTCAGTATGATTTCCTGGATGCCACGGGCATGTCCTTATATCTTAGTGTCCTAACATCTCAGTTGACCGAATGACTCATTCTTCTGCTTGGGAAATTGCTATTGCATTTGTAGCATCCATCCTTACACATGTTTCCATTTCATCTAGGTCAATATATTCCTCAGTTTCAGCTAGGCTCCTATTCTCCACTGTCATGCAAATATATTCTTTGTCTTTTGAAAGATTCACTTTTTACCTTTTTATTAGGAAAGTGCCCTCAATTGTGAGTGGTCTTGCCTTGTAGTTATTCCTAAGAGCCTTTGTCCAACTTTCTGATCAACTTTAGTTAAAACTGTGTTTTAATTCTTTGGGTGGATAGGAGGCAGGGCTTCCAGGGACAAGATTGTATGGTTAACAGTAATTTCAGCTGATGTGGGAAAGAGGCAGTCTTAGAGTCTCTTGCTGAGTAGAAATTGCCAATTCTTAAGAAAAAAAAAAAGACAAAGGTAATTTTTATTTTATTAGCTCCATTGGAGTAGGTTCCTATTCAGGTCAAGTTATATCACATTATTTTTGATCATCAAGCCTTCACTATCACTTGTCCAGAGGCAAAGAATATATCCAGCCAGAACTTGTGAATGTGACTCTACATGGAATGGATCTTTGCAGAGGGAATTAAGTTGAGGATCTTGAGTGAGATCACCCTGGATTTAGGTTGGATCCTAAAACCAATGTCAGGTGCCCTTAGAAGAGACAGAGAGAGGGAGATAGAGACACAAATTGGTCTCCTTAAAAACTAGGATGAAACATTGGAAGCTAAGGGGATCAAGTTGTTGGCTATGGGATCAGACTACAAGCGTGCTTATACTTTCCTCCTGATCAGGAGGTGAAAGTCTAGGTTTAAGAAGCAGCCACTATGAAGAACAGTATTAAGGTTCCTTAAAAAAGTAAAAATAGAGCTTTCATATATCCCACTCCTAGTCATGTATCTGGAGAAAACCATAATTTTAAAGGATGCACAGGGAACTCTACTCAGTGATCTGTGGTGACCTAATTGGAAAGGAAATCTGAAAAATAGACAATGTCTGTATATATATAACTGATTCACCTAGCTGTACAGCAGACACTAACACAATATTGTAAAGCAACTATACTCAAATAAAAATTGGTAAAAAAAATCACACACCCCAAAGATGCCATTTTTAAACTCTGTGCACATGAATGTAAATAAGTACTAAAAGCAAAACTTAAATGCTAACTACACAGCTGAAATACAAATGAAATAAACCACACGTGAAACCCTTAAAAAAAGAAACATTCATGTATGTGTTCAGTTATTCATGAAAGTGTAGTTTGTGGCGGCAGAAGATTGGAGACATTGAAGCAATAGGGGAATAAAGGACGATACTATGGCATGATGACGATACTATGGCATGACATGCAGCTGGTAATAAAGGATGAGGGGGATCTCTATGAAATGATAAGGTGAGATCTCTAGGGCATATTATTGGATGGAAAAAGCAATACTGGAAAGAGTTTATACAGTAGGCTTACTTAAAAAAAAAAAAACAGAGGAGAAAATAAGATTTTGGGCGGCATTTCTTTGTATTTGCCTAGTGAAATACTGTAAGGATAAGTAAGACATTAATATAAATGGTTCCCTGTAGTGGGTGAGGGCAGAACTGCGTGAGTGGGGGACAGGGTGGGAGTTAGACTTCTAATGTTGATTTGCTTTTAAAATAATGTAAATATGTTATTTTTTCAAGAAAAGGAAAAAATTAATAAGACTGAGCCTGCCAGGCTTCTCTGTCCATGGAATCCTCCAAGCAAAAATACTGCAGTGGATAGCCAGTCCCTTCTCCAAGGGATCTTCCTGACCCAGTGATCAAACACTGCATTACAGACAGATTCATTACCATCTGAGCCACCAGGGAAGTCCAATAAGATTGAGGTTCTCTTTTTTTCAAATATATAAAATCTATGATATAAAATAATATAGTGTTGTTGTTGTTCAGTTGCTCAGTCGTGTCCAACTCCTTGCTACCTCATGGACTGCAGCACACCAGGTTTCCCTGTCCTTCACCATCTCCCAGAGCTTGCTCAAACTCGTCCACTGAGTCAGTGATGCCATCCAACCATCTCATCCTCTGTCATCCCCTTCTCTTCCTGCCTTCAATCTTTCCCAGCATCAGGATCTTTTCTAATGAATTGGCTCTTCACATTAGGTGGCCAAAGTATTGGAGTTTCAGCTGCAGCATTAGTCCTTCCAATCAACATTCAAGGTTGATTTCCTTTAGTATTGACTGGTTAGATCTCCTTGCAGTTCAAGGGACTCTCAAGAGTCTTCTCCAACACCACAGTTCAAAAGCATCAATTCTTTGGTGCTCAGCCTTCTTTATGGTCCAACTCTCATAGCCATACATGACTACTGGAAAAACCATAGCTTATACTATATGGATATTTGTTGGCAAAGTAATGTCTCTGCTTTTTAATATGCTGTCTACGTTGGTCATACCTTTTCTTCCTAGGAGCAAGCAAATTTCATGGCTGCAGTCACCATCTGCAGTGATGTTGGAGCCCAAGAAAATAAAGTCTCTCACTGTTTCCATTGTTTCCTCATCTATTTGCCATGAAGTGATCAGATTGGATGCCATGATCTTAGTCTTTTGAGTGTTGAGTTTTAATAATATATATATAAAGCTGTATATAGTCTATCATTTATGTATCTAGAATTTTAAAATTCAGCCTGACAATCTAGGTTTTTACTTAGAGTAAAACCTTGAGAATATGGATGTCTAGAGAGAAGAGAGAGCAGGGGGTGAGGCTGGTGAGGAAGGTGAGGGAGTTATGGGCTAGATAACACACAGCTTTTCATATTGCAATAAAGCATTTGGATTTTATCCCCCAAACTATCCAAAGTTACTGAATGAATTTAAGAAGAGGAAGGACTGAATATAATTTTTTTTTAATTTTTTAAATTATTTTTGTTTATTTTTTTTAAATTTTATTTTATTTTTAAACTTTACATAATTGTATTAGTTTTGCCAAATATCGAAATGAATCCACCACAGGTATACATGTGTTCCCCATCCTGAACCCTCCTCCCTCCTCCCTCCCCATACCATCCCTCTGGGTCGTCCCAGTGCGCTAGCCCCAAGCATCCAGTATTGTGCATCGAACCTGGACTGGCAACTCGTTTCTTACATGATATTTTACATGTTTCAATGTCATTCTCCCAAATCTTCCCACCCTCTCCCTCTCCCACAGAGTCCATAAGACTGTTCTATACATTAGTATCTCTTTTGCTGTCTCGTATACCGGGTTATTGTTACCATCTTTCTAAATTCCATATATATGCATTAGTATATTGTATTTATGTTTTTCCTTCTGGCTTACTTCACTCTGAATATAATTTCTATATTCCACTTTGGCTGCTCAATTTTCTGGCCATCTCACTGATAGAGTAAACTGAAGTTCTTTGCAACTCCCAATATCGTATCACAAATCATTATGAACTGACCATATTGCAGGGCAAAACATTTTTGAAACTTAAATAAAAGCCAACACCATTCAGTTCAGTTCAGTTCAGTTCAGTCGCTCAGTCGTGTCTGACTCTTTGTGACCCCATGAACTGCAGCACTCCAGGCCTCCCTGTCCATCACCAACACCATTAACAGATTAATAATCTAATATGTAGACAATACTTTCAATTAAAACAGCTTTGCCTGAAAGCTTTAAGAATTTGATTTTGAGATTCAGGGAGAAATCTTGGTAATTGGTGCCAGTCAATATGTTACTGCAGAGAAGGCAATGGCACCCGACTCCAGTACTCTTGCCTGGAAAATCCCATGGATGGAGGAACCTGGTAGGCTGCAGTCCATGGCGTCGCTAAGAGTTGGACACGACTGAGCGACTTCCCTTTCACTTTCCACTTTCATGCATTGGAGAAAGAAATGGCAACCCACTCCAGTGTTCTTGCCTGGAGAATCCCAGGGATGGTGGAGCCTGATAGGCTGCCATCTATGGGGTTGCACAGAGTCGGACACGACTGAAGCGACTTAGCAGCAGCAGCAATATGTTACTGACTTCATAAACATGAATGCAAGTTGGTGCTTACCCCATTAAAAAGATATCGAGATGTGTTTCATTAATAGTTCTACTATTAATAAGTTTAGGTGAAAAATGATAGTGATTTCTAGTAATTAACCAAAAATCAAATTTCTCTCTTTCTTTCTCCCTTATCCCCATCTTTCTAGTCCAGCTTTAGTCTATTGTTTTTGTAGGGCGGTGCTTCTCAAAGACTGTAGGGCAGTGTCTCTTGGACACTGAGACCCTTTTAGGAATCTGCAAAGTAAAAACTATTTTCAGAATAATATTCAGATGTTATTCACTCTTTTCACTGTGTTGACATTTCCACTGGTAGTGTAAAATCAATGGAAGATAAAAGTGCTGGCAGATAAAAGTGCTGAATTAAGGCAGTGTACATCAAACCATAATAGTAGTAATTGAAATTTTCACTCAGTTTAAAAAAGAATGCTAGTTTCAATTAAGAATGTCATTCATAAAGCAGTAAAAATGGCAAATTTTACTAAAATTCTCATTCCTTGAACAATTTTAATATTTGTGTGATGATATGGAAAGTGTATGTACAGCACTTCTGTTACATATTGAAATATGATTATCTTCAGAAGTAGCACTTGTTTGAGTTAGGAGTTGAATTAGCTGATTTTTCATGGGGCATCATTTTTACTTGAAAGAGTGAAAGACCAGTTGTGGTTACTTAGCATTGGGTATTTTGCATATATTTTCTGCCAAAAATTTCAAGTGAACCTATCACTTCAAGGAAAATAACTGATAGTGTTGGTTGGCAAAATGAAATTTGAAATTTTAAGGGAAAATTAGAATTTTGGAAAACATAGCCACTACTGTGACCTTGTCAGCTTCCAAGAAACTTAAAGACTTTTCTGATCAGAGTATTGGTGAAATTAATGAATGTGATTTTATTTTTATGTTGTATGATGAAATTTATGAACTCTCAGAACATTTGCACAATTCAGTCAACTAATGTTTTCTCAATCACCAATGCAGTATGTGACGATATCATGCCTGGGTAAACTATTTAAAGTGCAAGAGAGACAAATGGATTTTAATGTAATTCACTACAAAAAGTTCATTGATGTAGTTTCAGATTCTATGTTACAAACCAACCTTAAAGAAACTACCACTTGTTGAGCTTTGGTTTAGTACCAAAGAATATGCTTTATCATCACAGTAATGTTTTCTTTTTTTGGATCCGTCTTCTAGGGTAATGGAAATAAAAACTAAAATCAACAACTGAGACCTAATTTAAACTGAAAAGAGAATCATTAGAGAATACAAATTAAACCTATAGTAATGTATCTCCCCACACCAGTCGGAATGGCATAATTAAAAGCTCTATAAATTATAATTGCTGAGCAGGGTGTGGAGAAAAAGGAACCCTCCTTCACTGTTGGTGGGAATGTAAATTGATATGGCCACTATAGAGAAGAATATGGAGGATGTTTTGAAAAACTAAAGGTAGAGCTAACGTATGACCCTGCAGTCCCACTCTGGGGCATATATCTGGAGAAAAACCCTAATTAGAAAAGATAAATGCACCCCAGTGTTCACAGCGCAATATTTATAATAGCCAAGGCATGGAAGCAACCTAAATATCCATCAACAGATGAATGGATAAAAAATGGTGCATATATTATATATGTATGAATATATATATGCACATACATAATAGACTATTACTCAGCCATAAAAAGAATGAAATAATGCCATTTGCAGCAAACTGGATGGTCCTAGAGATTATCATATTAACTGAAGTAAGTCATACAGAGGAAGACAAATATCATATGGTATCACTTACATGTGGAATCTAAAAAATTAATATAAATGAACTTCTTTACAAAACAGAAATAGACTAACAGACATAGAAAACAAACTTTTAGTTACATGAGGAGGATAGCAAGGAGGGGTATGGGGGAGGGGAGGGATAAATTAAGAATTTGGGATTAACATACACACACTACCATATATGGAATCGATAAATGATCAAAGACCTACTGTATAGCACAGGGAATTATATTCGATATCTTGTAATAACATATAATGGAAAAGAATCTGAAAGAGAGTAGCTGTATACACACACGTGTATAACTGAATCCTTGGGTGTACGCCTGAAACTAACACGGCATTATAAATTAACTGTAATTTTTAAAACGTTAAAAATAAACATCTGAAGAGTATGAAAATATTTCTCTCATTCCCAACTATGTATCATTATGAGACTAGCTTGTCATCATATACGTCAACATAAACAATGTGTTACAACAGATTGAATATAAAAGTACCTTTAAGAATCCAGATGTTTTTATATGCCAGCTCTTATAGCAACTTGTAAATGAGTGAAACAGAGCAGTTTTTCTTACTACTTTTTTTGGGAAAATATATTTTTCCCACAAAATGTGTTATTTATGTTAACATGTAATGAGCTTTTTATTGTTATTTTAGAACTGATTAGTAGTTGAACGTTAGAGTATATCTATGAATATGTGCCATGAATGAGAATGAAAGGATGAAATGAGGGTGAAAGGTAGAAATGAAAGGATTTAACAGTTAGAACGTACATGAACAAAAGCTCTTGGGAGTCTTCAATAATTTTTAGAGAATAAAAGGATCCTGAGATCAGAGTTTGAGAATCTGTGGTCTAGAAAAAAAGTCTGTGTTCCTCATGTGCATTCCAGTGTTACTCTTTTTCTCAACGATTTCATGTGAGAAAGTCTTTAATTTCAAAATTCTCATCTGAAGCAAAGTACAAACTAATATGTACATAGGATAGACAATGATTGAGATATTTAAAATTTTAAATACTCTTGGTAGTTTATTATTCTCTCTTCCTGTAAGAAGGGGTTAACATCACCAATTTTATGGAGCTGTTGTTGGGACAGATGATGTATGTAAAATGCATGATATGATTCCACTTGTCTCTCAGTGTTCTTGATTATCATTTTCTTCAAGTAGATGCGTGTGTGTGTATGTGTGTGTGTGTGTGTGTGTGTGTTAGTTGCTCAGTCGTGTCCGACTCTTTGCGACCTCATCGACTGTAGCCTGCCAGGCTCCTCTGTCAATGAAATTCTCCAAGCAAGAATGGTCGAGTGGGTTGCTGTTCCCTTCTCCAAGGGATCTTCCAAATCCAGGGATCGAACCCTGGTCTCCCACATCACAGGCAGATTCTTTACCAGCTAGATGCATAAATATGCTTAAATGAGTTTATCTGGGCCTTAAATTCCTCTCTGATGTCTTTGCTGGCACGTTTCTGTGTGGCATCTGTAGTCCTGCAGCTCTTCCTCTCATCATCAAATGAAACTTCCATATAAGGAGTTTCTTGTATATATTTCTTCATGTCCCATAAGGAGAATGAGTCCAAGAGGCCACCTCTAAGCAACAATCATTGCTTTTCTAAACAGACTAAGTGATGAGGACTTCTATAGAATATACCTTACAGGGAACTGGAAAACTTACTAGGATACCACATTATCCTAAAGCCATCTTGGAACCTTAGTGAATTTGAGTGACGAGTTCCTAAGAGGAGAGATTATGCAATTCTATTACTGCCCTGAAAAATCCCTACTTACAACCTTTTCTTTTCCCCTCCACTTGACAAATTATTCCTAAAAACCATTGCCCATTACTATTATTTTCTGATTTTCCTGACTCATCTACAACCCCTCTCAAAAATCCTTGGCTGTGATGTCTGAGATTTCAGAACAGTCTGGTTCATTATTGTGTAACTAGAAACCAGGTAATGAAATTTCTGTTTGGCTTAACTACCAGGGAAAAGATTGTGGAGAAATAAGCCACAAGTAGTCCTAGTATTTTCCTTTGATCAAATGTCATAGTCATGAATAATAGAAATTCTGATTTAGTTGGGACGTTGACTAATTAGCACAGAGTTACTATGTTTTCCTAAAGTAAACAAACATGTCTTTTGTTGTCTTTTTACAGATGGGCTTTTAAAAGTTTTATATTTTAATGATATGGATTTCATTACTATTGATGACATCTGATTGGCAGCTTATGAACACGAATTAGAAGAAGATTAATTCTCTAGGGGAAACTTTGGAAATGACTGGAAATTTTTTTTTGTTAATAGGTAGGTATCCTTTCTAAGGAAACCTTCCCAGTATCTAGTCATGGAAGAGGTAAGATAGAAACCCACTCAGAGCCTGCTGGAGAGAAACTGAATAATGGAGTTGGAAGAAACTTATGTAAAGTGGATTTTTCCATATTAGCTTATTCTAAGTTCTGAACATGTTGGCTTTGTTTGCCAAAGCACTGACTAACTTATTCTAAGATTGGGTTATTGAAGTCTCTTGCTTTTCTGTCTTTCTCTTGTGTTCTGATATTTGTGTATTTCATTACTCATTAACATTTATATCAAAGGATGAGATTATAACAGAGAAGAAATTTATGGCAAGATGGAAATCTGATGCTTCCTTTCAGCTTGCCTTTCCTCATTTATAAAATGAAAATGATAATATTCCCTATTTCATAGGGTTGTTTTGAGGATCAAAGAGATAATATATGTAGAGTGCTTAACATAGTGGCTGGTACAAGGTAAGATCAACAAATACAAATTGCAAACCATTTTATGTGGGCTTCCCTGGTGGCTCAGACAGTAAAGAGTCTGCCTGCAATGCAGGAGACCCAGGCTCATTCCGTGGGTCTGGAAGATCCCCTGGAGAAAGAAATGGCAACCCACTTCAGTATTCTTGCCTAAAGAGTTCCATGGATAGAGGAGCCTGGTGGGCTACAGTCCATGGGGTCCCAAAGAGTCGGATATGACTGAGTGACTAACACTTCCCCTTTTCACTTTACATGAATTAGTTTTATTGATTTCTCAATAAAAAAGAAGAGGGGGTCAGATTATTGGCTGAAATGAGGCTTAGATTTTATCTCTGTTTACATCAGGTCCTCCTAAATTAGCTGGTCAGAAATATTGTCAACAATATACTTACGAACCCACCTAAGTTATTGTGCTTCTGAACTTCCTGACCTAAATACATGACTATTTCAATTTAAGTGAATTCAGTGCTACCCCCTTGTTGCAACAACATCGTGTGAGTTACAGCTGGCAGGTGAGGGATCCCACTCTGTTGGTCTCATTGTAACAGGTGGAATAGGGCGGCAACTAACAGAAAATTGGACTAACAATGGCTTAAATACTGAAAATATTTATAAATTCACATAATAAGAGGTCTGAAGGTTGGATGCAATGACTTTGATCTTATCACACCACTGTCCTTAACACGCTGGTTTTCCTTCGCAAACTTTTCTCTTGCTTACTAGATGGCTGCCTCAGTTCCAGGCGTCATGTCTTCATGTTACTGCATCCAGAAGAAGAAAGAACACTTTCTCTTTATAGGTCTCTTTCCACTAGAGAGGAGATTCTTTTCTAGACGCCTCCCAGGAGACTTACCTGCCCTTGCTTGGGTTCCCCAGAAAGCAGAGTTTGAGCGTCAATGTCTTAGATTTTAAAGGGTCAGAGCAAAGGAAGCAAAGAAGTATCCATCTGAGACAAGAATTAACAAGGATGAATAATAATGGTGAGTTTTGTCTAACGATGATCCTAGTGTTCTAATGTATAAGCCCCCCCCCCCCAATTCTCTGTGTGTGTATGCACATGTGTGTGTGTACATTCATGGTATATATGAATTCATTCATCCATTTCTTTCATACATCATAAATTCAGTATGTACTGATGAGCATTGACTGTGCCGGAACCTGGGATTCAGAGACAAATGTGACCTGGCCCTTGCTGCAAGGACTCCATGGCCTGTTAGCTCTCCCTTGTCCGCATTCTTTCATCCAGTTCAGACTCCTGCTTCATTTCCCAACTCACTTTGTCTACAACCTCTCAAGCCCCTTGCCTTAGAGCAGTCCTGAAAGTGAAAGTGAAAGTCGCTCAGCAGTGTCTGACTCTTTGCGACCCCATGGACTACACCGTCCATGGAATTCTCCAGGCCAGAATACTGGAGTGGGTAGCCTTTCCTTCTCCAGAGGACCTTCCCAACCCAGGGATCAAACCTAAGTCTCCTGCATTGCAGGTGGATTCTTTACCAACTGAGCCACAAGGGAAGCCCAGAGCAGTCTTGGAAACCTCCTAATCTTGCCTCAGTCTGACTCTCTGCTTTCTACAATTTGGCTGACGTTGGCCCCTGATTTCTGCCGAATAAAATCAAGTAGACCTAGAGATTAGTTTCTCTACTAATGTGTAGTTTCAGTCCTATCGGAACTAGGAAAAGCTGTGATTCTTTCGAACACCTTTAGGTTGGATGTATCTATATATATCCTCATGGGATATATACGTGTATCTCCTTATGAATGTTTAAATCTTCACTAGGACTTCGCTTTGGATGAAAGAAAACTTAGAGTGAATTTGTGCCTTGCTGTAGCACATGAGCAGAAGCCCACTATGTGTACAGAAGGGTACACCAGAAAGGGACGAGGCTGCCTGGCTGAGGGGCGAGCCTTCCTGTGGTGGGAGCCCTGTTACGGAGGATGAAGACCTGGGCTGGATTCTCCAGCTCTGTCCCTTGCTGGCTGTGTTCTGGGGCAACTTGTATCAAATTTTCTGGCTAGTAAATTTTCTGGCAATGTTGGGTGTCTTCAAATCTTCTCCAATTCCCTCTCATTTATTACAAAATTAGTGGATGTTTTTTCATGAAATAGCTTACAAATGTTGGATAATATTTAGACCCATGTCATGTGAGTAAACAGTAGCCCCTTTGAAGAAGATACCCTTGCAAGATAATTAGAAAGAAGCAAGAAAGTTTTACTCAGAGCCTTACTCTTTTTTGTGTTAGAAACAAAATATGTGCCTTTGCTATGGTTGTTTGTGGCGTCAAGTGCCGGGGGTTGAGAAGGAGGCCAACTTATCGTAGTTTGGATGTATCGGATGTTGAGAAAGCAGCATTTTCAAGGCATGTGAAACATTCATCCCCAAGTGGCTTAATATAGTTAGTGACAACTCAACAGCTAATCAAAAATAAAATAATTATATGAGACTTAAAGCATCTCACTGTAAAAGGAGCCACTGTAAAAAATGATCAAATATTTTCTAGGGAGGCTACATTAGAAGTTGATTTGTGCTTTTGCAGCAGGTTACATTGGATGTTGTAACATTGTTCAAATGGTAGACAATACTTCAGATGTTTTTCAACGTCTCTCTGGGGCTCTTTTTGCTAGGAAATCACCTTAATGTCAGAGTTGTGACCAAAGCAACTTTTAGTGCAACTATTGGTTTACGAGTGTAGGTATCTGCCTGGTGATATAGTCTCAGTAACTTACAGCCTGGCTGATTTTGCTGACGACATATTTTCTCCTGTGTTGAAATGCTGCCTTTCTTCATACTGCCTGAATAGGAAGTAAATGACCTTTAATTACTGTGGAGGAATATGTTATTTTGTAGATGCTTCATGTTTTGACACTGATTTGTGAAAAATGCTGTCTGGTGAAACGTGTTTTGTACTGCTGTTTCCATCTCCTTCCCTCAAGAAAGGGTTATATTTGACTCTCTTTCCCCCAGTGCTCAGTCTCTCCCAGGAGGAAAGGTTTTGAGACAGGTCTCCTGTCTAAGAGTGGTACTTTACTCAAGACATCAGTTCAGTTCAGTTGCTCAGACATGTCCGACTCTTTGCAACCCCGTGGACTGCAGCACATCAAGCTTTCCTGTCCATCACCAACTCCTGGAGCTTACTCAAACTCATGTCCATTGAGTCAGTGATGCCATCCAACTATCTTATCCTCTATCTTCCGCTTCTCCTCCCACCTTAAATCTTTCCCAGCATCAGGGGCTTTTCCAATGAGTCAGTTCTTTGCATCAGGGTCTTTTCTAATGAATCAGTTCTTCACATCAGGTGGCCAAAATATTGGAGTTTCAGTTTCAGCATCAGTCCTTCCAATGAATATTCAGGATGGATTTCCTTTAGGATGGATTGGTTGGATCTCCTTGCAGTCCAAGGGACTCTCAAGAGTCTTCTCCAAAACCACAGTTCAAAAGCATCAGTTCTTCAGTACTCAGCTTTCTTTATGGTCCAACTCTCACATCCATACCTGGCTACTGGAAAAACCATAGCTTTGACTAGATGGACCTTTGTTTACAAAGTAATGTCTCTGCTTTTGAATATGCTGTCCAGGTTGGTCATAGCTCTTCTTCCAAGTAGGAAGCATCTTTTAATTTCATGGCTGCAGTCACCATCTGCAGTGATTTTGGAACCCAAGAAAATAAAGTCTATCACTATTTCCATTGTTTCCCCATCTATTTGCCATGAAGTGATGGGACTGGATGCCATGATTTTCATTTTCTGAATGTTCAGTTTTAAGCCAACTTTTTCACTCTCTTCTTTCATTTTCATCAAGAGACTTTTTAGTTCTTCTTTGCTTTCTGCCATAAGGGTGGTATCATCTGCGTATCTGAGGTTATTGATATTTCTTGCAGCAATCTTGATTCAAGCTTGTGCTTCATCCAGCCCAGAATTTTGCATGATGTACTCTGCATATAAGTTAAATAAGCAGGGTGACAATATACAGCCTTGACGTACTCCTTTCCCCATTTGGAACCAGTCTGTTGTTTCATGTACAGTTCTAATTGTGTTTCAAGATCCCAAGAGGCTAGTTACTCTGTCAGAAAGGGTTTCCTGGGCTTGAGAGTTCTCTGAAGTCAGAGATCATAGTTCAAGATTGGTTGTCTGTTTAAGACAAGGATTCACCTACTTTTTCCTCCTGAAACTCCTCCATTGTGAGACAGTAGAGGCTGACTCTAGCCCTTCTCCAGGGATGGATCCTCATTCATGTGAGCCAGAATTGGAATTTAATCCTCCTTTTCAGTGGTTGGTCAGGGGTGGGCATGTGATAAACAAAGGGAGCTCAATCAGATGGAAGGGAAGGACTTTAATTTCACAATGGGTGAGGAATGATGGTTAATTTTATGTGTCAACATGAGAGAACTCTGACTGGTATAAAGGGAGAATCTTTCTCTCTCTCAAATGGACATGAAAGAGAAAGCATGTTGCTCTAGGTACTGCTGCAGCCATCTTGTGACCATGCGGGCAGCCTCTTTCTAAGGATAAAGCAGGCATGCTCAAGGGGGAAGACCACAGAGAATTTCAAGAGAAAGAGAAAAAAACCTTTACTATTTCCTGGACCTAGTCCTACCTTGGGGATTTAGCTTTGTGAGATAACAAGTTCCTTGATGTTTAAATATGTGTGAGTCATATTTTCCTCTTTATTTCAACAATTCACTTAACCTGTTGCCTGCTTAGCAGCTACTATGTGCCCGGCGCTGTCCTAAACAATGTGGTCAAAGTGCCTATCCTCATGAAACATAATTTCTGTTAACAGAAAAAAACAGTACACACATGAGTACATAGAATGATATCAGGTAATGCAGCGGGGTAAGAAGACAGGAAGTGTCGATTGGGGGTCATATATCTGAGAGGCTTGCTGTTTGGTCAGGCAAGTGAATAAAGTGAGGGAGTGGGCCATTAAAACATTTGCGGAAAGAACTTTCTAGACAGGGGAAACAGCAAGTTCAAAGGTCCCAAGGCAGGAATGTGCTTGGTATATCTTTAGGAAAAACCCAATTACTGGTACAGGTGAATGAGATGGAGATTGGTGGTAAGAAGGAGGCAATGGTGAGAACATGTGGGTTGATAGACTTGGAATTGCTTATCTGCATAAAGCAAAGCTACTGGAAAATATTGAGAATGGGAATAATTTGCAGCTCAAAGCATTCTAATGAGTATAGAGGTAAACTAACTTGGACTTAAAGGTACAATCTGCAAAGATCAGGACAGGATTTGCCTTTGAACCTTTGAATAGTCATGGCACTCAGTTAGTCTTTTAGGAACTCATCAGTTCATCTGTTGCTGTATTCTTATAGTTCTAAATAACCAAAGCTCAATATAGTTACATACATAGTGCTCTTGCCTGGAAATCCCATGGACGGAGGAGCCTGGTAGGCTGCAGTGCATGGGGTTGCACAGAGTCGGACACGACGGAAGCGACTTAGCATAGCTTAGATATACAGATAATTGAGAAAATACCTATTTTTCCTATTTTACTAAGAATTTAAATATTTTCAATTGGGAAATAACTGTTGGATTTATTTTATTACATGCTTTTGCAGCCTATGTTGAGATGACATCATGTGTTTTTCCTCCTTTGATCTATTAATATGGAGAATTATATGAACAGATTATTTCCTGTTACTGAATCATCCTTGTATTTCTAGAATAAACCCAACTTGGCTATGGTATATTATGTGTTTAGTATGTTGCTGGATTCAATTTGCTCAGTTTATTTATTATTTTTATATCAGTATTCATAAGAAAAATAAGATTATGGCTTTCTTTTCTGGTGCTCTCTTGTCCTGGTTTTTGTACTAGGGCCTTTGTAAGGGCACTTTGTAAGGGGAGAAACAGCCGCAGTATCGTGCGATGTTGCAGCCACTGCAGTTTCACTGGCTTTGCGGCCACAGTTCCAGCAGTTCTCCGTTGACTCTTCTGCTCGTTTATGACGAGAAAGGCATCCTCTGCAGCCTGCCGTTTGACGTCCGCTATTGTCTGCTCCATTCTAGCTCTCTCGGTTGCAGTCACTTCAAAGGCTTTTTGCTCTGCCTCAGCAACAGCTTTCTGTACTTCTGACATGGCCTGAATTTTCACCTTATTCACAGCTTCAGTCTTTTTCCAAAACTCCACAGGTACATATCCTATTCCCTGCCTACTGTTGAATTCCTGGCGAGAATCATTGCTGAGAGAATCTGCGCTCCCAGGACTGTGCTGCCTGGAGACCAACTCACTCCCTGTTTTCCTCATTTCTGTGTTTTTGTTGAATTGTCTTTTCCAGTAGTTGAGTTCTTCATGGTCTGCTTCTTGACAGTGCCGCAGGACTGCCATGGAGCGCCTTGTTTTCTCTGCCATTTCCATAATGCAGTTGAGGGCACGGTCAAGATGTTTCCATTCATTAGCCCATTCCCTTTCTGTCAAACGGTAGTCTACCAACTCATCTTGATAGCCTCCATTTAGACTAAGAATGTGGTGTCTATCACGAACTTCTCGGTGTTCTATCATCTTGCTAGGCTCACGATATAGGTGGGAAGTTGCGATATCATCTAAGGTGTAGTGCTGAAGAGGCGGAGTAGGATGGAACTGGCCCCCAGCATTCATGAAGGGTACAGCGAGGGCAAGACTGTGCCGGGGAGCAGGGCTAATGGTACACGCTCTCTTGGCAGGAGGTTCAGGAGCAATTGCATCTCTTTCAAAACTGGTCTCTTCCCGCCTCTCTGGACTGGGCCTTTTTCCATTTCCATGCACTTCCATGAGCAGCTCAGAAGAGTCAGCAGGGGACGCAATACTTGTGTTGAGCAGACGGTGTTCGCATTGAGCCAGGTACTGGGATGGGGTCTACTTGGCAGTCCGAGCGCAGTGTAGCAGTTCTTGCTGCAGCAGAGAAAGGTTGGCCTTGAGGAATGGAATAAAAAAAGGATGAAGAGGAAAGTTTGTAGCCTCCTGGAGCTTGCAATGGAATTCTTCAATTGTTACTGTTGAGTTGACCAGTGTTAGAACAAGAGTCTGCACCTTCTCCCCAGTCTCAGGTGAGATGACATTGCCAAACTGCTGCAGAGTGGCGAGGAAGCGTTTCAACTTGCTGAGCTGCCGAGCACCACGAGTGGCTGGCAACTGTTGGTTAGTTAGTGCAGATGATGTGGAAGAGGCAGGACCATTGCTGAATCTTTGTGGTGGTGATGGGGCACTGCTAAGGGTAGGAGGAGAATTGTTGATGCCATTGCTCAATGCTGTAGGAGTGAATGACACGGGCCTGGGTCCTCCAGGATTTATTGGTGGAAGGGGTGGCATGGTGGGAGTTGAGGAGCTTGACTGTATCTTCACTTTCACAGGAGATCCAGGCATCACTGGCACCCTTTTGTCAGCACCAAGCTGGAAGGCGGCCGCTCCAGGGACACCCACCATTGCCCAGGGCTGCTGCCGTGCACTTCCGCCTCCACTCGTGGCCTGGGTTCCCTGCAGGCACTTTGTAAGTGCTTTCCCACATGCTACAGTCTTTATAATAATTTTAATTGATAAATACTTTTCATTGTGTGGCTGGACCATGGTCTAACACTTTCTTATCCTTGCACGGTTAGGATATTTCCTGTTGCTATAATAGTTTGTAAAATAATGCTACAATAAGTGCACTTTGCAAAGTTATATCCTAATTTTAGTTTTTTTTTTTCCCACTAGGATAAATTTCCAGGAATGAGAGGGTAGAAAACTTTCTATGACTTTTAAGATCTATGAGCAAATTATTTTCCCAAAGATTTGTATCGATTTACAGCATCTCCATAATTTTGATGTATTATCTGTACAACATTCTTGTCAGCACTGGATGTCATTTAAATATATATTTTTTCTGTTGTCAGGTATGGAATAGCAACACAGACATCTAATCTCCAGGCTCAGGGGGAGAACTGTGAGGAGAGCACTTTTCCATTAAATGCTGACCCTCCCACTGAGGTTCCAGGGTTGATACAATCGCTGTTGTTTCTTGGGTGTAGAAAGTTAGTCTGAGACTGGGACCCCAGCTCTTGCCTGCATTGTATTGACTGGAGCCAAAGCCCAGTACTCAGATTTGGTCACCTTTTTGTTTTTATTTTGTTTTTAGGTAACATTGATCGGGCTCTTATGCCAAATACAAACTCTTAGCTGCATTTGTTTATTACCAAGAGGGCCCATGGCTGGGGATATGAGGACTTCTATGGGCAGATAGGGCAGGAGCCTGCCTCTGATGGCCTCTTTTCAAAGACAGATGCCTTCCAACTTGACTTTCTCTTCAGTTCAATTTAGTGACTATAAACACGTATCACTATCTTCTGAGCAGGCTGGCTCAGGGAGGGGAGAGAAATCTTGGCTCTTTAACACTGAACTTGTGGTTCTTCCCCAGTTAATCTGTATTAAACAAAACAGCACTTGCTACCTCAGCAGAGAAGACCTCTTATTTTTGTGAAATCAAAGTGCTCTGTAACCATGACGAACTTCCAGTGTCAGTAAACTATCCCCAGAGAGAGGTTCTGATTACAAAAGCCTCATAGAATAACCATGCTGCTGGAATTGTCACACAGGTGCCCGCCCCAGGAGGGGGTCTGATCTCCCTCTCCAAGCTGGGGCCTCAGACAAGGATTAACTGAAGAGCAGAAACCAATCAGGACCCTTTCTATGGTATTTAAATTTAGTTGTAAAAGTGAGCACAACGAGAAGCTGCTGCATAGTTCAGGGAACCCTACTCAGTGCTCTTTAGTGACTGAAATGGGAAGGAAATCCACAAAAGAAGGGTTATATGTATATGTTTATATGGGCTTCCCTGGTGGCTCAGCTATGTGTATAGCTATATGTATAGCTGATTCACTTCGCTATACAGTAGAAACAATACAATATTGTAAAGCAATTATGTGTGTGTGTGTGTGTGTGTGTGTGTGTGTGTGTGCTCAGTCATGTCTGACTCTTTGCAACCTCATGTACTGTAGCCCACCAGGCTCTTCGAGCCATGGAATTTTCGAGGCAAGAATACTGGAGCGGATTGCCATTTCCTACTCTAGGGGATCTTCCCCACCCAGGGATTGAACCCACATCTCTTAAACCTCGTGTACTGGCAGGTAGATTCTTTACCACTGTGTCACTTCGGAAGCCTACTATACTCCAAGAAAAATTAAAAAAAAATTTTTTTTTAAGTAACCACATGCAGTTCAAAGAAAGAATACCCTTGTTTTCATGATGATGGAGAAAAACAAGCGGCAGAATCTAGAAACCAAATTTCTGTTCTTAAGTGACTAAAGAGAAAGAGGGGGCACAGGGAAGAGGTGTGTTCCTAGATTAAAATTTATCTTGAGTGACATGCTAAAGCCTTATACCTCCCTGAATTTGAAACACATCAGACTTGCTGTTTTTGTCTCTTCCATGAACTATAAGTTTACAATCAATATTTAATAAACATGTGTTGAACATGTAGAATATTATAGAGTATTCTGAATTGTGTATTTAATCCTACAGACGTGAATAAACTAAGATTTTGTCCTTACCTTCAAGCTCACTGTGTCTCAGGCAGGAAAAAACTGTATACAGACATAACGATGGATGTTAGGTCAATGTGCTGTGGGAACCCTAAGGAGATAAATACCTTGGTTCAATGAACTAAGTACTAAGCTCTGAGGCTCTTCATATGACTTCTTGCCTCTTCAGTTCAGTTCAGTTCAGTCACTCAGTTGTGTGACTCAGTTGTGTGACTCTTTGCGACCCCATGGACTGCAGCATGGCAGACTTCCCTGTCTATCACCAACTCCCAGAGCTTACTCAAATTCACGTCCATTGAGTCGGCGATGCCGTCCAACTATCTCATCCTCTGTAATCCCCTTCTCTTCTCTCTTCCCACCTTCAGTCTTTCCCAACATCAGGGTCTTTTCCAATGAGTCAGTTCTTCACGTCAGGTGGCCAAAGTATTGGAGTTTCAGTTTCAGCATCAGTCCTTCCAATGAATGTTCTGGACTGACTTCCTTTAGGATTGACTAGTCTGATCTTGCAGTCCAAGGGACTCTCGAGAGTCTTCTCCAACACCACAGTTCAAAGGCATCAATTCTTTGGTGCTCAGCTTTCTTTATAGGCCACTATCACATCCATACATGACTACTGGAAAAACCATAGCTTTGACTAGATGGACCTTTGTTGGCAAAGTAATGTCTCTGCTTTTTTTTTAAATTTAAATTTATTTATTTTAATTAGAGGCTAATTACTTTATAATATTGTATTGGTTTTGCCATACATCAACATGAATCCACTACGGGAGTACACGTGTCCCTAATCCTGAACCCCCCTCTCCCACCTCCCTCCCCATACTATCCCTCTGGGTCATCCCAGTGCACCAGCTCCAAGCATCCTGTATCCTGCATCAAACCTGGACTGGCGATTCATTTCTTATATGATATTATACATGTCTCTGCTTTTTAATATGCTGTCTAGGTTGTCAAGTATTTAGGACCAAGTAAATGACATTCTAATAGATCTTACAGAACTAACAGCAGAACTATTGCTGGTAAACTTTTAGAAGTATGAAGGGTAGCAAGAGAGCCAAGAAATGGACAAACGTTGCCTACAAAAACTAAAGGTGAATTATTGAAATTAGACAGGTAAGACTGATAGCTGTACCAGCAATTTGGGAGGCAATACTTATGGGTGATCACCAAAACAGTCATGTCAAACTAGATAAAGAGCACATAGAGCACATTGATTTCAGAAAAATGCCTAAAATGTCTTATTTTTAATTTTTTGGGGGGCAAGATGAAGGAGAGGCAGACATGGGTGGTGGTCACTGGTGAAATTTCAGGGCCTGTGTTCATGGCCCCATCTGTTTTCCCCTCTTCCCTTGAACCTACTCAGGAAGATGGGACCATTCAGTTCAGTTCAGTTCAATCGCTCAGTCGTGTCCGACTCTTTGCAACCCCATGAATCGCAGTACGCCAGGCCTCCATGTCCATCACCAACTCCGGGAGTTCACCCAGACACATGTCCATCGAGTCAGTGATGCCATCCAGCCATCTCATCCTCTGTCGTCCCCTTCTCCTCCTGCCCCCAATCCCTCCCAGCATCAGAGTTTTTTCCAATGAGTCAACTCTTCTCATGAGGTGGCCAACGTACTGGAGTATCAGTTTTAGCATCAGTCCTCCAATGAACACCCAGGGCTGATCTCCTTTAGAATAGACTGGTTGGATCTCCTTGCAGTCCAAGGGACTCTCAAGAGTCTTCTCCAACACCACAGCTCAAAAGCATCAATTCTTCGGCGCTCAGCTTTCTTCACAGTCCAACTCTCACATCCATACATGACCACAGGAAAAACCATAGTCTTGACTAGACAGACCTTTGTTGGCAAAGTAATATCTCTGCTTTTTCAATATGCTATCTAGGTTGATCATAAATTTCCTTCCAAAGAGTAAGCATCTTTTACTTTCATGGCTGCAGTCACCATCTGCAGTGATTTTGAAGCCCCCCAAAATGAAATCTGACACTGTTTCCACTGTTGCCCCATCTATTTGCCATGAAGTGATGGGACCAGATGGCATGATCTTCGTTTTCTGAACATTGAGCTTTAAGCCAACTTTTTCACTCTCCACTTTCACTTTCATCAAGAGGCTTTTGAGTTCCTCTTCACTTTCTGCCATAAGGGTGGTGTCATCTGCATATCTGAGGTTATTGATATTTCTCCCAGCAATCTTGATTCCAGCTTGTGCTTCTTCCAGACCAGTGTTTCTCATGATGTACTATGCATATAAGTTAAATAAGCAGGGTGACAATATACAGCCTTGATGTACTCCTTTTCCTATTTGGAACCAGTCTGTTGTTCCATGACCCATTCTGACTCTTGCTTCCTGACCTGCATATAGGTTTCTCAAGAGGCAGGTGAGGTGGTCTGGTATTCCCATCTCTTTCAGAATTTTCCACAGTTGATTGTGATCCACACAGTCAAAGGCTTTGGCATAGTCAATAAAGCAGAAATAGATATTTTTCTGAAACTCTCTTGCTTTCTCCATGATCCAGCGGATGTTAGCAATTTGATGGGACCATTGGCCAGTGTTTTTTTTTTAAGAATTGAAAGAACTGGACGAAAGTGAAAATACTCTGTTTGGAGTTCAAACAAGATGTCATATTAATAAACATTTACCCTGTCTCATTCTTCCCTCTTTGACATTTGAGGCCATAATAAGGTCCGTGGGGGGGGAGCTTTAGGTAGGATGAAGGAAAAAATTATGAAAACCTCTTTATCTCTTTTTCCTGTTTATTTAAAAAATATGTAAAATTTTAGCCAAGAATTACATTACGTGGTTAAATACTCAAATACTCTACCAAGAGCTAGAATGACAAATGGCATCCTCTGGCTGTATCCCACCCTATTTCCAAGTTCAGCTCACCCTACTTCCAAGTTCAACTATCCTAGAGCAACACTTTTCAACTCTTTTTAACTGTTCCATTTGTCATTTACTTCTCTGTTTCTAAGTAATACGCCTATATTGAAATTTCTAGATTTATAAATTTGTGATGTTGTTTATTGACTTTCTGTAATGAAGATGAGGGAGCAGGGTGGTATGTCATCCATTTATATACCAGCCCCCTTCCCTTTTCCCCATCTTCAAATGTGGCCCCCTTATACCCTTCTGGTCAAGTTTGGGTTTGTCGTTCTCTGGGCCATTTTTTGACTCTTCTGGATTCTCTTCAACTCTCTCCTGCCTTGGATTGCTCATTCCTGAATTTGATATTTTCTTCTTCCTTTATTGACTTCCTTGTTTATATTTCTTGGTTGCTTCCTGAGAACAGGCACATCTGAGATATTGCATGCCTGAACATTTCTTTATCCTACTTTTATGCTTGACTGAAAATGTGTCTAGGTGTAGAATTTGCTAAGATGAAGATACTATTCAATAGAATTTTGAAGGTATTTTTCCATATTACTGTGAAGGAGCTCTGGTGAAAAGAATATTATGTGTTCATAAAATTTATTTCATCTTCTTTGTGGGCAAGACTGCCTCATTTCTCAGCCTTGTTTGCAGTTAGGTCAGAGCCATGAGATTGAGTTATGGTGGAGTGTGGTGGGGAATGATGTGCCTACTTCAGGCTCGCCCTGTCTTCCAGGCTGTCTCTTTCCCATCCATGGTGGTCTGGGCCACACCTCAAGATGATGTTGTCACAAGATGGACCCTCTGTCCCTTAATGATAGCAGAGCCCTGCCCTCAGCTTCTGCTAATGGTAAGTGATTTTATTATGTTCAGCCACTGAGACCTGGGGACTTTTGTTAGCTAATCTGATTAATATGCAAATCCTGTGTCATTCTGATTCTAGTTCCTTCTTATGTGACTTGTTTTCCATGTGACCTATTTTTCTCTTTGGAAGATGGATGGAAAGAACACAGCATGGATACAACATTTGAGCACATGCCTAAAGGATTAGTAGGAGTCTGCTGGGCAGAGGGAGCTGTATAAGGTGGGGCACAGCAGCGGGGTGGTGTAATAGAGTCTGTTTGAAGAACATTGAAAAGTCTGCACAGGAAGTCATTTGTTCATTCATTCATCCATTCTTCAAGTATTTATTGAGTGTCTATTTGCTGTCAGATATAATACTGCATGTGTGTGTGCTCAGTTGCTTCAGTCCAACTCTTTGTGACCCCATGGACTGTAGCCTGCCAGGTTCTTCTGTCTATGGGATTTTCTGGGCAAGAATGTTGGAGTGGGTTGCCATGCCCTCCTCCAGGATATTGTCCCAATGCAGGGATTGAACCCGTATCATCGCAGGCAGATTCTTTACCACTAGCACCACCAGGGAAGCCCCAGATACAATACTGCTGCTGCTGCTGCTGCTGCTAAGTCGCTTCAGTGGGTAGAAAAACAATGACCCCTATGGATTAGTGGTAGAAGTAGAAATGTAAAGAAAAGTTTAAAAAATATTTAGATACTGTCAGAGAAATATAACATAGTGGTTAAGGGCATGGGCTCTGGACACAGACTGCCTAAATTCAAATCCTAACTCCATTACATTTCTCTGTGTGACCTTGGGCAAGTTACTTAACTCCAGTTTTTTCACATGTCAAATGGAGATATTAACATTATAGCAATATTCTTGTTGTGAGGGTTAAAGGAGACAATGACAAGAAAGTGTTTAATATGTATTGAACAGGGAGTAAGACTAAAAACATTAGCTGTTATTATTATGTGTGAATAGAGGCTGATGCTAGGAACTTTTATAAACTAGGTCAAGCCTGTCAGGACCCAGGCTGTATCCTGTAGACTTAGAGATTATTTCAAAGCAGAGATGAACGAGAGACTCATTTTTAGTGCCTTGTCATTCTTCTTGTCTTACAAAACTCAGTTTCAAGCAAATAACAATTTTCCTAAACTCTTGTCAGCCCATTACATGGCTACACTGAACAACAGGCTTGGGGCATATTCACAAGTTCCTATTTTTATTAAACTGACACTGGCATCAAAGTTCATCCTTATTTACTAGTTTTGATTCCTCAAGGCCAGAGTAAGTCAATGTGAGTCAAATTGTTTCCTTTCATAATGTTTCTTAGGCTACTTGTGATTTGATTCACTGCATGGAGACATTTGAATGCATAGTCATAGAACCACAGAACATCAGGGCTGGAAGGGGCTTCAGAGACACTCATGCAAACCCCTCACTTTGCAGATAAAGACTGAGGGTACTGGTTTATTTTCCTACTGTCAACAGTGTTCCTGGCAGTAACTGTTAGTGTTTGAGGGTGATAATCGTGACTTTCTCCTTGCTCAGAGCTTTGGACTAACAGATAAACACAGGAATCTGACAGGAGGAGGTACAGATGCTGACTTTCCTACTGAAAGGGGTTAAATTAGAGAGCAGGCCTTGACCTGGCCTTTGCTCTGACTCCAACCAACACATGGGACAGGCACTGATGGTTGTCTACTCGACACCAGTAGGTGTCCTGTCTCGTCAGCAGAGCTGGTCTTCCACTGTAGAGGCTGGAAATGCCAGGCACTCCCATTCCCAGCCTTCCTTACAGTAAGGACATGATCGTGTGGCCTGATTCTGGCCTATGCGATTAAAGAGGAAACTGGCAGGAAGTGCTGGTAAGACCTTTCCTCTCTTAAAAGAGAAATGCTGTGACAAGGTACTTTCTTCTTCTTATTCCTCCCCAGCCTGATGTTTTGTTTTTGGACACTGTTGCCTAAGGACACTAAGTTTGGAGTTGGGGCAGGTCATGAGGGCAGGCAGGTCAGCATGCTGGGGATGGCAGACCAGGCAGATGGGCAGCACCCAGGTCCTTGATGACAATGTTAAGCAGCAACACCAATGCTGGATCACCCTGACTCTGGGCTTCTTGTTACTTAAGCTCAAGTATGCTTATGACACCTTCAGTGTCTTGTTATTTGCAGCCAAAACCATCCCAATTGATAAATCTACCTGAACTCTAAACCTCCAAGATTTTGAGTCACCATATTTATTTTCCAATCTCATCAGTCGATCAGAAAAGAAACACAGGTGGGGTGTAGAGTAGAGAGACAGAGGCATGAAGCGTTCTACCCATCCTTTTCTGCCCACTGCAGACAAGTGAGAATGGGAGATAAGCATCTCTCCCCACCCTGATCTTACCATTGGAAATTAGAGTCTAAAAGACAAGGGTCTTCTAATTTTTGAAGAGTTAGATCCATGATTTTACATGATGAGCAGGGCTGAATTGAGAGTGAGTGTATTCTGATAGCAGTTCTGAGGCTTCACACTTTGGGCTCAGTCTTCTACAGGCCTCACCGGTCTTCAAGGCAGTGCAAAAAACAGCACCAACAGCAGTGTTAGACATGCCTGAAATACGCATCTTGTTTCCAGAGCCTTGGACATGAATAATGCAGAAAGGATGAACCTAACGACCACATCTTTGAGGCACAGTAATTTCATTATGAAGTTTCCTTTTTTACTTTTGCCCCTGAGGGGAGAGGATTATTAAAATTATGTCATTACCCATCAGGCTGTCAGAAAAGCCCAAACTCCTTTGTCCAAAGAGAGCTGCTGAACAGCAGAAGTGATAGAAGCAAAGACCTGGCTGCCAATCAAATCTGGTTTCCATAGTCTCCACATTTCTTTGATGAGACATTTCAAGCTGCAAAGAAGGAAAATGTTTTTTCCTTTCCAAGTAATTGAAGTTAGTTATAAAACTCAGTCAAACAGACCACGGTGCCAAGGAGTTCCAAGAAGCAGATATGTGTGCCCTGCCTGACCACTCACATGGAGGACTCTGTTCCGATTGTTGGGGGGTGGAAGCCATCAGGTTACTGTCCTGTTATGGGAAAGAAGATAATGGGAAGGGCCCTGCTCCCAGGGCCTAATCCTTCTAGAACTTCTTGTTGCCTGTGTAAGTTCACAGCCTCTCATGTGGACCCCACTCTGCACTAACTCAAAGCATTTCATGGTGACACCTGCACTCGTCCACTGAGCTTTCATTTAGAAATTGAAAGGCAGATCTTATTGGATTGACTGTTTGCTTTTCCAGAGATACTTGCCAAACTTTAATGGAAGCTAAGTTTTGAGTTGGGAAAAAGTAGGAATAACTGATATTTGGTGTTCTCCACAAACATTCAGTTCTCATTCAGTTCAGCATTTATTGCTTACTCTGTAAGGCACTGGGGTTGGAAGATTGAACAGGAGAGTGATGGGGAACTATTAGTAGGGGTTGAAGACAAGTGAACTGTTCATGAAAGGAGCTGCAATAGGGGAGGCATGAGGAATGATGAAATCACATGTCTTGGGTGCCCATCTCAGACTTTGAGGCTCAGGGAAGGCTTCCTGAAAGAAGCTAGCAGTGAAGCCAAGTCCTAAAGGATGAACAGGGGGTGAGGCAGAGGTAGGGGTTGGGGAGAGGAAAGGGCAAATGTGATGACCAGATGGGAAAGAAGGTGGTCCTTGGCTCATGCAGAGAGACCTGAACTTGAAATGAGAATGGGGAGGGGCTAAGGAGAGAGCTTTGTTAAAGAGCTTGTATTTTGTCTTGGGTGGCATGAGAAGCAGTGATGAGTTTAAACCAGAATGAACAAGTCGTATTTAGACTGACATTTAGAAAAGATCTTCCCAGGTACAGTGAACAGAAAGTCAGAGGCATTAGTAAGAAGGGTCTTCAGGGGTTTTGAATTAGGAAACTGAGTCACAGGGTATTTAGGAGATAAAACTGATAGAACTGCACATGTTGGGGGGTAGGGGTGCAGGGGGTGGGATTGGGAGGTACTTAGAATGAATCTCAAAGGTTTCATTTCAGAGATGGGAAATGACAGACGAAGTGGGTGGGAAAGACCCTACGGAGAAAGATAAAGAACTTTGTTTGAAACATAATGAAGTTAGGATGTTTCTGTGACATCAAATGGGCTTCCCAAGTGGTGCCAGTGGTAAAGAATCCACCTGCCAATGCAGGAGACATAAGAGATATGGGTTCCATCCCTGGGTTGTGAAGATCCCTTGGAGGAGGTCATGGCAACCCACTCCAGTATTCTTGCCTGGAGAATCCCATGGACAGAGGAACCTGGGGGGCTCTGGTTCATAGGGTCACAAAGAGTTGGACATAGCTAAAGTGACTTAGAACGCACTCATGCATGTGACATCAAATAGAGAGATCATGTAGATAGTAAGGAAATCAACAAATGGTATTAGATGTTAATGTACTTAATAATTTGAGCTTCCCTGATGGCTCAGACAGTAAAGAATCCACCTGCAGTGCAGGAGACCCAAGTGCGATCCCTGGGTTGGGAAGATTCCCTGGAGAAGGGAATACACTTAATATTCAGGCTGCTTCAGCTTCATATTTGGGGCATTAGTTTGCTTTATATCCATGGCTTGTTAACTCAGAATCATGGGTTTGAGACTCTTTATTCAGCTCTTAAAAATCTCAAACTGCTTCTCTAATCCTTGGTCAGCATTTTGCAAAGGTGGGTCCCTGGTTCCAAGAGACATCTAGGACCCAGGCCCACGGCTACAGAGCGAATTGGGTCTCAGGTGTGCCTTTGATATACTGCTGTTCACTCTACCATAGCCACCATGGCCTCAAGATCTTATATTGTACTTTCCTTCTCCTCAGGCTTTGCCTGTCCAGCTTATCTTTTAGACTGGTGATTTTGCTTTTTCAAAGCCCATTATTTATTATTAAATTCTTCTATTCCCTTGATAATTTTAGCTTCCCATCTCTGGACTTGATTGTTCACTAAATGTCAGGGCCATCTCTACTTAGAAAAAATTTCTCCCCATAATTTATTTTGATGTGAGCTCTTCAGCAAGGTTAAGGTAAGAAGCAGTGATTCAGTCAGGCAGATTAGTGCATTTCTAAAGACTGAGACTCTCAAATCAAGTAATTAGGCTCAGCAGATCAGAAATCGGGTTCTAGATAAATAAGTGTTTTGATAAATTCTGAAAAAAAAAATCATCTCTTTAATGGACTCCTTGCTGCTTTAAGCTTTGAAATTTCACATGCATCAGCTGCACGGGCTCAGCTGGCAAGGCCTCGGATGTTGCCATAAAATTGATGTAATTATCCCTCACTGTAGGCCCAGGTTTCTCACTGGAATAGCCTAAAAAGGTGGCTAAAGCAGGCGGATATAGGAAAAGGTGGTCAGAGCTGAATTTGAATCCCAGCTCCATCACTGACTAGCTGGAAGGCCACGGTCAATTTAACTTCTTTGGGCCTCAGTTTCCTCATCATAAAGGTAGATAATAATACTTCACAGGATTGTTGTTGCTGTTGTGAGAATTAATAGTCATGCCACATGAAAAGGGTTTGGAAGGAGTTCAGATAATTTTTTCTTGCCACTGGGTATCACCATCTATGCTTTAGACCTGTGCCGTTCATTATGGTGTAAGTAATTCATCAGCACTTGAAACGTGGCTGCTTTGAATTGAATGTTCTGTCAGTTATGCATATCAATACAGATTAGACCAAAGACTTAGCATAAGAAAAGGATGTAAAAAGAGTATGGAGTATTTCATGAATAATGTTTTATAGTGTTTGACCTGAAGTGAAAGTTGCTCAGTCATTTCCGACTCTTTGCGACTCCATGGACTATACAATCCATGGAATTCTTCAGGCCAGAATTCTGGAGTGGATAGCCTTTCCCTTCTCCAGAGGATCTTCTCAACCTAGGGACTGAACCCAGGTCTCCCACATTGCAGGCAGATTCTTTACAAGCTGAGCCACCAGAGAAGCTCTTCATGTTAATTATATGACAATATCTGGTTCAATTTTATTTCTAGCACTTAACACACTGGAATTAATTATTATAATTAATTTTACCTTTTCCTTTTGTTTTCTTAATATGGCTACTAGAAATTTAAAATTGCATATGTGGCTTGAATTCTCCTGCTATTGAACACCTTTGTTTTGGACATAGGACTTATCCTTAAAGGACTTCTAACATAGCAAAGCACTCACCAGCTGGTGTCTCTCTTCCAGTCTATCTCCTCACTATGCCCACAGGATCTTTCTGAAGCACAGAATGTTTCTTTCTGAAACTCCTCTTTTATGTTGGAAAAAAGATTGAGCCTTTCAGAATGCCTGATCTGCTACCATCCTCATTCCTGTCTATCCTCCTGAGCACTCTGCTCAACCATGATGACTCCTTGTAGCTTCTTGAACTCACCACATCCTCTTCCACATCTTTGTAATTCATCCAATGAATAGTTTTCAATAATTAGCTGTGAGCCAGGTAGTGTTTTAGGCCTTGGATAAATTGCAGTGAACAAGACAGATGAAAAGTCTGCTCTTTTAAAAAGTTTTTATTGAAATATAGTTGATTTACAATATCTTAATTTCTGATGTACAGCAAAGTGATTCAGTTATACATATACATGAATTCCTTTTGATATCCTTTTATGATTTTTCACAGGATATTGAACATGGTTCCCTGTGCTATACAGTGGGACCTTGTTGTTTATCATTTCTATGTTCACTACTTTGCATCTTCTGACCCCAAATTCCCACTCCATCTCTTCCCCCACCCCCTCGGGAGTCATACATCTGTTCTCTATATCTGTGAGTCTGTTCTGTTTCACAGATAATTTCATTTGTGTCATATTTTAGGTTCTACATGTAAGTGATACATGGTATTTGTCTTTCTCTTTCTTTGTATGATAATCTCTAGTTGAATCCATGTTGCTGCAAATGGCAATATTTCATTCTTTTTTATGGCTGAGTAACATTCCACTGAATATACGTACTATATTTTCTATTCATTTATCTGTTAATGGACACTTTGGTTGTTTCTGTTTCTTGGCTTTTATGAATACTGCATCTATGAACATAGGGGTCCATGTATTTTTGTGAATTATAGTTTTGTTCCAATATCTGCCCAGGAGTGGGATGCTGGATCATATGGCAACTCTAGTTTTTTGAGGAAGCTCTATGTTGTTTTCCATAGTGGCTGTACCAGCTTACACACCTACCAACGGTGTAGAGGTTTCCTTTTCTCTATGCCCTCTCTGGTAGTTATTTGTAGACTTAAATAATGGCCATTCTGATCAGTGTAAGGTGATATCTCATGGTAATTTTGATTTGCATTTCGCTAATTATTAGTGACGTTGAGAATCTTTTCATGTGCCCTTGGCTATATGTGTTCTTTGGAGAAATGTCTATTTAGGTCTTTTGTCCATTTTTTCGATTGGGTTGTTGTTGTTGAGTTGTATGAGCTGTTTTTATATTTTAGAAATTATTATTTTTGAAATTGTTGGTCACATTGTTTGCAAACATTTTTTCCCATTTTGTAGGTTTTTTCATTTTGTCTATAGTTTCTTTTGCTGTGGAAAAGGTTATAAGTTTGATTAGGTCCCTTTTGTTTATTTTTGCTTTTATTTTGATTGCCTTGGGAGACTGACCTAAGAAAACATTGATACGATTTATGTTAGAGAATGTTTTGCCTATGTTCTCTTCTAGGAGTTTTATGGTGTTATGGCTTATATATATATGTCTTTAAGCCATTTTGAGTTTATTTTTGTGTATGGTGTGAGGGAGTATTCTAACTTCATTGATTTATATGTGGCTGTCCAACTTCCTCAACATCACTTGCTGAAGAGACGTTTTCCTATTGCATATTCTTGCCTCCTTTGTCAGATTAATTGGCTGAAAGTGTGTGGGTTTATTTCTGGATTCTATTCTGTTCCATTGATCCGTATGTCAGTTTTTATGCCAATACCATGCTGTTTTGATTACTGTAGCTTTGTAGTATTTGAAGTCTGGGAGAGTTATGTCTCCTGCTTTGTTCTGTTTCCTCAGGATTGCTTTGGCAGTTCTGGGTCTTTTTGGTTCTATAAACTATTAGAATTATGTTTTCTAGTTCTGTGAAAAATGCCGTGAGTAATTTGATAGGGATTTCATTAAATCTTTAGATTGCTTTGGGTCGTACGATCACTTGAACAAAATTAATTCTTTCAATCCAAGAGCATGGGATATCTTTCTGTTTCTTTGACTCATCTTCAGTTTCCCTTATTAATCTTACATAGTTCTCAGCAAACTCTTCAGAGTATTTCTGATGTGTTTTTAAAAGGTACTTTAAAAAAACATTCTCTTTTTGATATTTCATTGTTAGTGTAAAGAAAATGCAATAGATTTCTGTATGTTCATCTTGTATCCTGCCTGCTACCTTTCTGAATTTGATTATCAGTTCTAGAAGTTTTTGTGTGAAATCTCTAGGTTTTTCTCTATATAATTTCATGTCAAAAGAGACTGCTGTTAACTCCAGTGGTGGAGTCAGTGTGTGATTTCCTCTGCTGAAATGAATTCTCTCCCAACTCACTGGAGTCACCTCAACAGGAAGTCTAAGGTCACACAGGATCCTTTCTCCATTTTTATCACTGCGCTTACCCCATTTAAATGGTATTTTTTAAGCTTCTGGTTCTTTTGATTTCCTAGCAGTAATACTTAAAATTAACTTCTTTATTTTTTCTTGATGCAGAGTACTTTTTCATTAAAAAGTGGACATATAATTGACATATGCCTTGTATTTGTTTTAGTGTTATGTAATGATGGCCTGATATATATGTGTATTGTGAAATGATTACCACATTAGGTTAGCATCCATCATTACACATAGTTACAAAATTTTTTTCTTGTGATTAGAACTTCAAACTTCTACTCTCACACCAACTTTCAAATATACAATAGTGTTGTTAACTATAGGTCATCATTATGAGCATTATAGCCACAGGATTCATTTATTCATCTTATAACTGGAAGTTTGTAACTTTTGACTACCTGTATCCATTTGCCCATCCCGTAAATAAAATGTTGATTTATTTTTTAATCAAACTTTTAATTTTTACATATTTGTAGATTCATTTGCAATTGTAAGAAATGATACAGAGATATTCTGTGTCCCATTCATCCAGTTTCCCTCAGTGTTTTTTATACTTAAAACTGTAGTACAATAGTATATTGTCAGGGTATTCAGTTCAGTTCAGTTCAGTTGCTTATTAACATTGATATAATTACCCATCTTGCTTACATTTACCCAGTTTTACTTAGATTTCCCAGGTGGTGGCAGTGGTAAAGAACCCTCCTGCCAATGCAGGAGGTGCAAGAGACAAGGGTTTGATCTCTGGATTGGCAAGATCCTCTGGAGTAGGAAATGATAACCCACTCCAGTATTATTGCCTGGAAAATTCCACAGGCAGAGGAGCCTAGTGGGATACAGTCCATGGAGTTGCAAAGAATTGGACATGACTGAGCACATGCCTCAACTTATATTTGTGTATATGGGTATATTGATATTTAGTTCTGTGCAATTTTATTACATGTTTTGTTCATTTATTTACCACCACAGTGAAGAGAGGAGAAGGCAATGGCACCCCACTCCAGTACTCTTGCCTGGAAAATCCCATGGACGGAGGAGCCTGGTGGGCTGCAGACCATGGGGTCATGAAGAGTCGGACACGACTTCACTGTTACTTTTCATTTTCTTTTTTTTTTTTTGCTGCATGCTTTCCCCACACATTAACATTTATTAGACATTTTGAGTTGATACATAAGTTGCTTCTTAGCAGTTTTTGGCATTTTTTAGTCATCCTTTTTTTTACTGCTGCAGATGTTACATTTTATAGACATATTAAATAGTTGTTATTAATCAACATTTGGGTTCTTTCCAGGTTTAAAACAAAATTTTGCAACAGATATTCTTGGACCCATCTCTTTGTTCAGGAATAATTTTTAGAAGTGGAAGCTCTGGGTCCAAACCCAGAATATTTTGAATTTTAATTGATATTGCTAACTTACACACTAAAAAGCTTGTACCAATTTATAATTCGGAAAATGCTATTTTTTTATATTAGTAATCTAAATCTTTGCTAATAAGATGGGTAAAACATGGTTTTGTTTCTAACTTACTGATTTTGGTTTCTAGCAATATTCATTCTCAATTTACTACCTTTTAAATTTTTAGCCATTATGCTTGATTTTAGATTATCCTTTTTTGTAAAGAGCAGCCAATTCTTGTTCTATCATTTTAACATCCTGTGAAATCTCACTGAAGGTCAGAAACAAAGTTTTTAAAGGTCTCAGATGTTCTCTTAACCATCAAAAGGTAGTCTTGTACCTGTTTATCACTATCCTTGTAGAATGGTCTGAGTGAACAGAATTTTTTTCAATAGTGCGATCTATATGGAGTAATTCTTAGTCCCTCTTTTGATCTAATTTAATAACTGAATGCTAGTTTTTCTGTTTATTGTCCATTTCTGACCTTTGAACTTACCCCCTAGCTCTACAGGCTCTGGTTTCAATTCTTGCCACCAGGGGACTCTCCTACTTTGGGCTGTCTTGATAGATATATTCTACCCTAGGTGGTGCTGGTAACCTATTCCTGGCCCTTAATGGGAATTCAGACAGTTATAGCAAGAAATGTTTTACAAATGGTATCTGATATAGTCTAGTTAAGATTAATGGGGAATATACAACTATGTGAAAAACAGATAAATCATGAGAACCTACTATATAACACAGAGAACTCTACTCAATGGTCTGTGGTGATCTAAGGTAAGGAAATCCAAAAAACAGGGGATATATGTATATGTATAGCTTATTCACTTTGTTCTACAGCAGAAACTAACACAACATTGTAAAGCAAGTATACTCCAATAATAATTAATAAAAAAGGTTAATAGGGAATAAAAGTACATTGCTTAGAGATAATCTAAAGTGAACAGAAGTCTCTACAACAAAACATATATAGTTTTTTTGTGGGGGGAGAAAGGCTTGAAAAAGATCAGAAAACATTTTCACATTAATTGTTCTTTTCATATACTTCAAATTTGTACTTAATGCCTTTTTCCTCCTGGACATCCAAAGGAACACCCGGATATTCTGGAAGAAGTTTATATTTTTCAAAATCAATTTCTGGGAAAAACGCATCACTTTCAAAATTCTTGCTTGATCCTTGTCACAAATAGTCTAACATGGCCTGGCTTGTTCATGGCTTCCTTATAAACAGAACTGCCTCCCAGTATCCAAACCATGTCTACTTTATTTTTTAATTCTGGATCTTCAATAAGTTCAAAGGCATCATCCAGACTTTTGGCAAGAAAATGAGCTCCCTTTGGAGGTTCCTTGAGTTCTCTACTGAGAACTATATTAATTCTGTCCTTTAAAGGTCAATTCTTCTCTGGAATGGAGAACCAGGTCTTCCTACGCATAATCACCACATTCTGTTTACCTTCTACTGAAGAGACTGTAGTCATTCTTTGGAAATACTGGAATTCATTCCTGAGCGGTGGCCAGGTTCCCGTTCTTGCCGATGCCCATGTTCTGGGACACAGCGACAATGCAGTTTAGCAGACGAACTATGACAGCGGGCAGGAAATACTTTCTAGCTAGCCGTGGACCCCGACCCCGGCACAGTCAGCAAGCTTGGCCTCACTTTTCACTTTCATGCATTGGAGAAGGAAATGGCAATCCACTCCAGTGTTCTTGCCTGGAGAATCCCAGGGACGGGGGAGCCTGGTGGGCTGCCGTCTATGGGGTCGCACAGAGTTGGACATGACTGAAGCGACTTAGCAGCAACTTAGCAGCAACAGTGAAGAGAAGAACATTTCCACCATCACAAAAAATCCTACATTTGCCCTTTGTAATCACATCCATCTCCTTCCTATCTCTGAGTCTCCTTAGTGAAAAGTGAAATTGTCAGTTGCTCAGTAATGTATGACTCTTTGCAACCCCATAGACCGTAGCCTGCCAAACTCCTCTGTCCATGGGATTCTCCAGGCAAGAATACTAGAGAGGGTTTTCATTCCCTTCTCCAGGGGATCTTCCCAATCCAGGAATTGAACCTCAGTCTCCCACATTGCCAGCAGATTCTCTACCATCTGAGCCACCAGGGAAGCCTTGACCACTGGCAACTCAGTCTGTTCTCTGTCTCTAGAATCTTATCATTTCAGGAATGGTATATAGATGGAACCATATGATAAATATCTCTTTAGGACTGGCTTTTTTCACTCAGCATGATTCTCCAGAGATTCATGAATTGTGGTGTGTTTGTTCCCTTTTATTGAGATATGATTCCATGACATGGATAGACCATAATTTGTTTAACTATTCACCTAGTGAAGGAAACCTGAGCTGTTTCCAGTTTGGGGCTATTATAGATTAAGCTGCCATGAACATGTATGAAAGGTTTTTTTTTTGTGAATATAAATGTCCATGACTCTGGGATAAATGCCCTAAAGTACAACTTCTGGATCATATATCTGTTGGTTTATTTATTGCCCTTGCTAGGTTTTGACTCTTTGGGGCAGGTTCTTAGCTCTGTTCATATTTGCATCACATTTACTTAGCATGTGTTTGACACATGGTAACAGTCAATAAAATATGGAAGGACAGAAAGAAGGAAAGAAGGGATAAAGTAAAGAAAGGGAAGGAAGAAGGAAATCTACCACTCTTAGCTGTTAGCTATTCCACTTTCCCAACATCATCTTTTTATTTTTAAATGAACCCAGTGACTCCAGTGCTGGACAGTGCCTGGCACATAGTAGTTGCTTGATAAATATGTGTAAAGTTATGTAACGAGAACTCTGGAGAGTAGACCAGCTCTCCACGTCTTCACTCTCCCATCACCCTGCTCCATCACTCAGGCACGAGCATGGGTGCACACAGACATATGCCCGTACTCTGGGGCTGTGATCCTAGGAACCTTTTTCTGGAACAAAGCCAAATAGCTAACAAATGAGGTGCTGTTGCTTCGAAACTTAACTGACAACAACCTTGGCCCTGTGCGACGGCCTAGGGAATCACAAATGAAGGATTTGGGGACCCAGCCGCTTTGTGGACTCATTCCAATGAGAATACAGGATACACTTGAAATAAAGAATGCTTCTTTGTGACTCATTAAGCTCCTCTCTGTTCCTTTCTATTAGGCATGTGTCTGCCGTGCCCTGCAAAGCTATGACATTCAAAAGTGGAAGAGTCAGGCGGAAATAAAAACATTCCGCTTCAGCGCCTAAACCATGTGCCCCTTAATCTGAAATAAATCTGTGACAACTGACAGATACTTCTTTCAGACAGTTGTGGAGAAAGGCTTGACTTGTCCTAGTAAATCACACACAGGCTTCATTATTTTTAGTCTCGTTAAAAAAAAATAGTTGCCATGGCAACTGCGCCATCATCTAGGGCAAATGTTATCTCTCTAAATCAATGAAACGAAGAGTCCCACAAATACCCAGTGCTTTGAAAGGAAGAAATGACTTTTCAATAAGACTCATTTCTTCAAGACTTTGCCATTCATCTACATTTGTAATCCAAGATCTTCTTCTCCATCTAAATAAGGGATATTAAAAGCAGCATCAAACTTTGAAAAGTCCAAGGCTGACCTTGCTTGTATCTGTTTTTAGAAAATTGTGAATTCTATCACTTCCTTGAAACACATAGCTTCATTTGTGGCTTTTTTTTACCCATCCTCAGGAGGCATCATGCTAATTAATTTGGCCCTTGGACACAGCACTGTGTATTCTGAGAGGACAATGAGGAGAAACGTATCAGAGCTTGCATGTCTTTTCTCAACTCTTAACAGATCATTGTAATCGATGAAGCAGACAGCTGAGTTCCTGGGGGCTCTCACTGAGTTACCTGTGGGGATGCCGTATGCACTGCTTGGCTTAGTTACTTTGGCTCTATTCTTGGTCAGAACTGAAATTGTTTCAGAGTATTCATGAAGATTTCTTAATACATTAAAACTTGTTACTGTGGTACACATGAAGTATGAGATTTGAATCTTATAAATTAAATCTAATATGTCAGACTTTTTTCCTGCTTGCTCAGTCACTCAGTCGTGTCCAATTCTTTGTGACCCCATGGACTATGGCCCGCCAGGCTCCTCTGGCCATAGAATTTTCCCAGCAAGAATACTGGAGTGGGGTGCCATTTCCTACTCCAGGGGATCTTCCCGACCCACGGATTGAACCCACATCTCTTGCGTCTCCTACATTGGCAGGTGGATACTTTACCAGTAGTGCCAACTGGGAAGCCCTTTTCCTACTTAAAAAGTGTTAACTTTAACGTCAGATCACAGCACTATAGGCTGTGGGAAATCACAGTTGGTACCCACCTAAGTCTCCTGGTTTTAGGATGCTGAGAAGGTCTTCTAGCCCCCAAAGACTTTGCTTCCTCTATTTTCAGACTTGCATTTTTTCCACATTTGATACCTTTGAAATCAGGATATGCCTAATAATGAACAGACATCATTTTTTATTGGCAGCTTCTTTTTTCTTAGGGGTACACACAATGACAATGTGAAAAAAAGAGTAAAACATTTATTTCCCGCTTATGAGGTGTCAAGCACTGAGATAAACAATTTCTAGACATTATTTTGTAGAATGCTTACATAAACCCTTTGAAAAAGGCATTTTCAGTTTTGTGGAAAACTGAGATTCAGTGGGCTATGAGATTTTTCCAAGATCACAAGCTGGCAAGTATCAGAGTCAGATGAACACAAACCTAGATGTCTTTATTATAATATGAACCTTCAGATTCTCTACCTGACTTGCCCTCAGCTTGTTATATTCATAAATAATTTGCAAATCTTTAAGTTCTGGTGCTAGAAAGTGCCTCATAAGTCATCAGGTCTGACCTATTCATGTTGCAGATGAGGAAGCTGAGGCTGAGAGAAGTGACCTGCCCAAGGCAGTCACAAAAGAAGTGGTGCCACTGAGAATCAGCTTGGCTGAACCAGGGAAGAGAGTTACCAGGCTCTTGCAGTGTTTCCATCTCCTGCACAGACTGTACACTGCTGGTCCTCCCTTGTCCGGGACTGCCCACTCTGGACCAGGCCTCAACCCTTCAAGATGCTGACACTCAGCTCCTCCCTCCTCTGTTGTCATGCTCCCCTAGACCTCAAGATGACTGCTCTCCTACCCCCCTGTTCCCTGCTCCTTACCCCCAGGAAACCTACATCTTGTGACTCATCCTCCAAGGTAACAATGAATGAAGTGAAGATAATGTGACAAGATGAGAGAAGATTCTCTTGGATCTGTGCTTGGAGACATTGCCCACATCTTTGCTGTATCAAAAGAATGACTTTAAAGGTGGGAACGTCAATGAAAATGGAAGGGAAGCCTGCAGATACAGATTCTGAGATGTTTTGTGGGTATCAGGGCCTTAAGTAACCCTTGAAATCACACAGCAACCCTCTCACTGCCTCTAGAGAGGCAGGTGGCATGGCACAGTGCATGGATGGCAAAAAAGTGGCAGCCATATGCCATCCCCTTTTCCTACACTCATGATGAAGTTGGTGGGCCACAGCTTTCTGTACTAGGAATGGATTCAGAGGCCTTTCTTTTCTTATTTATTTATTTAGTTTATTTTTTGGTGATGGTGGGTCTTCGTTGCTGCAGGTGGGCTTTCTCTGGTTGCAGCGGGTAGGCTTCTCATTGCTGCAGCTTCTCTTGTTGTGGAGCACAGCAAGCTTCAGTAATTGCAGCGTGTGGGCTCAGAAGTTGCAGCTCGTGGGCTCTGGAGTGCAAGCTCGGTAGTTGTGGCACACGGGCTTAGTGGCCCAGTGGCATGTGGGATCCTCCCAGGGCAAGGATCAAACTGGTGTCCCTTGCATTGCAAGGCAAATTCTTATCCACTGGACCACCAGGGAAGCCTGAGGCCTTTCTTAACAGAGTGTTCCGGGTGGTACCTTCGATTGACTGCAGTTGATTACAGGGATGAAACAAACTGATTTGCCATCTCAGTGTTTCCGAAGGCTTTGGAGACCGGGAGATTACAAAATGACGGAGCCTCCATTTATCCCAATGGAAAAAGAAGACAATATAGTTTGATTTACATAACTGATATAAGATTTAGAGGTAACATATGCAAGAGCACTCAGTGACTATAAGTGGTCATTCTTATAAGGTCACTGCTGATGGGGAGCAGGCAGAACGCCACAGCCCAGCTGGAGAAGAAAGGCACTTCGTGGCCTCTCTTGGTTGTCTTTCCTCATCTTGTGACATCGCAGACCCAGGTATGTATGTTTCAGGTCTCCTCCAAAAGGACTGAACAGTCTCAGGTCAGGATGGCAGCTCACCACCCATTGGCTCAGCGAGTTAGGACAGTCACGTCAGGTCAGCAGTGTGTCCCTATAGTACCCCAGATCTGCTTATGCTTCTCAGTCTGAAGGGCTGAAGAAAGTCCTTTGTTCAAGCCTAGTTCGATTTCTATAAAATACATATGATAATCTGACTCTAGAGATAGGCATATTGATGATATAGTGATGGATTCACTAAGAGTTGTTATATATTTTGAAAAAAAATCAAACCCTTAATGAGTAGCAAGTCTATTTAAAGAACACCTTTCTTTGTTGAAAATAGAAATGTTTCAACTTTATTTGGAATCATATTTATTTAATGTGCACCTTAAATGTCTTGAAATATGTCATTATTAGCTAAGATATATAAACTCCTAAAGGCTAGAAAGATGTCTGCTTCATTAATTTTTTTAGCGCACCCACAATAATGCCATGAACAATGAGATTTTTAATCCATTTACATGCTACAATTGCAGATTGGAGTATAAACTGTGTCTCATACTCATAAAGAATGCTATTTCATTCTTAGTTTAAACTTTAAGAACCAGAAATCAAATGAAGCAGTTCTATTACAACAGCATTGAATATCCTTACATGCAGCACAAATGGATAATTATTGGTTTATTTTAATTTTTAAAGTATCAGTACTAACCAACTTTCTATGAGAGAAGCCTGCCCAAGTAGGAAATGTGAAAGATGCTGAAAACTACATGGAAAAAATAAAAAGTCATTTTAAGTCCCTTGCTGGAAGATAATCGTGTTGAATACCTTAATATTTGTTTCCTGTGTGATTCATTTTAAGGTGTTATTAATATGCTCTAATACTTAATGCATCTTAAGACATTCAAATGTTTCTTACCATGATTTCCATCCTTTCAGTTAGTGATCCCATGTTCTTCCCAGGAAGAATTATTGTTTTTTTATCTTTCAATGCATTGAAATGTGTTATGAGTTAAAGGAAAGAGTGCTGTGAGCAGCTGGTGACTGCCTCCTATTGAGAAGGAAAGTTGTGATTACTGCAAAGGAAAATCTAATCCATCTTGCCCCAGTGCACTTGGTCTTCCAGAGCCAGGTGAACTACCTTTGACTGTTTCCCCAGGATTATGTCACCCACCAAGGTAACTTTCTTTTTCAATAGGCGATGTTAAGAAACAAAACAACACCCTTTAAGTTAATCACTTTTGGAAAATAGAGAACGGCTTTATATTCCAAGGCTTTGATGTGTTTAGTGGTTCCTGTAAGGCTCTGCCTCCCTTTTCATTTTGATTGACAAGACCTTTCCTATATATTTGAGCAATCAAGCAGCCCAGTCACAGAGGGTAGAGGCATTTACCCAGAGCAAACTTGTACCACTCACTGCGACTTTCCAAAATCTTGAGTACAAGTTTCAGCTTTACAGGCGAGTCAGCTCCAGTAAGATCAGGTAAGTGCTTCTCCATACAGGAACTTCATTCTGCCTGAGGGTAAGTCCAGAGAGCCTTGCTAAGGTGACAGGTCAGAAGTAGGAACTGGGAGATAAGTTTGGGAATAAATAACTCTGCAGTCTAAATCATAATGAATTGAGGGTGTTCTTCAAGTGGAGAGTCCACCCTCGTTTCAGCATTCAGGTATGTCTGTCTGGTGGGCCAACCATGAAAGAAGTGATTCTGGCTCCTGAAAAAGCACAGGAAATGATCAAGACCCAGGAAAGACCCCGATGCTGGGAAAGGTTGAGGGCAGGAGGAGAAGGGGGCAACAGAGGATGAGATGGTTGGATGGCATCATCAACTCAGTGGACATGAGTTTGAGCAAACTCAGGTGGATAGTGAAAGACAGGGAAGCCTGGCATACTGCAGTCAACGGGGTCGCCGATTGAGTCACTGAACAACAATAACAGAGAGGATAGATAGTGGATTGGTATTTGAGTGGGGTTGTGTTTTAAACACCCCTGATGCTTTCCATCATTCAGATTTAAATTTAGTCACAAGATGCCTATTACAGTGGAGGCTTAGATCAAAGGGAATTTGTAGCAACTAGGACACATTTTTATCAATGGCCACCAAGTCGGATGTGAGGGCTGTTCTGCATATCCAAGTTTTATGGTTTTGTGCTGGGTTGGGTTAGTAACAATACATATGGGGCATGCCATTATTATTTGTCTACCTCTCTCCATTTCTCATCCATGACACTGGAAATATAATTTCGAGTGAAGCATGTAGCATGATACCGAATACCTTGGATCTGAATAAAAATAATTCGTGTGTGTTCATGTATCATGTTAGGATATGCATTACTTTCGGTGTTAGTCATATTCTGTATTCATTCTGAAGAGGTTATTGGAACAAACTTCTTTAATGCACAAATCCAGCAGTTGGGATACCATAAGGAAAAGCCTTAGGATACCCTTGGAGGGTTGGGTGTTTAGTGACCTGAAATTCTAAGGGCAATGTCCCTTTGATAGTGACCAACACATTATCCATGGAGGTTGTTGTTATTGTTCAGTTGCCTGGTCGTGTCCGACTATTCGAGACCCATGGACTGCAGCACACCAGGGCTCCCTGTCCCTCACCATCTCCTGAAGTTTGCCCAAGTTCATGTCCATTGCATTGATAGAGGTAGCTAGATCTATTAATAAATTCTCCTTCCTTTCCCTCTCGGAGGAACAGCATGAGGCTGGTGTACCTTTTTCTTGGCCCCATGACCCTCCTGCTCCTGGCTGGCTGTGGCTGTGTCATCAGCACCTCCAGTGAGAACCTGCGCACATTTGTGGGCTGTGCAGTGAGGGAGTTTACTTTTCTGGCCAAGAAGCCGGGCTGCAGGGGCCTTCGGATCACCACGGATGCCTGCTGGGGCCGCTGTGAAACCTGGGAGGTGAGTCCCAAAAGAGGCTTTGGTGGCAATGCCTTCATGTCGCTTGGACTGATTCTAAAGTACTCACTTAAAAAAAAATTATTTCTTTATTTTTATTTTTGGTTGTGCTGAGTCTTCATTGCTGTATGCGGGCTCTCCCTGCTTGTGGAGAGAGGGGACCACTCTAGTTGTGGTGCGGGGGCTTCTCTTGTTGAGGATGAGGGGCCCTACGGTGTATGCTTAGTAGCTGTGGCACTTCAGGGCTCAGTTGCCCTGAAGCATGTGGGATCTTTCCAGACCTGAGATAAAACCTGTGTCCCATGCATTGCAAGGCAGATTCTTAACCACTGCACCATGAGGGAAGCCAAAGTATTAAAGTTCTTAATGAAATGAGATAGAGCTGGGATATCTATACTTTGTTATGGGTTAAACAAACAAAAAACAACTACTTGGAATCTTCCAAAAGTAATCTGAAAGAAATATGATATTGCCCTTCTAACGAAGCATTGATAAAATTAATAATTTGATTGACATGCGTCTGTCTATTTGGGAATCATCTCTGGGAGGCCAAGATGTGCTGTTTTTCTGCCCATTTTACAGATGACATGCAAGAATTCAATTGGTAGCTGACTGCAGAGTCATGCAAGGAGTCACTGGAAAGTTCAGAATAAACTCTTGGTTCACGCTTATAACCCAAACTCTTTCCTGTGTTCCTCCCCCTTTAAAATGCCAGCCAGTTACCAAGTAAGGCCCTAAGCTAAGCAGCAGGTGAGGACGTGTCCTCAGCCCCTCCTTCAGTGCCTTACCTTCAGCCCTGCTCTCTTCTGTTCCCCTAGAGTCATTCCTGGGTCCCTCAGGGATCATCATTGACAGATCTATTAAGGTTCTTCATATACAATTATATGCAGCTTTTTAAGAGACTGTACATTTAAAATGGGATAAAAATCTCAATCAAAGTTAGAATGCTTTAAGGTTGAGAGGAGATGTTTGAGGGGTGAGGAGATAGAGCGCCTTTCAGTACCCCGTAGGATCACACCATACAGTGACTGCTGCCTCTGCCCACTAGGGCCTGAATTGGTTCCTAATGAAGTACTAGCTCTGATTTTGTCACCCTGGCTCCAAAAACCTTTAATGAGCACCCACTGCTGCAAATTCAGTAACTACCTTTTAAGGTCCTCAGCAATATGCCATCTGCCTATTTTCCCAGGCACTGTGCATATTATTAGCTCTGCCTGAGAGACTAGATTTTAAAGGTTTTAGTCAGTATTCCTCATGAAATCTTACTTTTGGTCCTTTTCTCATATTCCTGCTCACATTTATTCCTTGGTGCCTGTCTCCAGAACCAACTCCTCTAAGCCTTTTCTGACTCTTTGGTCAGCCCATGACCATCATCTACCTTTTTTGTCTTATTTCCTTCTCCACCACACATTAGGTTTTAAGTTTTTTGAGTGGAGAGGTTCATTCTTGTGCTTTTCATGGCTCTTGTCAAAAGACGTGTATAAGCAAGGCATTCAATAAATGTTGAATTAAAAGGGATGAATCCCTTCCTGGAGTTAAAAATCTTCTCATCTAATTGAGCCCATTTAGAAGCCTGGTGGCTCAGATGGAAGAATCTACCTGTAATGCAGGAGACCTGGGTTCCAGCCCTGTGTTGGGAAGATCCCCTGGAGAACAGAATGGCTACTGACTCCAATATTCTTGCCTGGAGAATTCCATGGACAAAGGAGTCTGGTGGGCTACAGTCCATGGGGTCATAAAGAATTGGACACAATTGAGTGATGAACACTAAACTAGAAGCCCATGAGCACTATGAAAGGACACTGCTATTAGGAAAAATATCCTTCTATTCAGGGACTCAGAGAGCAACCTGTTATCATTTGGATAAAATTATGGCCCTATGATTGGAATTGGATTATGGTAATGAAACCTGTAACTTAAATGAAACAACTCCACCAAGTTAGCTTCATTTCCCCATCATTTGGGGGCTTGAGACATAATAACAAATGAAAATTCAGTTGTTGCAGATACTGTGGCTGTCACATGACATAAAAGTTATGTGAGAAACTTCCTTGTGTTCAGGGCGTGGCCTGGCAGTGCCTTCCCCTGCTCACAGCCTTATCGAGGCTATTTGGAGCTCTTTCTGGGCTAAAATCTCAAACTACAATTTCCCTTTAATTGAACGCATCTTCTTTTCCCTTTATAAATCAACAAATGGCTTTAACTGGGTAGCGGTCACCCACAGAAGGTCAGGGACTATGCTCTCACTGGAGAAATGAGACTATTAAAGAGCAGGACTCTCCTTAATGTCAGTCAGCTTTTATGTATGCCTTTATTGTGGTATGAAAATGGAGGCTATGTCTAGAAAGTAGATAAAAGAATGAGGTTTATTTTCCCCACAATCTGAAAGTTTCTGATTGATAAAGCACTTATTTTTGGTAACTTAACTGGGGAGCATGTCTGAAAATAAGGATATTCATGATGACACAGTGGCTGGATTTACTTTGAAGGTGGAACTATTGATGAAATTAGCCTTTGTTCTGGCCTAGGTTTAGGGTAGCTAGAGTTAGCAAATAACCAAACCAATCAAGCCAGGATGCCAGTTACATTTGAATGTCACATAAACAACCTTTTTTTTTTTTTCATTTTGGTATAAGTCTATCCCATGCAATATTTGGGACATACTTATACTAAAAATTGCTGTTTATTTGAAATTCAGATTTTACTGGGTATCCTGTATTTTATTTGGCAATGTTGCCTGGGATTCCAGATTACTGAAGATAAGAGGACATGAAGCAAACTGAGAAAGGATAAAACATTATCTGAGAAATAGTAGGAAGAAGTTGATATTGAATTTAACTCTTCTACATGGTCCTCAATGAAGGCAAAGCCATATTCCCATGACATGCATGTAAGATCTGCATCCTGGACCTCCATTAAACATATTTCACTTGCCTGGGACAAATGAAAGTGCTGTCCTCTGAAGGCTTGCTAGTTATTATTTTTATATTACTTTCTTACTCTTGTAACTGCTCTGATAAGTACGATAGACTACACTTACTGAACGCTGACTTGGTGCTGGTCATCTACCGTCTTACCTTATTTCCACAGCTATGCTGGGAAGTAGGTATTTTGTTTTACAGATGAGGAAACTGATTTTCCAAGGTCTCCAACAAGTGGCAGATCAGGGATTCAAGCCTACTAGGTCTGACTGCAGGGTTTGAGATGCACGTAGGGCACTAAGGAATCTGCCTTGCTCTGTTTTCTTTTATTGATTCAACAGGTGGTTGTTGAATTTGCTTTCTACTGGAAGGGAAACAAGTAAAGAAATTAACAAGTAAAGAAATGAATAACAAGCTAATCTCTTATAGTGATGAGTGGTACCAAGAAAACGAAACAGGACGGTATGTTCTAACGGGTTTTCTGTTTTCTGCCTGTGGGGACAGAAGCCCATTTTGGAACCCCCCTACATCGAAGCCCATCATCGGGTCTGTACCTACAATGAGACCAAACAGGTGACGGTCAAGCTGCCCAACTGTGCCCCTGGAGTCGACCCCTTCTACAGCTACCCTGTGGCGGTCCGCTGTGACTGCGGGGCCTGCTCTACCGCCACCACGGAGTGTGAGACCATCTGAAGCTGGTGTGACCTGCAGACACAGCCGGAGGGCGCCAGGCTCACGGACACACCTGCATGGGCAGCATGAGCAGCTACACCCCCTGAATTCAAGGACTGTTTAATTTTGACCCCACCTATGCAGGAGGCTATACATCTCCCTTCTGCCCAGCTCAGGCACAAGGCTGAGGCAGCATACTTACGCTAAAAATGCAAAACAGCATTTGTGCCTTCCCTGACAAAATTTCTCTGGTTCACCCACTACAAATTAAATTTTCTTCACCTTGAGTCTCAGAACATAACTTGTATATCATAACCTGCCTCCAACATGGATTTATAGTAAGCCAATATTTTAAATGCTTTGGGCATAATTAGGAAATGGGGCTAGAAAAGCCTTTAAATTCTCATGTCTTATTTAATGACTGGTCTCCAACTAGATTTATGATCAAAGTGCCAAGAATTAATAAAAACCAACGCTTTAGTCCTCATGCCCTCCAAGAAAATCCAATTGCAGGCTCCCTTAGAACTTACTTTTCCTTTTAACTGAGGGATTACCAACACAAGATATAGAGACTGCTCAGATTAAAAAAGGGAGGGCAACAGTAGCTCAAATTGAAAGGTGTCTGGATTTAGGGGATTCTTTTCCCAAGAAAAATTCCTGAAGTCCCTTTTAGATCCTTGATAAAGAGACTACTTTGTGATTAAAAACAAACAAACAACTCAGAAAAAATATGTAATCAGAGCTATCACTTGATCTTAAAAATTTATGAAATTAAACTTATGCATTTAGACTCAAATGATTCTCCCCCAAAGATATGTCCCAGATTATCCAAGTCACAAATATTCTTTACCACTGAGCATATTTTAAATTGTAGTTTTTTAAACTCAAAAGTGTTCTGTGTTTGTAGGGGTAAAACTGCACTGCTGACTCAGAGGAAAAAGTCTGTGATTGTCTAGCTCTTTCCCTCTCTAAAATCTTACAGCAGCTGATTCTCTGTGACTTTTTTTTTTTTAAAAAAACACTCTAATGTTATGCAGGTGTCTTTAGTTCTGACATTTTGGGGGTTGAAATTAACCTCGTTCTTTTTTCACATTGCACCAGGAAAATCTATGTTAATGACAATAAAGCATTTCCTCTGTCTTTTGAATTCATGAAAACTTTCAAAAGTCTCTTTTGTCTTTAATACACTTGGAATTATAACAACAATCACACTTAAAATGAATTGCAAGGTTATTTTTATTTGCACATTTAGGATGTCATATTCAGTAAGGAATACAGACAGATGACAGGGTACCATGAGTCCCAAAGGTGGCTCAATCTGTATTCTCATCCCTGGCATTTCATCACTAGAACCAGGGGCCCTCCTTGAATGAGGAATCAATGAGTCTCCATGAAAACAGGAAAGCAAATGTTAGGATTGATGATCTAGGATTGGGATGCTGAGATGGACATCCCAGAACAAAGGGCATGAGCAAAATCCACCCAGCCTTCAGATCTGTTGGTAGATAAGAGGGTCACTCTAAGGTGAAAAGTATGTGAGTGCCTGCCGTTGCCACTGGGGTGGAGGAAGAGGATTAGGGATAAGACTGGATGGCTCCACTCAGGTGTTTTCAACCAATCCCTCAGAACTTCCATCAGGAGTTTCTGGGAGAAAGAGTTGCTTCTAAAACAAACTTAGGGGAAAAAAGCGGAAGCAGTAAGGGCTTGCCAGAATTTGAGAAAAAGTGACTGTAGCAGGTGGCACAGTGGTAAAGAATCCATTTGCCAGTGCAGGAGATGCAAGATACTTGGGTTCAATCCCTGGGTCGGGAAGATCCCCTGGAGAAGGAAATGGCAACCCTTTCTTGCCTGGAAAATCCCATGGACAGAGGAGCCTGGTGGACTACACTCCATGGGGTGGCAGAGAGTTGGACATGACTGAGCATGCAACATCTGTAAGGGTCCTGGTGGGAAACAAATAATATACTGCAGTGGGATGTTGAGTATAATTAAACGAAGAGGCTGTTTACAAACATGAAGACAGAATTAAGGAAACCAACTAGGGGGTGGTGAGACACTCTCAAACACTTGTGTGAAGCTGTGGGCAGCGTAGGCTGAATGACCAGGAGAAAGTGATTTTCAGATCTCAAAGAGAACTGTAGGAGAGGAATTCTTTGACAGGGGTTGTGGTTTTTCATAGGAGGATGTGGCCGCTACCAGTATGAGGCCTGGGAGGGAGGAAGGTGGTTAGCAAATACTCCAACCTCACTCTGCTCCTGTGCCCTGACCTGCAAATGGGAAGGCAGAGAATTGGGGAGCCCATTGGTTCAGGTCATAAATGTTGGCCACCCAATAAGCAGGTTGGAGAAAGGTGGGGAGTGAACCTAAGGGGGCCAATGGATAAAATCCCCAGAGGTATCTTTGGGAAACTTAGCCAGAATGCCATAGGTAGTAATACTGGCCTCGAGAGCCATAGGAGGTGCTATAGCAACACGATTACTAGACTCTGCTGTGATGAATTGGGATGGGGTGCGTGTGGAAAGGTATGTATGGGTTAATACAACATCGACAACATCTGAGAGATGTGGGAAGCATGGTAATCATCAGGACTGTAGGGACTGATTGGTCGTTAAGTGCAATCAAAGTACTTGGGGCTTGGCATGAAAGACACATTTGAGGAGATTCTCTTCTCCTGAAGGTGGAGGGCAGAAAGTGCTGAAAACCAGGCCTCAGGCCTAATCGGATAAGTTGAACTGATGAGTTGAATCATCAGAAAGGCTGAGTCTCTCACCCTGGCAATCTCCTGTCCTTAAGTTCCTCACAGGGAAGTAGTGGGTCACAGAGACTGCAGTGGGGACCACCCCTGGGTGAGCTTGAGGTTCCCTCACCAAAAAGGCTGTTCCTTCTTCCTAGAGGAGGCCAACCTCCTGGTGCTCGGAGACCAGGCTGAGGCCCCGTCCAAGGAGGCTGCTTTACACACCACCCACAACCCCTCATTTATTCTACGTGGCTGATTAGGGTCAAGACTCAGGGTGATCCAGCTGGGGAAGGACATTCCTTCTGGTGGGAGGAATGAGATTTTCCATTGAAGGAACCTCGGGACTTGACTAAAGCAGACAGGGATCAGGGAAATGTGCTTGGGAATGGATCTTGAGAATGTGAGATGGGATGAAGGAGAGGGTGGCAGAATATAAACCTGTATATATCCCTGGTGACTCAGTGGTAAATAGTCCACCTGCAATGCAGGAGACCTGGGTTCAATCCTTGGGTCAGGAAGATCCCCTGGAGAAGGGAATGACTGCCCACTCCAGTGCTCCTGCTGGGGGAATTCCATGGACAGAAGAGCCTGGTGGGCTAAAGTCCATGGGGTCACAAAGATTTGGACACAACTGAGTGACTAACACTTTCTCACTTCAAGAAGAGCTTCTTGGGCATTCTCCCATGACTCAGGACTAGCATCCTCACAAGGGCATCTGGATTTCATTCCAGTGTGTGTTTGGGCTGGCTCCCTAAATCTTGTGGGAAATGGTGGCATACATGAATGAAGAGAAGATGCCAGACTGTCCTGGCAGAGTATTTGAGGACTAAAGCCTCAGAGAGGGGCCCTGATATGTTCACCTGGAGAGTTCAGAGGAACGTCCCTTCATTAAGGCGATGAGGAAGGCACTAGTGAGGGGCTTCTGAGACACAGAAAAGCTCAATAGTGGCTGTCTTTGTAGATCAGGGTTGATGGGCAGGAGAAACTGGGCTTCCTGGTCTCAGCAGAGGTGAGAGGGGTCTGGAACAGCAGAGACCTGGTGGTGACATGTAGCTGCCAGAGGCGAGGTGGACGTGGTTGCCATAACAGGAGGAGGGTTCTGATCTGCAGGATCTGCGGTGCTGGAGAGGAGTCCACCGTGTTCCTAGTCCGTGGTGTTCCAATAGCTTCTGTGGTAAATATTTATTATAATCAGAAATGTTATTAATGAAAAGGAGGAAAATGTCTGTCTGTGGTAAACTTAATTTTTTTTTCAAATCTCCTCTTCCCTTTTCCTGTGTGCCTCTTTGTCATTCTCTTTTTCTCCCTCCTTTGCTTCCACAGTATTTATGAATTCTAATTTTGTGCAAAACATTATGTTTGGAAGTGCAGATATAAATATTGCTACCATTTATGGATTTCTTATTATAAACAGGACCCTTTATATATATATTTGAACTTTTAATTTTTATTGGGATATAGCTGATAAGGAAACAATGTAATAGTTTCAGATGAACAGTGAAGGAACTTAGCCATGCATACACATGTATCTATTCTCCTCCAAACTCCTCTTCCATTTAGCCTTCCACATAACATTGAGCAGAGTTCCACACGCTATACAGTGGGACAGGACCCTTTATATTAATTCTTTGTAATCTTGTGTCAACTGTGCTCATAGGCATTGTTACTGCCGAAGCATTGTTAATGCCATCACCATTTTACAGATGATGAAACCAAAGCTCAGAGAGGTCAAGTAACCTCCCCAAGCTCAGACAGCTGATTGGCAGCACATGCCAGGTTTCTCTGACCCAGAACCAAATTCTTTCCATTGGAGCACGATGGGCTTTTTGGAATGTTCCTTCTGAGTTGTTCTTGCCTGGAGAAGTCTTTGAATTTATTGATGTCAGACTCTCTCTCACCATTGATTAGCATGTCTGCTGCCTGTCCTGGAGGTAGCTCAGTGCAAGCTTGGGTTGTTTTATGGAGACTGTAGTTTTTCTCTAGTTTCCTTTATTAACCTCTAGCAAGATAGTGCTTTGCTATAACTCAAACCAAAGTTTATAACAGGAGGGATTGAAAGAGAAAAGGAGCAGAGCCTCAAAGGGAAATTCAAACAGACTGCTGTAGAGGTGAAGGTGGTATGCCCTCGGCTGATCTCCCAGGCAGCGTGAATGGTGCAGAGATGGTGGTCCATGCCTATTGGTGGGGGAGGGGCTCTAGACAAAACTGACTCCCAGCAACTCCTTACTCTTGGAGACATGCTTATTTTGCAACTAACAAAAGGTAAGGAGAGGGGGAATTTCCTAGATTTTTCCCCCCCATAAGAGTGTTTTTCAATGGAGAATGTAAATACACACATTCTACTTCTGGGCTTATTAGTTGTGCTGATTGAATTCACGTTTTCCTTCTTCCCCTGATCAGGAAATGAATGAGCCACCACAAAAGCACCAAATTCTGCTGTAGTGACTCAACTCTTCAAATTAATTAGGTTTTTAATATAATAAAAACATTTCTGAGATAGTAAATAAACTGTACATCTAATCAAAAATAATGTGGCATTGATAAAAAATAAATTGCATTTCATCAACTTTTCCAAGAGGACTGATTATCTTTTTCATTCAGGAGACATTTTCTTAAAAATAATATGTACCTTTTTGGTTTTCTCCAACGTGTTAAAGCAACTTATGAAGAAGTAACTTTAAAAGGATTCTTTGGAAAAATCTAAAAATTGTATTTGCTGCTGAAAATTTCTACTAGAGAAACAGTTTGCTTCTTATTGGTGAAATGAATCTTCTGGCATTTTCTTTTATAATGATCTCCCTTTGTTTTAACGAACAGGGTTGTTTGGAATTGTGTACAGGGAGATCTAAAAGGCTCAGTGGCTGGTTGTTGTGGTTCTGGAGTATCTGAAGGGGATGTTAAAGACCTCTGAGGAGGTAGGTGATGTCTAACAACAGAGGAAAGAAATAGAAAAAGGATGAGAGAAAGCAGAGCAGGTGTGCAGCATTATAACCGGTGTTGTAAGTAGAGACTTGTTCCAATGTTAAGGGGTTTAGAGGGATTATTCCAGTCTCTGTTCCAGGTCCTCATTAGCAGGAGAAAAGTAAACATTTCCTAAGCTCTTTGGCTTTATTTTTGACTCTAAGTTCCTCTGACTGTAGTTCTTTAGCATACTGAATAATCGAGTTAAAAAAAAAAAAGGCTTCCTGATACACAAGATTAATTATATGCTTTGACCTTGACTGTGGGCCATCAGGGTTTCTGGAAAGTCATTCAAACCCCCAAAGACACACACACCCTTCTTCAAAAGAGAAAAAAACATTTTGCTTTAACAAAGAATATCAATGAGGGCTTGATCTCTGGGTCGGAAGATCCCCTGGAGGAGGGCATGGCAACCCACTTTAGTATTCTTGCCTGGAGAATCCCAGGGACAGAGGAGCCTTGTGGGCTACAGTTCATAGGGTCACGAAGAGTCGGACACCACTGAAGGCGACTTAGCATGCACTCACACATCAATATATTACCAAGACGATAATTGTAATTTTTTTTGGTGATGCTCAAGGTATGATTACCAGCAAGGAATAAATATAATATCCCTAAGTCATAAATAATGAATGACTTAACTTGAAAGAACATTTATTCACAAACTCTTGTTGTTTAGTTACTAAGTTGTGTCCAACTCTTTTCTAATTCCAAGGACTGTAGCTTGCCAGGCTCCTCTGTCCAAGGGATTTTCCAGGCAAGAATACTGGCATTGGTTGTTATTTCCTCCTTCAGGAGATCTTCCTGACCCAGGGATCAAGTTTGCATCCCCTGCTTGGGAGGTGGATTCTTCACCCCAGGGCTTACCTGGGAAGCCTACAATAAACTCCCTATATATACAATAAAGGATACTGATGAATTATTAATAGTCATTATCTCTGTGAAGTACACATACAGAATTATACAATTGAAGTGGAAATTTAATCCTGTGAGGTTCCCAGTTCTTTGCATAGGAAATGCATGAACAGATCCCACTTCCTTGACCTCACTTTGTTGCTCATGCAGAGGTTATCAATACATGGAGAGGTGCACCCTTGAAGGAAGGTGCTCTAAGCTTCTAGGCTGTTCTGAACCCCCATCTTCCATTACCCTCTTGGCATCTGCATATCAAAACTAACATATTTGGAGGGACCGATTTTACTGAGTGGAATGATGACATACAGCATTTTCAACTATGTTGGAAATGGTTTTAAAAGGAAGATTTTGCTCAGCTTTTAGCTCCTGTTTGAGCAAGCTGAGGATGCTAATGCTAAAATATCTCCCCACTGAAACATAAACATTAGTTAATGAGAAAGTCCAGCTGAAATCAGTGGCAAATTTCAGCATGAACAAAATCTGAGCCACCTTCGAGACGAACCAAAAGGAACTAATGTACCGTAATTTCACTCAGGCCTCTACGCTGCAGGCTGCTGGCCAGCGGAGTAGAAGCAAGTAGGTTGTGACCAGAGGCTTCTCTCCTTCAGCACTTGATTATTTCAATGTGCTTAATTCAGTAGGGGACTTTCCAATTTCTTGGACTGGGATTTTGTTTTGCAGTTGCAATAAAGGGAGTGAGAATCAGACATTTAAAAATTATGATAAGTAAATGGATTCTTAAAGAGAGATTGATTGTTGTTGCCAGTGTCCTTGCCCTATTAGTTTCTTATGAGGAAGAGAAAACAGGCTCTATTTTGTGGCCTGGGGAAGGGAGTGAATGGGTGGGGGTGCAGGGCCCTAGGAGGATACACAGCCCGTTTTGTAAGAAGTGCTTTTTGGCAGCTTGCACCAGTGGTTATGAGTAAGAGGCTGCAATAATGAAAATCATCTTTAGTAAGATTCTGTTTTTGGATTTGGCTAAACTCTTCCAAGAATGCTAGCTGCTTTGGGTAGCCAAGCTGCTTCCAGATGTAAAAACTGTCCCAATTTAAAAGCTGTACCCAATTTAAGGATATCTTGGGACACAGGTGGTTCTTGCAGCCTTGAACATGAAGGAATAGCTGACTGACAGGACCAGAATCAGAGCCGCAGGGGGCAGAAGATGGTCCTTTCCAGAGGAGATGGTCCCTTAGTGATGGGATCTGCATAATAGCATCAGTTTCTTATTCTGGGATAGAATCACTGATATTATAGCTGGGAAATTAGTAGGCCATTTATAGGTACAAAAGAAGTGATCCTTGTGCACTTTCTTTGTTTGAAAGTAGGTATGACTTGCCTTCAGGTCTTCTGGAGCAACAGTGGAATGTGAATAAGATAAGAGACTTAAGCATGTGTGTGTACAATTTTGAATTTTTAAAGGGCTCTTGTACACGAGGTGGGATATGGGCGGAATTAACAAAGCATGGTCCCCTGTGATGTTTAGTAAAAATGTGTTGAATAAGTGATGACAATTCTGGTCTGTGCTTAGAGCAATAAACATCTAAATCAGGGGGATGCCCTTCATAGAGGTCAAGTTGTAGTCAATCCTTATTCTGGCCTCTAGAGAACTGTCTAGAATATTATCTTAAACAGTGAAGAATGAAATTTTATGCCTCAGAAACTTGTTTTATCTTCATTTTATAAGTTTATAATGTTACATGATATAAATCTTTCTTATTTCTTGATGGAAAATCATTTTGGAGGTTTTTTTCTCTCCCTTATAAATGCCAGAAAGACTTTTGGAAAAGAAGTTCTTGAGATTTATCAGATCTTTCAAACCAGATGCTGCTTTTCTGCTCTGGATTCCAAAACATGCTGTTTCTTTTACTGCAGCTGGGAAGCACATGAAAAGCAAAAGAAAGGACTTCTGAAAGTCTTTTTTTTTTCCATCAAGTAAATGTGGACAACTCAAATATTAGCCTAAGATAGCATCAGAGAGACAGGTGAAGCCGATGGTTTCATCATCTGGCAGCTATATGTTTGAGTGTAAAGACTAATGATAAACTTGGTTGTCTCATAGGCCAGTCTTCTCAAATTTCAAAGTGCACATAAGTCACCTGGGGTCTTATTAAAATACAGCTTCCGATTCAGTAGGTCTGGCCCAGGACTGCGCTTCTATAGTCCTAACTAGCTCACAGGTTGTGCCCATTCTGTTAGTCCCTGGACCACACTTTGAGTACCAAATTTCCCATTCTAACAGAGGCTAGAGAAGGCAGTTTTCTTGAGTGGCTGACGAGGTCACCCTCAGATAACCCAGAAATGAGAGTAGGAAAAAAGACTGAATAATGAATTAAAGTCAAAATACAGCACAAGATAAACTTCAAGGTTATAGTACAGGAAATGGCATTTTGTTAATTACCAAAAGTGTACACAGGATAGCCATTACAAAGAAGCAGATGGTAAGAAAGCCAGTCTGCAAGCAGCTCAGCCATGCTTCCCGTGTCTATCATTTTCTCTGTTGAGATTACCTGAGGAGGAATGTGGACTGTTTCCATCGGGATAAAATGCTCCTGAGATGTACTTACACAGCAATTACTGTGTACTCAGAGCAAACAAAACAATTTAAGCCAGGTAATGAGAAGAATGCAGAATTCATTAACCGTCTGCCCACAGCCCCTCTGTGAGAAAAAAATCCGATTGCTTACAAAAATTGATTTAAAAAAATAGCAGGTGGTGGCACTTTCGGGTGTGTCCCAAACATACCACCTGCTATGAAAGAGTTTCTGTTTTTTCTTTAAAGAATTAACATGTTGATGTAGGGCAAAACCAATACAATATTGTAAAGTAATTAACCTCCAATTAAAATAAATAAATTTATATTAAAAAAATAAAGAAGGCTTCTGGAAAAAAAACATAAAATATTGAGCAGGATATTACTTTTAAATAAACAAATCTTTTAAAAGTTTTTTTAAAAAAAGAATTAACATAAAATAAAAAAGACTGATTTGTTCAGGGTCTCTGGGAGGCGAAACATGCTTCCAGGCGAGACTTCGCTCTGGGTCTTAGGGACCCTCTCCTCAAATTACTCTGGACATCACATCCCTAAAACACTGATCAGCCCCTGTTCATCCATGATAACTGCATATACCGAGAGTCTTGGAGGACATGGCTGAAAATACAGCAAAATTATACCAGCTACATATCATAAAGTTTTTGAGTCACTGCAGAACTCAGAACAAAATGAAATTTCCATGGTAGAACATGTTTAAAACACGCACAAAATGACTCTAGATTTTAACAGAATATTCCCTAAGGAGGGAAAAAAACAACATAGATTGTGACTGAGATTAATCATGCAGCTTTTCCTCTAATTTCTTGTAGTGGAAGTTAAAAGCCAAGAACTTTTACTGAACTTGCATCCCACAAATTCACAGATGAACCAATCCCAAGGAGGAAAAAAAAAAAGCATAGATTGTGACCAAGATTAATCATGCAGCTTTTCCTCTAATTTCTTGTAGTGGAAGTTAAAAGCCAAGAACTGTTACTGAACTTGCATCCCACAGATTCACAGATGAACACATCCCTCCTTGACTCATTCCTGTCCTAACCCCAAGAGATCTCCCAAGAGCAGCGCTGAGCCTCTAATGCTCAATGAGCTTGTGTGTAGAGCTTGATGCTTTAATTTCCTTTTTGCTCTTTGTTGACCATGGAAGCACCATGAATTGTTGCCTTGCCTCATATTTTTGTACTCTGTCATTGCTGTTGTGCATTTTATTTTTTAATTTTGGAGTTTAGAAATGTTTTATTTTAGAAAGGTAACACCATTGTCCATTTTAAATGCATTCTTTCTATTTAGAGTTATTCCCGCCAAGATAAATAAATATTCTTCATACAAGTAACTGTCTTTCCAGATATCCCACAGTCATCCTTTTCAGGTTTTAAGTCGTGTTCATTTTCAACGAAACTTTCAAACTGATTTATTCACTCATATTTCTTGGTAAGTTTCCTTTGCCTGCCCGCTCCATGTTAGAAGGTTTGAGGAGGATGAATAAGAAGGTTTGAAGGGAAATGACCTCAGAGGAGGTTTGAGAGAGATGACCTGCTTGGCTAGTAAAGACCCAGAGAGCGCTGTCCAGCACTTCATCCATTTTTAATGAATCACGAGGTGGTATTATCTAGGATTATTACACAATTAATTCTGTTGGCTGATTCTGCTTTGAGACCCAGAAACATAGAATGCTCTTGATGAGAATGGCCCTGCTTTCTTCCCCATGGCTCTGGAGACCAGGCAGAAGTTGGTGATTCTCCAGGAGGATTGTCAGATATGTGTTTTTGCCTCGTGTTTGGTTTTAGGTTTTCCTCCCTTCTCTAAATGTTTCCTTTTTAAGAGTACCTAACTTTCTTCGCAAGAAGTTTGGTTTCCCTGACCTCTCTCACTCTCTCTTTTTCTGTTTCTAATGGTCCTTGAAATGAAATGTTTTCTTGAGTTTTCCTTTGTACTTGGGCAGCCTACGCAATGACTCTTAAGAGAATAGCTAGTGACCTGTGGTTTTCTCTGCAGAAGAGAATGCACATTTTGTATTCTGGCCTCTAAACATAGGGGTAGATTTAAAAATGAAGACATAAGATCATCTCCAGCACGGTGTCAAACATTCCTTTAAAGCTAAACCTTGATTTTTAATCTTCCATCACTTTGGTCTTATGGATGAATCTGCGTTTATGAAAGCAATCAGTTCAGTCAGTTCAGTTGCTCGGTCGTGTCCGACTCTTTGCGACCCCATGAATCACAGCATGCCAGGCCTCCCTGTCCATCACCAACTCCCGGAACACTGCCTCTTTAAAGGCTGACCTCAAGTTATATTGGAGAAGGAAATGGCAATCCACTCCAGTATTCTTGCCTGGAAAACCCCATGGATGGAAGAGCCTGGCAGGCTACAGTCCATAGGGTCACAAAGAGTTGGACACAACTGAGCGACTTCACTCAGGTTATATATTTCTTCTTGAAGACCCTCTACTTCGTGAGGTTATAGGAACCAGCACTCTTAATGATGATATTTATGTTATTTTCACATTCTGGGTTTTATGAAAGCTGTGTGTATGGCTACATGCACTTCATCTGGTACTTCTCTTCTCTTACAGACCAGAAATCTTCCAAAAGGTTCTTTGTATGTCATGATCAGACATATTGAAATCTCAGTACCAAATCTCTCTTCCTGTCATATGTGTGTGACAATTTTTGATTTCCCAGTTTAGTGCTTTCTTGTTGAAAGTGCTGCAGTTACTGCATTCAGCAATTGCTCTTTGGGTATAAATTTTCTTGGCAGAAAGCAGCCCAGAGTTCTACTGTTAACATGGTTCTGACTTGGGTCTTCCAAATAAGTCCATTAATTCTACCAAACAACCAACCATCTGATTGAAAAAAAAAATCTGTCAAACTAGCTACCTGATCAAGCCATGAAATTGAGATTATATTACACTGTACATATATATCTTATTATAGTGGCCCACGTCATATATTTGAAATATGGTTAGGATCTATAGGATAAACAGATGCAACTCAGGTAATATACCTACAAAACTCCAACTTAATATGTTGATAATGAGTAGATTCTAGTATGAAAGTGAAGTGTTAGTCACTTAGTGGTATCCAACTCTGCAACCCCAGGGACTGTAGCCCGCCAGACTCATCTGTCCATGGAATTCTCCAGGCAAGAATACTGAAATGGGGGACTTCCCTGCTGGTCCAGTGGTTAAGACTCTCAGCTCCCAATGCAGGGGGCCCAGGTTTGTTTCCTGGTCCAGGAACTAGATCCCACATCTGCAACTAAGGCTTGGTGCAGCCAAATAAGTGAATAAATATTAAAAAAAAAAAAAAAGAATACTGAAATGGGTTGCCATTCCTTTTTCTAGGGGATCTTCCTGACCCAGGGATTGAACCCAGATCTCCCGCATTGCAGGCAGATTCTTTACCATCTGAGCCACCAGTATAGATTACAGTATGGAGATGAAAGGCACTGGATGGGAAGCAGAACAGCTGAGATCTGTCCAGCTTTGTCACAACATATCTCTTTTAACTCATCTGGGCTTGTATTTTCTCATCTGTACAATGAGGAAATTGGATTATAGCTTCTTCTATCTCAGAAAAGTCAAGACTACACCTTCAATAGCGATCTGTTGCCCCTTCTTGACTTTGAAGATGGTGTAGACCTTTAAAGGGTCCTTGTTGAGATTTCTATGTCTTTCAATCTTTGGTTTCAGAATATAGTTTTATTCAATTTTATGGCAGAAAACTTTTTTTTTTTTTAGAGACATAAACTACCTATTGCCATGAAACAGGGAATACGTGATTAATTTGGTGGAATGACATGAACTCTTTTAGATTGCTTTGTTCTTCATTATTTTATTCAACAAGTAGCTCCTAAAATCTCTAAGCGCCTGGGCTCCACACAGACACTGTCTCTCCAGGTTCTGGTTCTAGGCAAGAGAGAGATCTCCCACTATGAACAAGTTAATCTCTGTGGCCCATTAGGGAGGTGATGACCTGGGGAACCATTTGCCTGTTGAGTGCACACATCTGGAAAATTCTCCTTGGCAGAGCAAACACACTGTTCTCAATTTTTCATCCACATCAGTGAGGAGTGGCTCTTTAGCAAGATATAAGGAGAAGGCAATGGCACCCCACTCCAGTACTCTTGCCTGGAAAATCCCATGGACGGAGGAGCCTGGTAGGCTGCAGTCCATGGGGTCACTAAGAGTCAGACACGACTGAGCGACTTCACTTTCACTTTTCACTTTCATACATTGGAGAAGGAAATGGCAACTGGCTCCAGTGTTCTTGCCTGGAGAATCCCAGGGACAGGGGAGCCTGATGGGCTGCTGTCTATGGGGTCGCACAGAGTTGGACATGACTGAAGCGACTTAGCAGCAGCAGCAACCACACAATAATGTAACAAAACCAGGTAACGGCACTTCATTTATTATAGGGCTAAATGCTCATTATTGTTTGTAAAGGATGAACTCAAAGTCTGCAGAGTTACAGTTTATACATGGTTGATTTCCATTTACAAAGAGAGAATGTCCTTGTTTTCTCTAAACGTCAAGCTTTGACTTACAAAACTCCCGTTTTCTTTTAGGTGGGGTGTGTGTGTATTCAAGAAAATGTTCAGCAACTAGACGGGGGAGAAGAGAAATAAAACTTGAAATATAGAAGAGAGGAAAGCACATTTCAAAAATTTCAAACAAACAAAACCCAAAAAACTAGGGGGGGTGTCACGGAAGGTCTTCACAGAAAAGACCAATACTGTATGCTCCTTTTTAAATGTGCTTCCTCCAGGAGCATAAAGAACTAGAAAGACAGGATTTTTCCAACAGGAGTGTGAATCTAGAAATTCTTAAACTAAAATTCGTGTAATTTCATGCTGCAAAGAGGCACTTTGCTTATGCAGTTGAAATAAAAATAAAGTGCCTACCTGGGTGTTTCCAGGATAACTGTAAGCAAATAAGACTAATTAGAAGCCTTCACAGTCTCTAATTAAAAGCTAGGAAATAAATCACTCTGAGATACAAGAATCCCTGGATGTTTGGAAGAGTCTCTTCCCCAGGGCCAAAGTCCCTGTTCCATAGAGCACATCATTTTGGAAGCAGGGCATAGATGGATCCAGAGCTTGGTATTCATGGATATAGACCAAAATACACATTTGGGACAATGAATACAGGAAATAGGGAGGGGCAATATTTTAGTACCAGTTATACTTGGAAAATATCCTTTAAAGAGAATGAATGAGAACTCCCATGGGACAAGCTGAGAAGCACTTTCAGTTGAAGTGAGAGGGAAAATTGAGGCACTTTGGCTTAACCTTTGCAACTTTTTTACATCCTATGATCAGATCCTTCTTTGGAATCAAGTTATTATTGGGCATGGGAAAGAGTGTGAAATCAAGAGAGCAAAGAGGCATACAGTGGGGAAGGGAGGGAGCAGGAAATTTCACTTTAACGAATAATAATTTTTTAAAAAGATAGGTCTGCCATATTCTCTTCCTAATCAGTTTGATTGAAAAGCAGAAATTCTACTTTCTTAAAAGCACAGTTCATTTGTAATTTTAAAGAGCCAACTCATTGGAAAAGACCCTGATGCTGGGAAAGATTGAAGGCAAGAGGAGAAGGGGGAGACAGAGGATGCAACGGTTGAATGACATCACTGACTCAATGGACGTGAGTTTGAGGAAACTCTGGGAGATAATGAAGGACAGGGAAGTCTGGTGTGCTGCAGTCCAAAGAATTGCAAAGAGTCAGACCTGACTTATCAACTAAACGACAACAATGACAATATAACGTGGAAAAAATAAAGTGACCAGTCAACGTAAGCATTTCTGGGGGTGAATTTTAGGCAACAAACGCAGACCTGCAACAGTTCAGGTGGTGTCTCTTTCAATCAGGTTCAGAAATTATGGCTTCACGTATTTCCAAAAGTTTCAACATTTCCTTGTATCTTCTTACAGTCAGGCATTCAGAGGTACATGTTGGTTTTAATAGCTTTGGTAGAAACATGCTGAAAATAGGAATGAACATCAAAACCTTTTTCTTTAAGATAGTTTGGCATGGTTTTATAAGGCCTGAGTAAACTGGTAAATTAGTAATTTCTTAAAATAATACAAATTAAGGTAAGACACATAGGAGAACAGCAGATTCAAGAAAAAAAGGTTAGTATCATATTCCCATGTTTTGTAAAAGACAAGAACCAAGTTCTTTTTTTTTTTGGTTTTCCTATGATGATTTCCTATCAGCTTCATGCCCTTGGAGGGGATGATGGAAAACTCAAGATGGCCTTGACTTTGTTTCCCACGTGGTCAGCGGTGGCACTGGCTGGGATCTGGGCTCAGCATTCTCGTGGAGTGTGCAACGTGGATGCTTCTGGCTGGTATGGAGGATGTGGCAGTTGGCTGATAGTGTGCTGTGCTTGGGAGGGCTCACAGGGCGGAGGGGCCAGCCTCTGGGTCAGGGACTTCCTCTCTGGTCATGCCCTTCTTTTGGCTTGAGCTGGGTCACAGAGATTGGCTGCCATTCTTACCCTTTGTGGGGTGGAGGTGGGTCTCAAGCCACCTCAGATAATTGAACAGCAGCTGTGACACTGGGAGCAGTGTTTCTTCTTTTTCTTGGGATGGAAAATGGTGAGGATTGCTTCATCAAAAACTGCTTTGAGACCTTTCTGGGTCAGGGCCGAGCATTCCAGGTAGCACTGTGCTCCGATCTAAAACACAAAGAGAGGCGTGAGAGGAGGAGAGAGAGAAAAGCACAGTGGTGTCTGCCCTCTGCCCAGCCAAGAGCTACTGCTGCTTATCTCACAAACAGCCCAGGGATAGTTTGGATCACGTCTTTTCCTTCTGTGTTTCAACTCGCATCTGCTTTTCTTTTTGGTATTTTTACATATTTTGCTTTCTGACATTAACATTAAATGACTGTGGATTGCTTCTGATGAACAACAAATTTATTATAAGTATAAGAATATAAAACATAAAAATTAAGAGAGGATTCAAAACCAGTGATATGGTTTAAGTATTTTTTGTGAACACCAGGGTATGTGATGTTGTTTTTAGTGCCTTCTCATTTGTATGCAGAACATGTGAATGTGGTACAAGTGAAATGAATTCCCTTCTGTGCATAGTAGGGCAGGGTGTCAACTTTCTTAATAAAGCTCATAGAAAGAGAGTGGTTTTATAGAGAGTGATATGGTTTTATAGGTCATTTTTGATTAAAATGCACTTCCGACAAGGTATCTCTCGGCAAAGTAATATCTGATTGGTTATATTATTCAGTTTTAAGATACATTAAAAGGCATATTTTAAGCAGTTAAAAAACTCCCAAAACACAGAAAAATAAAGGTCATAAACCCTCTTTGTCAATATACAGTCTACGTGTATTTAAATGACAAAATATCTTGTGCTTGCCTAGGGCTTTATTTCAAAGCTTTTGATGATTTCATATTATGACATATTTGATAATCACAGATCCCTATGAGAAATATAAAAATTCAGGCCAGAGCTACAGATTCTCATTTTTAAAAAATTGCAGGTAGAGCAGACCATGTTTGGCAGTCAAGTTCATGAGAGAATTCATGTGAGCAAGACCTGGGGTTTTAATTGCTCCCAAGCTCAGTTCAGTTCAGTTCAGTTCAGTCGATCAGTCGTGTCTGACTCTTTGAGACCCCATGAATCGCAGCATGCCAGGCCTCCCTTTCCATCACCAACTCCCGGAGGTCACTCAGACTCATGTCCAGTATGAGCTAACAATTTAATGTGGACGTTTTAATATTAAGGACATCTGGAGAAATGCTTCTATTATATGCTTCACATTATAAGAATAACTGAAAAATTAAAGTGTATCCAGGAGAGGGTGGATGGATGGAGGGCTCCCAGAAACCAACAGATAAATGACTAAAACAGGGTAGCAAAATCACATGCTGATTAGAGCCAGTAGCTTAGGTAATTAAGTAAAGCAGAGCTGGTGCCAGACAACAGGGAGAGGTGGAGACTGCGGCGTCCTGGGGGTGCACACCTCTCTAAGGCTGTCGGTCTACTTGGCTTTGGACAACCGTTGTCATGCAGGAATGTTGGTTCGTTGTTGCCATCTTTGTGTTTTTGAAGAGGACGTGGGCATTTTGATTTTAATTAATATTTACCAATTAAAAAACATTCTATTGGCCAAGCAAGACATGAATGTGGGGTGTCTTGGGCAGCAACCAGCCAATTTGTATTGCTTAAGGACATCCAGCTAGAAAGTGAACGAGCTAGACCTAGAATCTGGGTCACTTGATGACTGTTCTTTCCCTGGTTTCATGATGGAAATTCTGACCCTCATCACTCAACTCTGGTCAAGTTGACAATGAAATGAAGCTGCCCACTTGTTTGAAAGTCCACAGATAAGAAAACTAAGCATGAGGTAAAATTGTTCTGGTGGGGTCCAGATATGCACTTTTTTCCTATATGGTTATTGGTTACTGTATGAGCCAAAAAAATTCTCAAAGGAAGGATGTTACATATTGAAAATTTATTTTATGGTTTCACTTTGACCATGGTCTGGATTAGAAAATAGCTTTTTGTATAATTAAAAACAATTGAATTTAAGAGAGGGATAGTGAAGTGAAGAAAGCTGAGCGTGGAAGAATTGATGCTTTTGAACTGTGGTGTTGCAGAAGACTCTTGAGAGTCCCTTGGACTGCAAGGAGATCCAATCAGTCCATTCTAAAGGAGATCTGCCCTGGGTGTTCTTTGGAAGGAATGATGCTAAAGCTGAAACTCCAGTACTTTGGCTACCTCATGCGAAGAGTTGACTCCTTGGAAAAGACTCTGATGCTGGGAGGAATTAGGGGCAGGAGGAGAAGAGGACGACAGAGGATGAGATGGCTGGATGGCATTACCGACTCGATGGACGTGAGTTTGAGTGAACTCTGGGAGTTGATGATGGACAGGGAGGCCTGGCGTGCTGCGATTCATGGGGTTGCAAAGAGTCAGACACGACTGAGCGACTGAACTGAACTGAATGAAGTGAAAGTCACTCAGTTGTGTCCGACTCGTTGCGAACCCATGGACTATACAGTCCATGGAATTCTCCAGGCCAGAATACTGGAGTGGGTAGCCTTTCCCTTCTCCAGGGGATCTTTCCAACCCAGGGATTGAACCCAGGTCTCCCACATTGCAGGTGGATTCTTTACCAGCTGAGCCACAAGGGAAGTGAGGGATAAGGATTATAAGGATAAGGATCAGAAAAATTTTTCCTAATAATATCCTGAAATGTCATCTCTTACAGTTTGGGATTGTATTCAGGACTCAATATTAACACATGTGAAAGGCACACTGATTTTTAATGAATGTGTCTACTGAATGGTTCTTGTCAGTCATCCTGAAAAAAAGACCCAGAACATGCCATGGGCTGTTGTATCTAGAATACCTCCCCACTAAGATCACAAGCCTCGACTGACTCTGGAAATTACAGGACAGCTGGACGGATCTGGGTTCACACGTGGAATTCTGGACCATCTGGTCCTGCAAGATGGGAGACTGCACATTTCCTCCTTCTCTTGTCTCTACCCACCCCCGCCACAGTGCTGCTGACAACTTATTAGAGTTTGCCTTTTGATGGTGCAAGAGGAGTCCAAACTTGTCGTTCCCAATTCAGACATTTCTGAAGATAATCAAACAGTAGATCAAGGCATTATTGTGTAACTGGGTTAATATAGCATTATTTTGTACTGATAGTTACAGGAAAAGTAGCAAACAGATTTTGGGTGTGATCTGGGAGATATGTGTGAGAACCAGAACCTAGTTGTGAGGTCAGTATTACTAACCAAGGATCAGGTGCTCTAATGATCAGAGGAAAGAATTCATCCTGATGCAGCCAAGACTTATTCCCTAAAACACAGCCATGTTATAGGGACTGCTGGAAAAAAAAAGTGTGCCCTCCAAGATGCAAAATGCAAAACCATCCCAGGGAAATATAGCCTCTTTTACAGCAGCAACTTCATCTGCCTCTTGGAGCAAAGGGACCTACACTGTCAAATATTTAGAATCCATCTGCAAGTGCTCAGGATTCACAGATCTTTATTTAGATACACATGTTAGCAATCTGGGACATGCTTTACCAAAATGATGTGTTTTCAGGAACAAAATAGAGACTGAGGAATGTAAACTGAGAGAACATTTTCCTGATAACTTGATAATGGCTGTAACATTGTTTCAGAAGCTGGGAAATTTATCAGAGGTATACAGAACATAAAAGAGTCTGACAAGAAGGAAAAACCAGGCAAACAAACTCAGTGACCGATCAAGTGAAAGAAAACCTAGTGTTTCTTCCAGGTGGTCCTTGTGGAGGTGGGACATGTTCTAGAATAAGATAAGGCATAACTGGAAGGAATGAAACGGAAGGTCTGCCCAGCTGCAGACGTATCTGAGAGGACACAGTGTCTACAACAATGCTAGCTAGGTGAGCTAGACCCTGCGGTAGGTACACTGGCTCACTTAGTTGAGAGGTATGTATCTCACCATTCTCCATCAGCTTAGAAAACTGATGTCCAGAGAGGTAAGGTAACCTCCCCAAAGCCATACAACTAAGAAAATGGCAGAGATTTGAATGTGTCTGTCTCCTGAGCCTGAGTCTTAATCATTCTGTTGAGGTCTCTCTAGCAAATGTAAAGAAATGTGATGAAAGAGCAAAACAAAGAGATGGAGATTTTGTTATGACTGAGTGACGATGAGAGAAGAAGGGAAGGAAAAGGAAGCTTGGTACTGTATGTAAATAGGAAGAAGAGATTTAGTGCAATAAACAGAATAAGCTGGTAGCTAAAGAAATGGCTAGTAGCGGAAAAGCTCCTTATTCCTTATTTAAAATTTAGGAAAGTTATGCAGAGAGAAAGTTCAACTTGAGAGCCATATGACAGAAAGAGAACCAAAGGACTTATGAGAGAGATTCCATCTCAGTAAATTAGCATGATGACCAAACTGCTGAAAGAGGAAGTGTTTCTAGGCTGGATGCATTGGCTGCTGATTTTTTTTTCAAGAATTGGTAGAAACTGCCAACTCAAGGATGGATAATGTGAGTGCACTGCTTGAGTGTAGGTTATTATGAGGTGGTGGGGATTGTGGCTTACTGAACAGTATATATTGGTTCAGGTTTTTCTGTACCATCTTATGGGAAAACCTGAATGAACTTTCAGGCCAACCCAATACCTTATTTAAAAAACTGTTTAAAAGTTTCAACTGATGAGGAAATGCTGGATTGTGCTGCCAGATGTACTGATTTTTTTTTTAAAGAAATTAGAAATGTGTATATTTACATGAAGTTTCCAAATTGATCAATGTTGGCCACTAAATCACATCAAAAATACCCATGTTGGTTGATCAAAACATTTGTGGGTGAAATTTGGGCCATTACTTGCACGTATTAGTCTCCCTATTTGGAATTTGATCTCCCCAGTCTTCTAATTTTGTCCACCTGACAAACTTATTATCCTGGCTCAGTTGTTGGCTGCTCCAAGAACTGGCTCTGAGCCCTTCTCCCCACACGTGTCCATCACTGTCTCCTCTCTGCTACTCCAGTCTGTGCACGTATCTGTTCTATTTGTTCAGTTGGTATGCTTTAGCTTGCCTGTCTCTCTCGTCTTCTGGGCTGTGGGTCTCCTGAGGGCAGGGCTGTCTCACTCTGATCTCTGTAGCCCAGCTCCCAGCAGTGAAGTGACTGATTTCCCATGACCACAGGACTAAGTGGAAATGGCCGGCACACAAAACAAGGAGGGTAACCGTGACCCTCACAGTCAGCGGGAGGGTATTAAGGACTCCATGAACATTGATGACAGGGTTTTTGCTGCAGTCTTGCTGCTTTAAACCCCACTGGTGCAAGTTAAAAACCCAAGAAACGGGTGCTAAGATAAAGAGTGAGAGTAGCAATAAAAAATGCACAGGGTGAAGAAGATGACAGGCGAGGCCAAAGATTGAAAAAAGGAAAATGGTCCAGTGTTTTATTCAGAAATACCTTAGGAAGACTGAGCTTAGAAAACCATGTTTAGATTGTATTCAGTGGACTTGGGAAAGAGAATGCACAAAGCATCATCATCTTAGAGCTAACGTGGCACAGATTAGGTATTCGTTATTGCCAAATAAGTCCAGTTGCAGTACAGACATACACAAATGAGGAAGGGTAAAGCAAGGGATAACAATAACTATTTATTATAAATTGATATAAAACATTTACACAAATGTAGTTGACTCTAGAGTGTAAATAATAGGAAATACGTACGACATGAAAATGTCTCATAAATAAAATGTCCTCTCAGATGAAAAACATTTTGGAAATTGACAAGTACTGAACAAAAGAATATAAAAAATCTGAACTTGCAAAGCATCTAAGTCATGGGGACAGTATACACATTACAATAGGGGCCTTCAGGGGCTTCCCTGGTGGTCCAGCGGCTGAGACTTCACCCTGCAGGGGGTGCAGGTTCGATCCCTCGCTGGGGAGCTGACATCCAACATGTCTCACGGCCAAAAAACCAAAACATTAAACAGAAACAATATTGTAACATATTCAATCAAGACTTTAAAAATGATCCACATCAAAAAAAGTCTTTAAAAAAGATACGGGGCTTCAGTCTATAAACAAAGAAGCCCCAAACCTAAGGGTTTCTTTTCAGATTAGAGGGGGGAAGTAGAAGAGCATGGTGGTTAAGCGCAGTTTTCATATCCTGGCCCTGCCACTTTCTAGGGGGGGTGATCTTAGCTTCTCTGAGCCTCAGTTTCCACTAGGAGAGTGGAGGTAATGATATGTACACCTTGGGGGGTAGCTGGGAGGATTAATTAAGACAAGGTGTGTAAAGCGCTTGGCATGAAGCCCAGTGCATTGCAAACACTCCATAAATGTTAGCTGTTATTATAAACTACTTGACAGGAAAGTCAGGGTGCAGAGAAACCTAAAGCATCTCTATAATTACATGAATTGTGATGAAACAAGTTAAACTCTTGCTTGGTTTTCTTCTAAATTGGATTTTGTAAGCTAAACATGATTTTCGCTGTATCTGAGAGCAGTTGCTAGGAGAAACTGGCAAAAGGCAATGAAGTGGTGAACTCAGCCATTGTTCCTAAAATAAGTATGAAATGAGATGGGAGGCTTTGGAACGACTTCGTCTCAGAGGGAAAAAACAACTTCCCAAATGAGAAGTCAGCCTAGGACGTTGACAGGATGGTGGTGGGAGAGACTCCAGAAGCAAGAGACACAGGAAACAAGTTTCTGTGCAGAGCTGGTGCTGAGCCTTTGGAGCCTCCTCACTGTGAAAGGTATCTAGCTGGGAATTGCATACAATCATTTGTGGAACTGTACGTTTAAGTACCGGAGAAGGCAATGGCACCCCACTCCAGTACTCTTGCCTGGAAAATCCCATGGATGGAGGAGCCTGGTAGGCTGCAGTCCATGGGGTCACGAAGAGTCGGACACGACTGAGCAACTTCACTTTCACTTTTCACTTTCATGCATTGGAGAAGGAAATGGCAACCCACTCCAGTGTTCTTGCCTGGAGAATCCCAGGGACGGGGGAGCCTGGTGGGCTGCCTTCTATGGGGTCGCACAGAGTCAGACATGACTGAAGTGACTTCGCATAGCATAGCATGTTTAAGTACTTTAGGGAGAGAATGGAAACTGGATGTTTGAGGAAAAGGAAGAAGAACCTGTAGAAATGTGCCCATTTCTTAAAAAAAATTTTGGCTGTGTCACATGGCATATGAAATCGTAGTTCCCAAACGAGAAATTGAACCTGTGTCCTCTGTGTGGAAGTGCAGAGTCTTAATCGTTGGACCACCAGGGAAGTCTGACATGTGCCCATTTTATAGGTGGGAAAAGAAATGGTTTGAGGAGATGGTTTACAAAAGGTCAGGTGCATGGGGGTGGGGAGGTCAGAAAGATCCTCTGGAGTAGGAAATGGCAGCCCACTCCAGTATTCTTGCCTGGAAAATTTCATGGACAGAGGAGCCTGGCAGGTTACAGTCCAAAGGGTTGCAAAGAGTCAGACATAACTGAGCAATTGAACACACACACACCCCTATTATCAGCTGTGTGAATCAAACCTGTTCATCTCCCTAAGACTCTGGGTCCTCAACTGTAAGAGAAGACCACTGCTCTCTACCTAAGAGGGGAGCAAGAGGCTGAAATGAGATGGAGCTTATAAAGTGCTTAGTGAGAACAGGATGGGTGGCTCCCACCGTTGGTTCTAACATTACCATCCCTAGAAGCATAGTGCTAAGTTGCTTCAGTCGTGTCCGACTCTTTGTGACCCCCCTGGACTGTAGCCCGCCAGGCTCCTCGTCCATGGGATTTTCAGGGCAAGAATACTGGAGTGTGTTGCCATTTCCTTCTCCAGAGTATGTTCCCAACCTAGGGATTGAACCTGCGTCTTCTACATTGGCGGGCAGGTTCTTTACCACTAACGCCACCTGGGAAGCTCCCTAGAAGCATTCAGTTTCTCAATATTTGTGAGATGTTCTCATGTATTAATCCACAGAAACAGAATTTTATTTAATTCATTTCTATTCAAATGCATCACTTAATTTTGTTGCCTATAAGAAAGGTTTAATAAGAGAAATGCATGCATTTTTATTTACCAAAAATTGGTAATTAATGTGACTCTTGACCTATTTAAAAGCAGGGGACCCCTAACTCTGCCCTAGGGCATGCGTTTGCACAGTTAGTTAAATAAAGTAAAAGAGAAATTTCTGAGACCTTTGGCTTGGCTTGATGGGTTTGGGACTAAACCAACGAGGAGGTTATGGAATATGATTTATAAACCTCCTTTTGTATCTGGTACCTCATTCTCTCATGGACATGTTAGTGTCTGCTTTTGTGCACATCTTGGCAGTAAATGGGAGACAGATTTGGTCTAAATTGTTTCCCCAACAAAATCATTCTTTAGCTCTTAAGAATGAAGAAAGGACCATGGAAAGGATCATGGAAACTGTTCCAGCTGTGAGCAAGTAGTTATTATCTGTGAATAGCCCCTTGGATTCTTCAGCTAGTTACCTTTCAGTCCATGTTACTCTTTTAAGATGCTGTTGGTGACATAATCCAGCTCCTCTAAGTGGCTACTCATTATAGGGTGAGAAAGACTAAACAAATACAACCCTGCCAGATGCAAATCTAAGTTTCTCTCAGGAAAATCACAAAATGCCTTTTATGGAGTCATTTAAACGAGTTACATGGATAATAAGCAGTGAGGTTTACAAATATCTATCTAATGATTCCCTTTATTCATACTCAATATGGCAAATGGATAGTCTAAAGGTTGCTAAATCAAATGATAAGTGCTTCAGCTGTTTAAATTCATCAAGTTTCTTTCTTAATGAAAACCAGACAGTGCTGGCTGACAAGAATGCCAACCACATGGTCCCTTCCAGCCTGACTTGAACAGAGGAAATGAATAAAGCAGAGAGATGATTTTGAACACTTTGCATTTTAAAGCAAAAGCCTATGTAGCTCTTCCATTCTAAAGCATACAGCAAACTTGTCTCTCAGAAACCATTGAAAATGAAATTCAAAATCGGTACCGCTTTTGCAAGCTTCACACCATGCTCATAAGTGAGAGGTTTCTCCTTCATATACAGCAAACGGGCCAAGGTTTTGGGGTCATCTCGGAGATCAATCTGGCAAAAAACACACATGTGATACATTTATTCATTTTTTCAGGCCTTACCAGATATTTCAAACTGTGACATAATAGAGTTGTTTTCCCACTTGACACCCGTGAAATTGCTGAATTTTCTTTAAGGAAGTACATACACATGGCCATATTATGTATAGAATTAAAGTGAGTTCTTTGTATATGTATACCCCAGGCTTTCCTTATAGTTTAGCCTTCAAAACTTATCCTGGGAAAGTGAAAGTGAAAGTTGTTCAGTCTTGTCCAACTCTTTGCAACCCCATGGACTATCAGTCCATGGAATTCTCTAGGCCAGAATACTGGAGTGGGTAGCCTTTCCTTCTCCAGTGGATCTTCCCAACCCAGAGATGGAACCCAGGTCCTCCACATTGCAGGTGGATTCTTTACCAGCTGAGCCACAAAGGAAGCCCAAGAATACTGGAGTGGGTAGCCTATCCCTTCTCCAGCAGATCTTCCTGACCCAGGAATCGAACTGGGGTCTCCTGCATTGCAGGAGGATTTTTTACCAACTGAGCTATCAGGGAAATTTCACTACTACCCTGGGAGCTGAGGACTTATTCAAATGATTCTGTGGCTGTTTCAAATGCTTTTGAAGTTTCCTACACTACTTATAGGATATGCAAAATAATCAGTCTTATTACTGTGCAGTGACACCTCATTTGGTCTCTAGTTATATTACCAATTCTCTAATAGTTTATTTCCTGGCTCTGATTATATGTATATTATATACATAGACTTTTCCAAACCAAATCTTCATACTCAAAGGGATGAAGATTTGTCACTTGTGAGGATATTCTAAAGAATGTGCTGTAGGCTCTGAAGGCAAGTTCTAAAGAGGAATTTCCAAGGGGCTTGCTCAAGGAATAAACATTAATCTTTTCAAACATAGAACTACTTCAAAAATAGCGTCCATGTGTAGATGAGGGTTGAAAATTTAAATATTTAAGTTGCTTTAATCTCTCTGTGTGTGAACCCATGCATACATGCATGCGTGTCAATATGGGCACATCAAAGCTTGTGTTTTAAAGAAAAAATGACTTTAGGGCTCCCTTCGAAAGCCCATTTCTCAGCTTTACTACTTTGTGGGTGGGTTTTATTTTTTTGCCTTAATTGTTTAACTTAGTGCCCACGGGTTATAAAAAGGATTTGGATCATACAAAGATGTTGGCATGTCCCATCATATATTTCCTTACCAAATCATCAAACGTTATCATCTAGAGTTGAGGCAGAAGATTTTATTTAAACAAACAAATAATTATCTTTCAGAGCAGAAGTGTTAATTATATTTATGGATCTGTTAGTCCACATATTCTCTTGGAAATATTTTCCTTTCTCTTACTTGAAAATTTCTCTTGGTCAAGCAGAATGTAAAATGAGAAGTAGAAAGCAGCTGCATATGAAACAGACAACAATAAAGCTCTTCAGTATCATTATATTTCTGTGTCTTTGGGATAGTAATTTGGGTTTTAACATAGCAAAGAACAATCTATTTAAAACTATAAAGAGCTAGAACAATCTCTAATGTGTTTGGGAACTGGCTTACTGTTGGAAATTCAAACTATGGAAATTTATTAGCTTTCAAAACACTTTAAAGTCTTTTACAATTGCAGCTTTGTCTTATATATATCTGTTTTAATATCATTTCTAAGATCTGAAAGACCGGGGGCCTTCAAGGGAATAGGGAACAGTGACTTTCTGTCTTCCTTTTCAAGGACTGTTATTGAGGAGTTTCTGTCATAATGAGCCTATTCTGATTGCTGCGGTCATTTTGACATTCACACCTATTTTGTGACTTTCAAACAATCGTGGATTTTAGATATTAAAAAAATTAGGTAATAAGTGTAATTGACATCTACACCTCATTCCTCTGACTCAGAACTGGAGAAGGGTGTCTGTTTAAAAAATGACTTTGTTTTTTAAAGACAAAAAGTGGAGAGAAGAATTTTTAAAGGCCCTACGGAAACTTCCTGTTACATATGCAACAGTTCTATTGTCTTTTCAACCCTGGGCTGAATAACCACGTGGTTCATGATAAAGGCTGTTCATAGGACTGTTGTACCTGAGACCCTCTATTCACCAGTGTTTGGTAGAACAGGATGTCCAGGAGACGCCCACAGGGTCTTTCCATTTTGATAAGCCCCCACTGCCGCCCTCCCCGGCCACGCCGCCTTCTAACCTGGGTCCCTATGAGGACGTAAGGCACGTGAGGCATGCAGCCCTTCAGCTCCGGGACCCACTCCTCCTGGACGTTGTGATACGAGGCAGGGTTTACGACAGAGAAGCAGATCAAAAACACATCCGTGTTGGGGTAGGAGAGCGGCCTCAGCTGGTTGTAATCCTCCTGTGGGAAGAGCAAAGAGTCTGTGTGTTTGTATTGATGCAACAGGGTGAGGTGTGGCCCGGGTGGTTCCAGGAGTGACGCAGACTTCAGGTTCCCCCGCAGCGCCCTCTGACGCCGTTCCTTCCCCGACCCTGGAATCTGGTGATTCCCTGTATGACCAGAAGGAAAGGAGCCATTGGCCAGGAAAACACTTTGTTGTGTACAGAGCAATTATGAATTGCCCTCTTTTAAGATGAACTAAAAAAACAAGACAAAATGAAACAAAACCCTTAAAAACATTTAAAAATAGCTTTAGTGGGATAATTTACATACTATAAGGTTCATCCTTTTAATGACTATAACTCAAGAAGAATTAATGCGATTCTTGTGTCTATGGGAATTGTGTTGTATTGAATATGGATTTAAAGTAGTAGGCCAATGGCCAAAGCACAGAAATTCTCTCCTTATGTAATTTTAAAAAAATTTGCATTGAAATTCAATTTAGAATAAGCTAACTAAAATGCAAAGCAACGAGTTGTTGCCAAAGCATACACCACAATATGTGAAGAAATATATTGTGTGAGGGGTTAGAGCTAAGAATTTGGGATTTATTTCTAAATCTACCTAAAAGCCATATTGTGACCTAATAAATAAGATACCAGATTAATGATTTTTCCCCAAAGACTTTTCAGACCAGAATATGCTTTGGTTGAAGAGCTTGTGGTTGCATAAGATGTTTATGTATATGCTATTTTAGTGGGAGATGATAGAGACAAAGAAAAACGTTGAATCATCTCAACTGAATCATCTCAAAAGTCAGCAAGTACCTTTTAGTGTATATAAAATATTTTGGGAGGTTCCAAGGTAAAATCTGCTATTTTATTAGGTTTTATCTTTTTTCATAGAATTTGGTAACAAGTGCACAGTAACTTTATGTGTGTGTGTATATTTTATTTGTATATACTATATACACATATTAATAATACATGTTCTCACATACCACAGTATGACACCAGTGTTCATACACACTACAGTATACTTCATATACATATACATACTACATACAAGCACACATTATATATACATAGGTGCAACCAAATCTGTATGTTCACACTTACACATATATACATAGAAATGGACAATGTATCAGTTCATTTATTAGGGTCTGTCCTTACCACTCTTTCTAACATTAAAAAAATTATAAAACATATATGCTCACTGTAAATATTCAAACATTATGTAAGGACATAGAATTAGAAGTAAAAGTTCGTTTCTATCCAGCGCTTTATCTCTAATAGTTTTTCCTTTCTTCCCAGATGGAGCCATTTTGTAACAGTATCCTTCTAAACTTTTAACATTTATTTACATGTATAACATATACATGTTTATTTAAAAATTATTTGATTATATAGCTTAAATTGTATGATTCTTGCTTTTTTAAAAAAAATTATTTATTTGGCTGTATCAGGTCTTAGGGAGGCATGCAGGATCTTTATTGCATCATGTGAAAACTTTCATTGCAGTGTGTGGACTCTCTAGTTGTGGCCTAGTTACTTGCTCCACAGCATGTGGGATCTTAGTTCCCCGACCAGGGACTGAACCCACATCCCCTGCATTGCAGAATAGATTCTTAACCACTGGATTACCAGGAAAGTCCTGATACTTGCTATTTTAAACTTAATATGTACGGATATTTAAAAATATCGACCTCACTTTCTATTGACTCTAATTACATCTTTATTAAAAGGGGGCGCACATGGCCATGTACACATATGCCTGGGAGGAAACCCTTTGGAATGTCAGGCATGGTCATCTCTGGTTGGTCAGTATGCGTGTATCTCATTTAGTGCCCAGCACGTGGGCTCAGTACACTATTACTGCTTCTAATTCTATCACAGCCTAAGCAAAATGCAATGCAGGCTGGCAAGGATGCTGAATAATCCTAAAATCCTAAAAAAAGTGAACTAGAAACACAAGAAGTCAGTTATTGTGGCTCATTTACCACATTTCTATTAAAGCAGTTAATTGGGAGTTGAATATGTTGCTTAAAAACTGATTGGGGCCAGGCCTACGACTGCATCTCAGTCAAGTTGTGCCCATGTCTGTGTGTGTATCTGCATGCTGAGGCTGGTAGTGGTGGGAGGGCACAACATCTTTTATAAGTACCGCCTCCTCTGTACACAACTAGCCCTAAAAGCCAAACCTCTCCCAGGGTCTCTCTTCCCTCTCCCTTGTCTCTCACAGTAGCTGTGAAGTCCACAAGCTAAGAACTCTCCTTCCCAGCCCATAATCTATAGCTGTTCCTGACACCACCTGCTTCTTGTCACTTCATCCTCTCATCTGCATTGTCATAAATGGAGTAGGGGCTGTGTTGTTTTTTTCTCGTGCCCCACTTATATTCCGTCCATAGCAAATATTCCATAAGTGCTATTGACTGACTGGATGACACGGGGTCTGCTGTGACCTGCAAATGAATACGTGGCTTTTCTATGGATCATTTATTGTAGTTTTCATAAGAATCACCTGGGGAGATTTAAAAACCTCCCGATGCCCTGCTAGCCAACTACCTACCTCTTCCTTCTCTACCCTGGGATCAGTGAAATCAGAATCTCTTGAGAGTGGGTTTGGGTATCTGGGTATTCTAATTTCACTGGCCTGAGGTTGGCATGGAGTTGAGAACAACTGAGTTACATCTCCTTGACTACCAACTGAAGACATATCAAGGGCTTATTACTAAGGGCCAGGCACTGTTTCAAGCTTTCATGCATGATCTAGTTGAATCCTCTCACTAGCCCTGAAAACATGGTACATCAACGTCTGAATTTCATAGAAGAGGAAATTAAGGGGTAGAGAAATTCAGCACTGGACCAAAATTGCAGAGCTTAAACACCAGGATAGTGTATTTGGCCTGAATCCAGCTCTAGCTCTTAATTGTGAACATGTAATTTGTTTCAGCCCAGAATTTTAAGTGACAGATTAAGCATTTTCTTTAAAATTCACTTCTCTAGGAATCTTAATATGGATTGATGCTTTACCCAAGGATCTAGGAAAAGAAATGTTAGACTATGATGTGGGTGTAGTATCTATAGATCTAAAGAAAGGCCTGTCTCTAGGTCTGCATCTACCAGAAAGTACCACCAGATGGCAGCAGATACTGTATATTTAAAACCTCAAAGCCTAAAAAAACAACAGAATTGGGAGAAATGTCACAACTGGACAAATCGGGTCACAACTAGATAAGCAAATAACTGGTAGTCTGAAAGGATCATGTTTACTTGATTCTTTACCCAGAAACTCTCAAAGGAATTCTATTTACATTATGGGAAAGTTAGGAAGACCCTGGGTTGCTGATAGGTGGGAAGGTGACAGGAGTTTGGTTTTTTGATAATTTTCTCTCCTAGTAGGTCCAACTGGGTGACTTCTGACTGTGTCCTTCATTGGGCTTTATCCTGCTCTGTATTCTGGATCTCTCTTCTGTGGAAATTTTAGTGCTGCTGTATGTCCTGTGCTGTGCTTAGTTGCTTGGTGGTGCCCGACTCTTTGCGACCCCATGTACTATAGCCCACCAGGCTCCTCTGTCCATGAGGATTCTCAGGCAAGGATACCGGCGTAGGTTGCCGTGCCCTCCTCCAGGGGATCTTCCCCACCCAGGCATTGAACACAGGTGTCCTGCATTGCAGGCGAACTCTTTACCACCTGAGCCACCAGGGAAGCTCAGTCCTGCTGTATAATTCCAATTAAAAAGATTAATTAATTTCCTACTGAATGCCTAGCATATAGCATTAAGGATGCTATAAAAACTATATAAGGTAAATGAGAACTGGAAATCTGGTGGGGGAAAAAATGAAAATATGGGAAACAATTCGATTTATGTGAAAGTGAGAGGTGAAATTTTTCTTGTCTTGTGTTAATTTCTCAGTCATGTCCAACTCTTGTGACCCCATGGACTGTAGCCTACCAGGCTCCTCTGTCCATGGGATCCTCCAGGCAAGAATGCTGGAGTGGGGAGCTATTCCCTTCTCCAGGGGATCTTCCCAACCCAGGGATCAAACCCAGGTCTCCTGCATGGCAGGCAGATTCTTTACCACTGAGCCACCAGGGAAGCCTTGCTTTTAGTTAACTCTCTGATAATAGAATACTATAGAATAGTTTTTGACGGAATTGGGAAAATACAATTCCAAGGCTGGAAGAGGGCTTAGAGATCATTAGTGCAGTGGCTCCCAAAGGAGCATGGGCATCACCTGGGAGCTCGTGAGGGATGCACATTTCCAGGTGCTGGCCAGCCTTCTGACGCTGAGGTTCTGGGAGCAGGGCTGCCTGCTCTGTGACCTAACGGGTCCTCTAGGTGACTCCATTGTAGACACTGAATGATTGAATCGGGGCCACAGAACAAGCGTACCATTACAGAAGGCTCACACCTGGGCTGGCCTGACCCATTTCAGCTCCTCTTCCCCACGGACTGCAGCTATAAAACACAGCAGGGGATTCAGGCTTAATATAAGTAAGTGTTCCCTCAGACTGAGGGCTGGGGACTGGGAGGTTGGGGGACTTAAATTTGTACAGCTGATAATTTGATTCCTTTTTTTTTTTTTTGCAATGGAGCACGTTTTGAGTGGGAATCCTTGGTGGCTCAGCAGTAAAGAATCTGCCTACTGGTGCAGGAGATGCAGGTTCAATCCCTGAGTCAGGAAGATTCCCTGGAGAAGAAAATGGCAGCCCACTCCAGTATTCTTGCCTGGAGAATCCCATGGACATAGGAACCTGGTGGGCTATAGTCCCTGGGGTCACAGAGTCAGACACGATTGAGCGACTAAACCACCACGACCACGTTTTGAGTCTTGGTTGGATGCACACATGTTGAGATGATATAAAGGGTCAGTGGTCTATCTGGTATTTGAGTCCCCTTCCAATGTTGAAACTGAGAATGGAAGACTGCAACAGTGACTTGAATGGGGCTTCAAGGGCTAAAGTAGACAAAGAGGCTGGGGTTGGGGTAGAGAGAAGGGTGGGATGTTGTAAAGGTAGGCTTTTGAGTGCTTTTTACCCAACTTCATTCTGAGGGCAGGAGAGTGTTTGCTTTGAAGGCAAATCTCGTGTTCTGGGGGTAACTATGGGTGATTATCAAACAAGAAAAGCTCAGGAACAGCCTCAGCCTCAGCCTTTAGACAGCCTTTAGACAGCCTTTAGACAGACGGACTAAACACTTGTGTTTGAAATGTGTCTGCATCAGCCACACTGTGATGGCACAGATGGTGAGTAAGTGAAACCATTAGGCCAGCTCTCTTCAGACTTCGCATGTGTTTAAATTACCTGGGGATCTTGTCAGGATGCAGATTCTTATTCAGCAGCAGGTCTGGGATGAAGTCTGAAAAGTTGCATTTCTAATGGGTTTCCTGGTGGTGCTGGTCCTGGGACCACACTTTGGGGAGGAGAGGAGAGTTGCACTGAGCAGTCCCTTCACCCCTCCTCACCCCCATACCCACGTCAAATTGGAAATAGAAATTTGCTTCCAAGTCCTCTTGGTTTAATGACATTTACCCCAGATTTTCAGCATGGTCTCTCTTTTATATTCTCCCATAAGTACATTTGGATCTGTCAGGCTTGGTTTGGAAAATGTGGGCGGCACACATTGGGCAGGAGTGCAGTTCAGTGCTTAAGAACGCGGGCTAGACAGACCTATTCACAGGGTTCAAATTCCAGCCCTGCCTGTGGCTACTGTGGGACCTTGGGTAAGTTCTCTCTGCCTCAGTTTTCGTATCTGTAAAATAGGTTGATAATAGTATTGGCCTTAGAGGGTTGCTCTGAGAATAGAATGTGTCAGTGTTTGTAGACTGCAGACCTGTGTCTTAAACACAGCAGATTCTTTAGTGGTTGGGAGGTCATCCTCCCTGCTGCTGCTGCTGCTAAGTCGCTTCAGTCGTGTCCGACTCTGTGCGACCCCAGAGACGGCAGCCCACCAGGCTTCCCCGTCCCGGGGATTCTCCAGGCAAGAACACTGGAGTGGGTTGCCATTTCCTTCTCCAATGCATGAAAGTGAAAAGTGAAAGTGAAGTCGCTCAGTCGTGTCCGACTCTAGCGACCCCATGGACTGCAGCCTACCAGGCTCCTCTGTCCATGGGATTTTCTAGGCAAAAGTACTGGAGTGGGGTGCCATTGCCTTCTCCATCATCCTCCCTACAGCTCCATTTTTCATGATGAGAAAAATATGATTGTGTCCTAGGATTATTCTTAAGCAATAACTTGTCACATGGGTCAACTTCCTCACCCCCTGCCCCCGAGTTTGAACACTTCTAAAACCATATTAAGAGGCACATGAGCAAGAAAGTTTGAGTCGCTCATTGAGGAAGAACATTTGTTCTGAGGTTTTAGGCAGACAACATAGAGAGTTGAAGTTGGATTCTGGGCTCCAGAGGGCCCTTGGGTCAGCTAATAACAAACGGGAAGGCTCCTGTCCTTTCAAGTGGGCCCTGGGTTGCTGCCATTAATGAACCCCTGGTGTACTTGCCTCCCTACCTGGTCATATGTCTCCCTTTCCAGCCCCTGTGGAGGTATGGGCGGTATGGGGATTCAGGGAGAGGGTAGGAGAAGGGTTTCAGGATTTAGGGCATTGAAGATGTGCCCTGACTGAGTGAGTGGTGTGACTGATGGCTTTCCTACTCTCATATAGTAATGGTCACTGGGGACAGCTGAGCTGCTGTGGTTTCTCCGTGACAGACACCAATCTGTACTTGCCCACAAGAGGACAGCCCTAATCCAGTGGTACTCATGTGCTGAGAACTCAGGGGTTTATCCTGCTGAGAAGCCAGGCTCCTGACACCAGGAGAGTCTCATTTCTCCCTGCAGCACAGCTAACTGCCACTTTTGCAAATGCTGTCTTTGAGATACGTCTGTCCTGGAGTTTGCCCTAAGAGGCTGCAATTGCAGCAGGGTTTTACTCACGTTGTTCCTGCAGGCCAGGGCCCATGAGAGGCAGAGATGAGGTGACTTAGTACCAGGACTGGTCCCACTCTAGGGGGCCGGGTTGGGGTGGGGCGGGGGTTGCCTGGTTCTGGGCCGTGACCTGGGAGAGACCCCTCTCCCATTTCGGCCTTTCTCAGCTAGCAAATGTCCAGGCTTGCGGCAGCATCCCCCACCCTGCTTCCTCTCTCCCCTAGTCTCTCATGCAGTTGTTTAGTCACCAAATTGTGTTGGACTTTTTTGCGACCCTCTGGACTGTAGCCTGCCAGGCTCATCCATCCATGGGATTTCCCAGGCAAGAATACTGGAGAGGGTTGCCATTCCCTTCTCCAGGGGATCTCCCTGATCCAGGGGTTGAACCCTCATCTCCTGCATTGCAGGTGGATTCTTTACCACTGAGCCACTGGGGAAGCCCAAGTCTCTCATGAACATGCTTTAAAATTGGCCTGTAAGCATGTTGTGAAAAAGTCAGCTCCAGACTCTGTAGTCAAGCGAAAGACCTGGGCTCTAGAAATCCCTCTCAGAAAGCCTCTCAGCCACACGCTACTGGGACATGTGTTGTGCAGGCTGGGTGAAAGTGAAAGTGAAGTTGCTCAGTCGTGTCCGACTCTTTGCGACCCTGTAGACTGTAGCCTACCAGGCTTCTCTGTCCATGGGATTCTCCAGGCAAGAATACTGTAGTGGGTTACGATTTCCTTCTCCAGGGGACTTTCCCGACCCAGGGATGGAACCCAGGTCTCCCTCATTGGAGGCAGACGCTTTAACCTCTGGGCTACCAGGGAAGCCCTGGTGGGTAGGCAGGACCTAAATAGATTCGGCTTATATACCTGGGCCTTATCAGCCTCCCTGGTGTGAGCTGGGGCGTAACATGTAGAGTGACCCTGTGAAAAAGCCCCTCACTTCATTTCCTAACTGAATGTTTGGAATTCTGTGGAACAGATGAACCAGAGTTCTGAAGACTCTTTGTCTACAAAGAGCTCCACTCACAGCTCAAGTATCCATTTGTTTCAGGGGTTTGGGAAGAGAGCTAATGTTTGCCAGTAGCTGCCTCATGCTGGCAGTGTATGCATGCAGTTTGTTACAAACTGTCTTGAGCAGATGCTGGGCTGGCTGTGCAGTGCCGGAAGGTGTCTCAGGCAAGTCTAGTGGGACTGCGGTGGTGCCCGAGGTGACGAGGTGTGGCAAAGTGGAGGGAACCAGGTCAGATGGTTTTGTCCAGGGCTGACTTTGAGGGTAGAGGTAATATTTTCTTGCACTTTATCTTTCTGAACACGTGTGCTTCCTGAGGTTGTTTTTAACTGTTAGCCCTGGTTAACTCAAGACAAAGATGAGGGGGCCCTGTTCCTAAGTTTGTTCGTGTATGAAAATCTAATTATTCACAGCCAGATGGAACCCTATAGCCAGGTTCGGAGGCTTGTTTCTTTTTTTGCAGCTCAGGGAACAATCAATTGGTTCTGAGATTACCTTTCTTTCTTGTTAGTAACTCTGATCAAATGAGTAATTTTGAATTAGTTCTAGATCTTCCTTAGTCATGTGACCTCAGCAACATTTGTGAGAATATAACTGAGGAGGTTATCTTCCCTGAAGCTGGGAATGGAAATTTTGGGACAATGCTTCTAAATTAAATTTGTCACAAAGCCTTACTGGCAGAGTTGTGAAGCCATGGGAATCAACTTGGGTAATGGTTATTTTCCACTGCATCCTCCTAACATTAGGAACAATGTTTCAACCAACAAAGACTCTAGTTTTAATGTGTGTATGAATCACCAGGAGATCTTCTTAAAATGCATTTTCAGATTCAGTAGGTGGGGGATGGGGCCTGAGATTCTGCCTTTCTAATAAGGTCCCTGGTGATGCTGCTGGTTGGCTGTCCAGACTCTGAGTCCCAAGGTTCTAGAACAGTGGTTCTCAAAGTTATCTGTCAGAAATTTATTCACAATCTTTTCTTTTTACTAAATGCCACTGAATTGTATACTTTTAACATGGTTAATTGTATGTTATGTGAATTTCACCTCAATTTTTAAAGTATCAGTAAAAAAAAAAAAAAAAAAAAGAAATTTAAGTGTGTGGGCACCATCCCAGAACCGTAGAGTCAGCAGCTCTGAGAGGGGGCGCCCAGGGACTGGGTTTTAACCAGCCCTATATGTGATTCTCATTTCTCTGCTCAAGTTGGAGAACCACTGTTCCACGTAATGAATTAAGTGAATCCTTCAGTGGAATGCATTCCGACACTTCACAGCCCTTTACTGCTCAAAGGTCTCCCTTAGGTCTAGCCTGCAATTGTTTTGCTTAATTACTCTGGTTCTTTACGGCACTATTTAAATCATTTTCAAAGGTCCTAATCTTGGAATTTCAGTTCTATAACCGACTTTAAGATATGTTCTGATTTCTTTTCCCCACATTTTATGTTCCCCCACCTTGTCTACCTCTAGGCTTTCAAAGCAGCTGGTGGAAAGCATTAAAGTGAAAGTTAAGTTGAAGAATTATCTGTAACCCATTTGTTGTTATATTCTATCAGCAATTATCACTTTCTCCTGTGTCAGAATTTTGGGTCAGTTTGGAGTCTAAACATGTCTTTTCCACTGCTTTAGAGTCTCTACTCCGATATTAGTATTATTTTAAAATTTTTCTAAAAAGATGGAGCAGTGGGAAAGAATACCTAAACTGCTTTTATGCAGTTTTGTTGGATTTGAAATTAAATAGAAGCCAGGGAGAGGCTGTTCTGAGGACAGTTAATGCACAGAAGCTGACAATTGTAGTGGATTGCTATAGAATTAGGGAGAACTGGCTGGGCACAGGGCAGGGGGCATAGGGAGCTTTTTTAGAAGGCAAGGGAAACAGGTTTCAGAGTCAGGCAATAATCCTTGCTGTGTTGAACTCTTCAAACTGGATTATATTCATAAGATATGATTATGTATGAGAAGGGTGTACACTTTCTTTTTCAGGCTGTGAGTCCTGATGAATGGGGGTACCCCAGTGACTGTGTGATTGAATGAGAATAGGCAACTCCAGCCCAAAGAGCAGCCTCCTTCCATTGCTGGAATGCTTTCTGGTGGAGGGGAGTCAAGCAGGAGCTGCACTGAAGTCTGGTACCTTAGCACAGAGGAGCCACTCACTATTCCAATCTGCGTGTCTGTGGGCATCCTTTCCTAGTTGTGTGTCTTGGTATTGATGTGAGAGGTCTCTTCCACTTTCTGGTTCCTGAGGGTGGCTAAAGCACCCATCTGCCAGTGAGGGGAAACTAGATGCTTTTAGAAGCTTTGAGTCTGCTGCTAGATTTTTCAAGTTCTCCACTGCCTGGTTCTGCCTGTCTGTGGAACACCTGCTTTTGATGTTCCATAGACATTTATATTGTCTGAGCCACCATCATCTGATGTGAACAGCCAACTCATTGGAAAAGTCCCTGATGCTGGGAAAGATTGAGGGCAGAAGGAGAAGAGGGCATCAGAGGATGAGATGGCTAGATGGCATCACTGATGCAATGGACATGAACTTGGGCAAACTTTGGGAGATGGTGAGGGACAGAGAGGCCTGGCGTGCTGCAGTCCATGGGGTCACAAAGAGTCAGACATGACTGGGCGACTGAACAACAACAGCAAGACATTTATACAGTGGTTCTTGCCAATGCATACAGAAATCCCAAGGAGAATTTTATTTATTATGACTTTTTTTTGTTTTTGTTTCCAAGTTGAGCAAAAAGACGTATCTCTGGATAATTGTGAAAAAAATCTAGATAAATGCATAACTACATATAACAATTACCAGGAGACTCACAGTGGGAATAAGCAGGGTCAAATGTTTACTCCAAAGGACTTAAGATGTATGAATTTGGACAGACTGAACAACCCACTGTTTTTGACTTAAATAAATGAAACAGGATGTATGGTAACAAAAGCTCTGTCAAAGAAATTGGGTCATAGCCATCAATTACTTAACCACTGCCCCTCTGGCCCATGAACTTATAACTAGAAACTTTTTGTAATGACATGTGAGATACAAGGGAAAAAAAGATAAGGTGACATTTTCACCCTAGCAGAGAATGTGTTAACTGGTTTAAGAATTGAGGGTTCTATTGCTTTACATATTGGTTGGCCAAGATCTCTGACTTGAAGAAATATTTCTGACAGAATGAGCATATTTCAAGAATAGAGAATTTAGATTCAACTCCAGTTGTTCAGGGGTTGACCCTCACTTTGGGAAACCATCCAGGATCCTGATTTTTTCTCCTTCTGATACTAAATCCATCTTTTTTCTATTCCCTGACCCCCATTCCCTATCTCTTTTTGTACCTTTCCACAGCTCATTAGGCTTTTTAAATAAAGAGTGGGTAAAGAATACAACATGGAAAAAAGATAGTGGATGAAACTAAAATTTATGAAATTGACTCAGTAACCCTGAATCTGGAATTGGCATGGGTTAGAAGAAATTGGAACTCTTCACGAAATATGTGATTTTGATTAGGGATAGTCATCAATCAATAAATGAATGGGTATTTGCTTATTAATACCTTGAATCTCATAATGATTTAGTTTCCTGTTATTACAGATATTTTTAAGATATTAAAAATATTTTGGTTGTCATTTGGGTATATGATAAATTCGCCCCAGGTCATCAGAGGAGGTAATGTCTACACCATCAGTCCCCATAAACTTAGTCAAATGGATCATTCTCTGCCCTCCCAAACCCTTCATGAATCAAGATAAGAAAAACGTACCTGTCCTGCGGTGTCATACAGTCCGAGCAAGTGTTGCTTGCCTCCCACTGTCACAGTAACTAGGGGAGAAGAGAAAAGGAGAGTCTGTAAATGTGAGCTTCAATCAGGATCCTTCACATTTCTCTATGCCAGCATCTCCCTGGGCAGCAAGGCCAAGCATATGCCTCACCCATGTATATTCTAAACCAAGTTGACAGCATGATCAGCAAATGAAAGCCAACCTTGGGCTGCAGTGAGAGCAGATGGGCTGAGTCAAGTCCAAATTTCTCAACCAAGGCAAATACTGTTGGTGCCACTAGGGCACTTTGCAGGCTGTTCATTAATCCTGATTAGGCCCTATAATATCAAGCCCCTAAAGGAAAAGGATGCTGGACTCGTTCTCAGGTTATTTTCTTCTTTCGTTTGGTTTGAGCCACCTTTCAGGATATAGACTCATGTAACCAAAAATCTCGGCTTTTATTTGTTGTCAAAATGCTAAGAAGCCCTGAAAACAAAGGATGTTAACCCACCTGCCTATTTCATAATTTATAGCAAAGCTGGGGCTTCCCAGGTGGCGCAGTGGTAAAGAATCCACCTGCCAGTGCAGGAGATATAAGAGTCACAGTTTCGATCCAGGGGTTGGGAAGAGCCCCTGCAATAGGAAATGGCAACCCACTTCAGTGTTCTTGCCTGAAAAATTCCATGGAAAGAGGAGCCTGGTGGGCTACCATCCATGGGAATCGCAGAGTCGGACATGACTAATCACAGCAGGATCAGCAGGAAACCAAAGCTAATAGTGAAATGAGAAGGGCTTAACATTAATTGCAAAAAGTGTTTTCGTTCAATATCTCTCTGCTTTCGCTCAACTGATTCGTGACAGTTTGAAACTTAGTTGCAGAAGGAAGTGTTGTATATGGGTTTCTTCTAACATAACTGAAGCATATGTATAGAGTGAAAAGTAGAGAGTTTGATTTACCCAGTAGGCTTATTGCCTCACCAAGCAATTATGTCCAAAAGTAAGAGGTAATAGAGGAATACCAGCCACTCTTTACATGGCTGGAAATGAAATAAAGTCTCAACTTGAAACTAAACTGAGATAGAACAGATTGAAAACAAGAGTAATACCATTTTCTTGGTAAATGGAAGGAACAAATTTAAATTTCCACAAAAACTTAATTCCTTTTTGGAAAAGGAAAGTAAAATATGAAGGAGAATGTGATTTTTTCCCTAGTTGATTAGGAAGAATGTACAAATGCTACAAATGCAGGATTTATATTCAATATACTGTAATAATCTATAGTGGAATATAATCAGAAAAAAATAAATGAATTGCTATATGGTACACCTAAAACTAACACAATACTGTAAATCAACTATATTTTAATAAAAAATGTGCAGGTCCAACATAAAAATGATTTTTGATTCCCCCGTCATTAAGTGTTCAGGAAATGAAAAATAAATGGAATAGCAACCTTTTATAATGGCATCTCTAAAATAAGCCAGCCAGATTCTCTAGTCTACTGCTCAGAGTTACTGATTGGGTACTGATGTGAGTTTTATTTGTTTTCAGGTTCAGGGGCTACATGTGTGCCAAGTGCTTCTTAATGGCTTATTCTTTGAAAAGCACTTGTTTAAAAGCACTGCCTCCCCAGACACTGGGAACAATTTTTCTAATCTTCTCAGATCAACATGTGTTCAGCTTGATAACATGGTGGCAGCCACTCAGATGAGCTTTTAAATGTGTGTTTTTAAGTGGTGAACTCAGCTCCATCCAGTGCTAGTGACAACACAGAAGACAGGCGTTTAAACATTTTCCCTTCAAAAGCCAGGCTAGCGATGGAAATGAAGGCGAGATGGCGCAGCCCCCAGCTCTTTGTCCTGTTATATTTTCCTCTTCCTGCAGACTTGGAGCCTAGTCAGATGTTCCTAAAATCTGGCTAAATGATTTCTTTAATGGCTCATCCGCCACCTAGTCATGGATCAGGAATGAAAGGAAGAAAGCCAGCCATTACAACATGGAATTTCCTGCCTCTAGTGAGCCCGGTACACACAGGTTAGGGCAGCTGCTCGGAGACCCCCTGGGATAGCCCCCCAACCTACAGACCCAGGGCCATCTGTGGAGTGAGCACTGGAAGTTGCCTCATCCTCCTGGCCCCCCTGGGCACTGCAGATGTTCCAAAGTGATGGCTCCGACCTTCCTCACTGGAGCCCTGAGGATCATGCTTGAGTTTTCTCAGGGAACAAACGTTCCTTCCAGCCTGCTTTTCCTCAGACCTCACCCTCTTCTCCCTTGGCAGCTCTGACCGCAGGGAACTGTACCAGGCCCGAGGCAAGGGCCAGCCTGGGAAGGAAGCCTTTGGGCTGAGAGTCTGAGCCCAGTCTTTCCTTTCCTCTGTCCTTCCCTTCCTCTAGGGTTTATTGGGCTCCAGGACTGTGCTCAAGAGTTGGGAGTGTTTATGCTCCTGGGAGATACATCGTCTGCTGTCACAGAGCGTGGAGAGGAGGGTCCAAGGCAGTGTGGTGGACACTCTGCGGGGGCAGTAGAGATGAGTGTGGGAGCAGGCAGAAGGAGCACTACCACATGTGCACACACACACAGCTGAAGTGTGGTTCAAGAAAGCTTTCTGGTCTGAGCTGGGTCCCAAGATTGTCGAGAGTTACCCATGGTGCCCTGGGAGTGCTTCAGGAGCTACCCAGCATGCACTGGAGGAGATGGGGCTGAGGAGGTGAGCATGTGGGCTCAGGCCCTCCTAAGTCACTAATACAGGTTTTATGCTGAAGGCATTGTTAAGCTGTGAAAGTCCTGACTTCTTCTCTTCCCCAAAGGCAGTGAAAGAGAAGGAATTAAAATAGTTTTCTTGGGTTTAGGCAAAACGGCAAGAGGAGGGAAGATGAAGTTTTTGGGATGGAAGCCAGGTTGGTTCTGAGCTTGCTGTGCAGTGGCTGGCTGCTCTGTTGGGTCAGCTCTGCTGGAGGAATCCTGAGGGGACAGGGCGGTGCTTGTGCCCCCATCTCTGGAAACCACATTTATCTCTCTTCTCTGCCCTTTGATTCTTCCATTTTATCAGAAGGGAGATGAGGGGATCACAGGGTTGATGATGGCAGACATCACGGGACAGACAGCCAGAGACAGAGCCAAGCAGTACTCAGACATTGTGGGATATGCAGATGGCTTTGTGAGTCCTTATCTTGGATTAGCAATGGATGCCTTATCGCTTGTCAACCTGGCTCTGTGATGCTCCTCAACTTGGAAATGAATTAGATCAGCACAGAAGGAAGGTGTGCTCTAAAATGATCAGAGGAAATGCAGAGAGGTTGAGACAGCAGGATCTTGTAAGTCAGATGGTTCTGCTTTTGAATCCTATCTTTCTATTCACCATCTACGTGACTCTGGGAAAGTGACCTAACATCTCTGAGCCCCTCTTTCCCTATTTGTTAAGAGAGAGCATCACCCATCGAAGAGAATACTTGTGAGGAGGAAGTTAAAGGAGAAGATGCCTGGCACATAGCCTGGCCCATAGTACGTGCTGAACAACTGTTGCTTTCTCTCCTTGAACAATGGAGAAGGGAGTGACAACCCACTCCAGTATTCTTGCCTGGGAAATCCCATGGACAGAGGACACTGGTGAGTTATAGTTCATGGGTTACAAAGAGTCAGACATGACTGAATGACTAACATTCCTTCAAAAATGCTTATTGAATCTCTTCTAAGTCCAGGGCCAGTCTGACTTTCCCCTCCCTGTGTATGTGTACTCAATGCACATATATACGCAATGTACATGACATGGCACAACAACTTTATAATATGTATGAACTGCCAGTCACTTTCTACCCTAAATGGTTGCTATTTAGATCAGTGTCTTGTGTTTCTGATCGGACAGGAAGACCCTTGAGGAGACAGTCTCCATAACCCATGCCCTACACAGTACAGAGCACAGTTTCTGACATTTGTAGTAGATGCTGAGTCCACAGAATGGAAGTGAAGCCTCAGGGGCAACACAGGCAGGAGGAGGCCCTTCAAAACCAGCAGAGCTGCAGCTTTGCAGCCTCAAGCTCCCTGGCAAGACACTAACTGCTGGGAATTGCCTGTAGCCGGTAAACCTGCCTGGCAGACAGTGGTCAGGCTAAAATCCCAGACCACCTTCTATTCTCAGAGCTTTTAGAATTGCCTTTTTTTTTTTTTTTTTAGAGCTTAGAGAGGTTTTAAAGAGAGTGGGTCATGTGACCTGCTAATGGCTCAGATGATTGTCTCAATGAAGTGTGAAAAACTGTCAGTGACCTGTTAAGTATGTAAAATGAAGGCCTTCCTCTCCAAATCCATTAAGTTCTTTGATTCCTTGTGTTTGCTCTTGGTGCAGCTTGGATGGTTAAATTTCTGAGTTGGAGTGAGTGAGGTGCTGATGAAGTTGAAGTCACGTTTGCTCTCCTGAGGGTTAGTTGGTTTCCCCCAGAGAGTAAATGTCCTGGCAGGATGTAAGCCCACCCCTGCCCCTCAGCCATTTCTGTCTCCTCATGAAACCGCATGTCATTTGCAAACCTAGATGAGGAAGGGTTGGTCATTCCCTGCAAGCCAGCTCTGACCATCAGTCCAGCTCATCAGCAGTGCTAGGAACCTGGTTCATAGCCCCTGCCCTGTTGGGTGGTGGACTAGTCATCTCATCTGCCAGAGAAATCTTTCGGGGTCAATGTGATGAATATATGATGAATCTGAGAACTGGCACAATGGAAATGCCAGATCAGTCATGAGAAAATCTCCCAGTGCCCTTCCATTCCTATCACAAGGCCAGCTGTCTGCATCAATCAGGTCGAATGTACTCTATTTGGTGGGTAAGATAAGGCAGACCTGACTAGGTGTGTGGACATAATTCCATAGAGGTCCTAGGACTTCCTTGGTAGTTCAGATGGTAAATAATCCACTTGCAATTCAGGAGATCCAGGTTTGATCTCTGGGTCAGGAAGATCCCCTGGAGGAGGGCATGGCAACCCACCCCATTATTCCTACCTGGAGAATCCTATGGACAGAGGAGCCTGGGGGGCTACAGTTCACAGGGTCACAAAGTGTTGAACACGACTGAAGTGACTAACATTTTCCCTTTCATTTTCACTATTTTGGAGGAAGAAACCCTCAATTTATAAACATAGCAGTAAACAGAATTTTAAGAAAGCTTGAAATATGCCCTCATGCAAATATAGACTGATACTATATCAAAGATTTATTAACTCTTTATGAGAGAATTAGATAAGAAATCTTGCTTGAAGAGCATTTTGAAGAACTGGGCATTTATAGGTACTAAAAAGCAAAACGTAATAATAAAATGGCTAGGTTCAATGGAAAACTGGTTGTTATCCTATGGAAAGATAACCTTTGTGTTCTGTTCTCTTACTAAATGAATTATTTGCATCTTGACCCAACAAGATTTACAAGGTAACATGCAACTTTAGAAAATCTAAACTTTTAGTTAGTAGCAGCATCAGACAAAGGTGAATTCCCCTAGATTGCCAAGCCTTGAGGGAAGGGTGTTGAACAGTGCCCCAGCATGATGTTGAGAGGAGAGGTGCAGGCTCTTGGCTTTATGTCCAAGTTTCTGATAATTTTTCTTTATGTCTGAATTCAAGTCCATACTTAGCCTTCCACTCATTTGGTGAGATGTCAGGCAGGTCAGTAGGTTTCTCCCTCACCTGGAAAATAAACACATTGCCTTTACCCTAAAAGGGTCTGTGTGTGCTAAGTCACTTAGGTCATGTCTGACTCTATTGTCTGCAGCCTGCCAGGCTCCTCTGTCCATGGAATTCTCCAGGCAAGAATACTGGAGTGGGTTGCTGCGCTCCCCTCCAGGGGATCTTCCCGACTCAGGGATCGAACCTGCATCTCTTACGTCTACCTACACTGGCAGGCAGGTTCTTTACCTCTAGTGTCACCTGGGAAGCTAACGGGGTGTAGAAATCTTTATAAGCTGTTCCAAAGTCAGGGGTAATCATCACTATAATTTCTCTACCTCTGGCGGCTGCAAAAAACAGAGTTTAAATGAAAAATCTCAATTCTGACCCTTGTCATGCTTGCTGACAGGATATTTTCACTGAGGTTTTCCCTCTCTGACCTGACTGTTGCCTCTTGTGCTTCCTCCTTTCTAGAAGATCCCATCTGGGACTGTGACTCACCTAACCCCAGGGTCTGCTCTGAGGAGTTGCTTGTCTGTATGTGTTACGTGGTGTCCGCCTCACAAATGAACATGTTCATTCTTTAAGGAAGAAACTCAGAGGCATCTGGGATGAAATTCCCCTCAAATTAAAATAAGTTAGAAAATAGAATGAAACTAGAAACAGACGCTATGTTTTTATGAATATGAATGGTGGTGAATTTCTCCCTGGTGGGGTTTTATCCTTCCAACTTATGTGTTCCTCTTAAGGTGGCTTGAAAACCTTCTCATCTGCCTGCCAGCAGAGAATGCCTCTTGTTTCCTGAGGAGCAGCCTGTGTGTGAGTGCGCATGCATGTGTGTGTATGTGTATATGTGAGAAATGAAAGTTGTTCAGGCAAGTCTCTTATTTGCTGTGTTGGCGTGAGTTCCTGTTTCTGAAGAAGACTGAGGAGAAAACCAAACAGGTTCCCTGAGAATCCAGTAGGATTCTGAGCTGAGGATTTTCTTTGGTTAGGTCCTTATATTTGTCCTACAGTAATGAAAGTTCCATTTGTAAAGGGTAAAATACATCTGCTGTGCATCTTCCATCACTAGTCATGTTTCCTTTTTCCCTTAGACACACCTATGTGACAGGGGATTTGGTTTGTAGTCATTTGGGATGGTAATCACCCCAGAGTTTAAGGGAGAAGAACAGGTTGGAGGCCTGAACTCACTGTGAACAAACTGGGACCCTGAGCAAGTTTCCACTTCCATAAGTCTCAATTTTCTTGCTGGAAGTTTGAGGAGAAAAGGAGATCGTGAGCATAAACACGGTGTACAAGAAAGCTACTACAGATATAAAGTGGCGTCACTAAGCAGATGGCTTCTTAACAATACTTTGGGAAACAGAACTTGCTGGAATGAAGCTGGGTGTGGGCTGGGTGTTCAGGAAAGGTCTGCCCTTCTCAGTCCTTATTTGATGATGGATGAGGAGGCAGATGAAAGGCAAGAGGAAGGGGAGGAGCTTGTGCAGTTCCAGGGCTCTTGGAACTGACTGGGGATGAGGCCAAACCAAAGACAGAGCTATGATTCCATGACATCCACATCCTGGGATTTTAGAGTCTTAGTACTTGGCCTCGCCCTTCCTCAGTATTCATTTGGTGTCTCCATCCTGCCGGTTCTCCCTGCTAAGTATCTCGAGACTCAACTCTTCTTTACCATCCATGTAGCTATCTCCACGCAGCCCCTTACCCGCAACCTTGTCAGTTGCAAAAGGCTCCTAATCTACATTCATTTCTTCAGGCTCCATCTCCTGTTCTCCTTTTCCTCACTGCCACCAGAGTAAATGCAACTATGGCTCCCAGTCATTTCAGATAAAATTCAAATACTTTTCTTGAGTGTGCAACCTCCTTGTAATCTGGCTTGTGGTTTACCTTTCCAGATCTTTTATTTTTTATCCTCCTGCAACCCAAACATTCTGCAATCGGTTATACTCACAATGCCTTTGCTTAAGTTGTTCCCCCTGGAGATCTGGAAAAGAAATTTTGGAATGCTTTCTCCACACCCATCAACCTGGAAAGCTTCCATAAGCTGGAAAACTCACTTCCATAACTCCTCCTTGATGCCCCTCCTCCCCCCAAGTACCTTAAGCATCTTTCCATGTTTACTTGCCCATTGGCCTTAAAGTGCTCTGTGCTATTTATCCTCATGCACCAACATCTAGCATGGGCCTGGCATGTGATGCCGTAAATATTGGTTGAGTAACCGTGAGTTAAACTCCAACCAAAATGGGCATTATCTCTGAGGCATTTATTTTCTCTAGATGAGTCCTTGGCCTTTCCCCAAGCGTCATCATAAGCTTTCCTAGACATGAAGTGGCAGGATGGGGTCAACAGCAGTGGTGGTCTGTCCTAGAGTTGGCCTACCTGTTAGGAGGGGATGCCATGGAAATGTGGTTCCGCTGGGTGGGATCAGTGCTGGGGGCCCTCTGTCACTTTTCCAGGCAACTTTCACCATCTACAGGGCTGCTGGACTCCACCTGTGGGGCAGGACCACTGCCAACATAACACTGTGGCCATGTAAACCACTGTAGCCAGTCTCCCTGGCATCAGCAACAGAGTACAGGGGCGCTGTCTTTTGAGTAAGGCTTTGGTGAGAAGTGACTGAATGATAAATGAAGCCTGCATATGGAGATGTGTGGTCTGCAAATCAGGCTGTGCTTTGTGCAGGACCCCTGTTCAAAGAGATACTTAAAAAAAGAAAGCCAGCTCTTTCAGTCACATTCATACATCACTGCTGCTGCTGCTACTGCTAAGTTGCTTCAGTCATGTCCGACCCTGTGCGACCCCATAGACGGCAGCCCACCAGTCTCCCCTGTCCCTGGGATTCTCTAGGTGAGAATACTGGAGTGGGTTGCCATTTCCTTTTCCAATGCATGAAAGTGAAAAGTCAAAGTGAAGTCGCTCAGTCATGTCCAACTCTTAGCGACCCCATGGACTGCAGCCTACCAGGCTCCTCGTCCATGGGATTTTCCAGGCAACAGTACTGGAGTGGGGTTCCATTGCCCTCTCTAGACTACATCACTAGAAATTTATAATAATTAAGCTGACATCGAGGTATGGTAGAATAAATACCTAACTTAGAGGCAGAACCTTTCAGCCTTCATCTTGACTTGGTTGAAATCAATGTTTCATGGCAGCCACCAAGGGAAGCTGGTTTAAAAACACACATTCTCTGGTTTCACACCCCATACCTAAGATTCCAGGAAGTAGGGCTGGGATGGGGCCCAGAAGTCTGCATTTTTATCAAACTCTCTGAGTGACTAAAGTCTGAACCTCAGTTTTCTCATCTTTAAGATGAGAATAATAATAAGTGTTACCCTAGAGCATCCGGTCCACTTTAGACAGTTTTGTGAATATCAGATGTATGGAAAGGAAACAAGTTACAGTTTATAAAATGCTACATGGATATTCTCTTTTTTGATCCTATCTGACACACAATACAGGCGCAAGGTGGTATGTTTGTAGCAGTCCTCTCCCCTCCTTGTCTAGAAGTAGTCACTAAGGAAATTCAAACACCTAGGTGAGGATAAAATAGAATAATGTGTTCCTGTGAGGAGTGTTCAAAGAATTATTAGGTTCATAAAAATTCTATCAGGTGCCAGCTATAACTACTTAGAAAATATGATGGAAAATATCCTTCTCACAATAACAACAAAAACTATAAAATGTCTCATAATGGGAAGACCTTTATGAAAAAAAGCATAAAAAACACTTTGCTGAGATACGTAAAAGAATAAAAATGGGGGAAGAGCTCATGGTCTCGGGTGGAAAGCACTGTATTGTAAAGATGTTAGATCTCCTCAGTTTAATATGTTTATAGTAATTCCAATAGAATTTTTGAATTGGGCACATGGCAGGGTAATTATAGCAGTTATATTCAAAATTTAGTTGGGGAGAATACCTAATAACTTAAAAAGAATGACAGGTTAATTGTGCTAATATGTTAACATGTAATATGAAGTTATTAAAGCAGAATAGTATCAGCATAAGAATCAATGAACCAGAACAAGAATCTCAGCCACTGAACCTATGCTACATGGTGTGTGAGGATTTCGTATGTGATAAGTGGCAATGGGGAAAGATGAAGTAGTCAATATATGGCATTTAGAAAATTGGTTACTATTTGGAAATAAAAAAAGGACTCTGAAAATATAAAAACAAATGAAGAAAACCATAAAGAAAATGATTGATATGTTGACCTAAAAAAAGTCACGTATGATATAGCACCGGGAACTCTACTTAATGCTCTGTGGGGGCCTGGTGGGAAGGAAGTCCAAAAGGGAGGGGATCTGTGTGTATGTGTGGCTGATTCATTGTTGCACAGTAGAAACGAACACAACATTGTAAAGCAACTAAATTAAATATTAATTTAAAAAGTCACATATGTTCACAGGTATTGTGAAAAATGGTCACAGTGTACGAGGGTCAAGAAGTTTATTATCTTTGGTGCATAAGGGTGCTCTCTGATTAATAAGAATAATAATCCAAAAGAAAATATATAAAGAATATGGAAAATTTACAAATAAATAAAGGGCCAATGAATATTGGAGTAAAAAAAAAAAAATCAAACCAGGTGCAACTTTTGGCTTGTCAAATTGGCAAAGATGAGGAGAATGACACCAGGACTGGTGAGGATGTGGCACCTACATGCCACTGGGGTGTGAAATGCAAATTGGTTCATGTTTTCTGTTTTCTGGTTCATGTTCATGTTTTCTGGCAACATGGATCTAAAAAAAGTCTAACCAGGGGTCTACCTTTGACTCCTATTTCTGCAGTGTACCCCCAGGAATAATCATTCAAGTGCACAAGAATATATATGTATAAGACTATCAACAAAAGGTTTATAATAGTAAAAGTTGGACACAACATACACTTTCAATAATTGGGGGTTGGCCCTCAACAGTTAATGAGCAACCATACAATGGAAACTTTAAAGAACAGGTAAAATAACTAGGATATAAAGTCTAGGGTGGAGAGGGCAATGGCACCCCACTCCAGTACTCTTGCCTGGAAAATCCCAGGGATGGGGGAGCCTGGTGGGCTGCCGTCTATGGGGTCACACAGGGCTGGACACGACTGAAGCGACTTAGCAGCAACAGCAAAGTCTAGGGAGTAAGAGATAAAATTCTATATTGAACACGCAAAAATACTTATGGAAAACACTTTTTATTTTTCCATACTTGGTTACCATGAACATGTAACTCAGAAAAAAAGGTATTTGGGTGCTCAACAGTTGTAGTTACTTTGTCATTGTTATTGCTGTTATATGTAGATTGGATTCAATGTTAACTAAGTTGTCTCCCATCATGTAAGTTCTACCACTTCTTCTTGGTTCCCTCTGTAATTCTGTTTCAGGCTTACCCAGATTTATTTTAGGCTGTAGGACCAAGTTTATGTTTTTACAAGGAGGACCACGTGATGAATCGGTCTACCGCAGTGAAGGTTTATGAACTGTGTATTGCAGAGCAACTCATCTTTTTCAGAGAATTATGAGGAACCACTAATGCTCTACCTGTATTTGCATTTCCAAGGTACCAAGAAAATATTGTGCATTTGAGGATGGTGGAATCTGCTAAATGTATTAGTTGTAAACCAAAAGGAGTATATGAACGGTAAAGACAACAGCAGTAAATTGGTTTTAAATATAGAACAATGTCTAGGCAGAGTGAAATAAATTAGCCATGTAAATATTTACAGTGTGCATTTCTGCTCTCAATAATTTCTTTTCCTAAGTGTTACAAGATAATTTGGAGAAAATTAAGTGATTTTTCTGTTGTCTGCTTTTGTGCATGGTTGTTGTTCTGCATTATATTTACTCATCTGCCTCTTTGTTATTCAGGGTCTTTGTTATGTATTTGTAGTTTTCTCCCTTTATTTATTTCATTTACTTTAGTCTAATATAGGGTTCTTTTCAGGTAGCAACTTTATTTTCTAGTTCTTAAGAACTGTCAAGAAATATTAATAGTTGCTGGTTAATTTATGATCAAAGGAGGATGTGTGACAATTTGAGATAAAACAGTCCTTGGATCTTTTCTGCAATGAATATCTAAGAGACTGTCTTGTATAACTTTATTATTTTCTCAGAATTTCTGTAAGGTAACATCTACCATTTCTATATCCTTATTCACCTATTTTTTCCCCAGTTGTTTTTCTTCAAACCATCCGAAAAGAAAAGTATAATTTTGGGGATGCTTATCATCAATGTGAAGTTCATTGCTAGCCAGTCCTATTAAGGAGAGGCTCATAGCCAGTAAAGGAATGCTCTGAATGACAGCTACTCTCACAGCCTGTGGTATGCATTCATTGTCACCCAAAGCTGGAGGAAGGTTTCATGAAATGCTTGGTATCTGAGTTCAACTGGGTCAGAGGATTAACAATATGAGGCTTTGAATTCTTGTTCATGGTTTTGCTGATACTCTTTTGTCAGGTTTTAGATGAGAGACCATTAATTTAGTAGAGTTTCTGTACATTTTCAAGTATTTAAAAAATGTAGCAAAAGTGGAGAACCATGTGGTATGGTGTCAGTGTGGTTTCACGTTCAAGGACACATGACACTAACCCCCCAAAGTCCTCATAAACCATTCTGACCTTAAGTAAAAGATAAAGGGACCAAAGGGGGATTCAAACCGTCAACCACAGCATGCATGCATACTCAGTCATGTCCAACTCTTTTGCAACCCCATGGACTGTAGCACGCCAGGCTCCTCTGTCCGTGGAGTTTTCCAGGCAAGGATACTGGAGTAGGTTGCCATTTCCTCCTCCAGGGGATCTTTGCCACCCAGGGATCCAACTTGTGTTTCCTGTATTGGCAGGCTGATCCTTTACCACTGAGCCATCTGAGAAGCCCATAAACCACAGCACTGCCTCTTAAAAATTATTGTTTTGTCAGTATTTTTCCTAGTCTACCACAGCCGTGAAGTTTTGCCCCTCCCCTTCATTCATCACCAGCACACCTTCCTAAATAGATGGCTCCTTTGGCCAACGCAGGAAAGCCAAGGCTTGATTGGTGCTCTCCTTTGGGCTTTGGAGGAGAGGAAATCAGTACCCAAAGGCACTTTCCCTCCTCAGGAGAAGGGGGCAGGGAGTGAGGACTAGGGGAAAGGGAAGGATAATAAACATTTATAATTTAACTTTTGCATCCTGATGCATTTATAATGCAGGTATTTGTTTTATAAGTTAAGGGGTTGTTTGCCAAACTCTTAGGATAATAACACCATGTCTTTCTGCTGGAACCCACAATCAGCAGTTTAAACAACCACATGGTCATAAACACCATAGGAAGATGGAACTGCAGACTCTGCTAGACAAGAAGGTGAAAGGCTGAAGGGTAAAAAGGGGATACAGATTAGACGATGGTCCTCTTGAATCATCACTAATTTGTTGGAAGCAAGGCGGTTGTGCCAGGGGCAGCCACGTGGACATGGGGTCAGGGCTGTATGTGTGAAGGGGTGTGAATACTGTAGTACTGTGTCCTAGAGAATGTGAAGTTAGGCATTAAGGACCTGGTAAAACAGTGGAGCTGGGGAGGCTTTGCCATTAAACACAAAGAAATAATATCAAAGAAGGAAAAAGGAAGTCATATTTGCTGGGGACAAAAATTGGAGGTGGGAGTGAGAGATAAGATGGAAAGGGTAGAAAGAAGACTTGGGAAAGGGGTGAAAGTGGAACTATTAGTTGCTCAGTCATGTCTGACTCTTTACAACCCCATGGATGATAGCCCACCAGACTTCTGTGTCCATGGGATTTTTTTCCAGGCAAGAATACTGGAGTGGTTAGCCCTTCCCTTCTCTAGAGGATTGTCCCGACCCAGGGATCAAACCCAGGTCTCCTGAATTGCAGGCAGATTCTTTACTGTCTGAGCCAGCAGGGAAGCCCAATATATGGAGTATTTGAAGACCGGACATTTAGTTTGGCATTAGTGTCTCATAGTTCATGTTACAAAAGGATGAGAAATAGTGGCTGAAACCCGGGATTGAACCAGGGCCCTTTAGCTCTTCAGTCTACATTCTCTGAACTATTTCAGCCACCTGTAGGGAAGGGGGTGGATTATTCTAGTTGGCATCAATCTTCAGAAGTCCAGTGTGGGCACCATCCCAGCCACCCCAGGGCAATTCAGTATCTCGACTGAGCTGGTTCAGTCGAGATACTTAGGCAGAAGTTCAGATTCTCCAGAGTTGCTCTAAACTGATCTGGTCACCCAGGGAGCTCTCTGACTTGTGGCTTCTCTGTCCTGCCGATGGTCTTGACCTGTGACTCTCCCACTGGGAAAACCCAAGCCTATTCTGAAGGATTAGCAAACTCCTGATTTGAGCTGGCTGTGTCAGGAGTGGCATATGGACTTGGGCTCGGTTCTTGAGTGGCTAGCTGTCAGCATGCCTGTGACTGGGGGGAGAGAGGGCAGGTAAAGAAACCCCTGTGACTTCTGTCTGGCCTGTTCTCTTCTGGATGGAATCACATGCTACTGAGTCCTGACTTCACGAGGGCACTGATAAATGGACAAAGGCAGATGAAGGATGTTGTAGAAGACTAGAGTGTTGGTGTGGTCAGGAAAGCCATACCCACTCATGTCATGACCCTTGCTGCAGTTTTGCTGTCCCAACTTGTGATGCTTGAGCTTCTCCCTCTCCTCTTATTATGAATTCCTAATAAGGGCTTCAATGATTAATTTTATGTGTCAAATTGGCTGGGGCTTTCCCAGATGGCTCAGTGGTAAAGAATCTGCCTGCTGATGCAGGAGACACAGGAAACACAGATTCAATCCCTGGGTTGGGAAGATCCCTTGGAGAAGGAAGTGGCAACCCACTCTAGTATTCTTGCCTGGAAAACCCCATGGACAGGGGAGCTTGGTGGGTTGTGGCCCATGGGGTTGCAGAGTTCAAAGAGTTGGACATGATTGAACGACTGAGCATGCACACAACTTGGCTGGGCCGTATTTTGTGTGTTTCTGTGGGGATATTTTTGAATAAGTTTAATGTTTTAATCAGTAAAACAAGTTGTCCTCCACAATGTGGGTGGGCCTCATCTAATCACTTGAAAGCCTGAATAGAAAAGACCAACCCTCCTTGAGTCATAATGACTTCTCCTAGACTGCCTTTGGACTCCATCTGTACCACTGGCTCTCCTGGGTCTTAAACCTACTTGTCCACACTGTAGATCTTCTCCCAGCTTCTATAATCACCTGAGCCAATCCCTAATAATACATCTCTTTGTCTATATATCCACATCTTATTGTTTCTGTTTCTCTGGAGAACTCTGACTAATACAAGGGCTCTTGTAGGACTGCACAGTCTGATCTACAAGCTCTCAGCTAGAGGACGAGTATATAGTATAATGTTTGGACTAACACAGAGATTCAACAAGTGGATATAAATAAAAGGATATTTTTCATGACAGAGTTGGTTAGGTGAGGACTGATACCAGTGCCAGTTGGCGTATAGTAGAGCAAGTAAGGGACCCAGGGCATGAGGTTGGTAAATAAAGGTGCCGACTTGCAGATGGCTTGGTCACCAGTGACCCAGAGCATCCTTGTCTGAATGGTGCAGGAGGCATCCTCAGTAAAGTCAAGGCGAGAGCTCCTTCTTTAGGCTCCAAGAAATGTGGCTCCAAAATGGAGATAGAAAAGGCAGTGCATGTAGGAGGTGGCCCTCATCGGAATGTGAGATGGGGAGAGACCAAAGTGGGAGCTGTCTTTATCCCCTGCTATTATCAAGAGGCACACCTGAATGATGAGGATGTTGAGGGAAGGATGGGGAGGCAGGGTTGCGTGGTAATGGTTGTTATTAATGTGCAGATTCTGAATCAGTTGGTCTGGGTGAGGCTTGAGAATTTACATTTCTAATAAGCTTCTGGCTGGTACCATTGCTACTGCTCTGCAGGCCACACTTCAAGTGACAAGGTTCTTATTCTCCCCTTAAATATGGCATATATGCATTGTAGGCGGATTCTTTACCTACTGAGCCACCAGGGAAGCCTATATATATATAAAAATATATATGTAGACACACCACAAAGGCATGTAGAAAGGAAACTGGATCTGGTCTGCAACTGGCGTACACATTCTTACCTACTCCCTCACTGGGCTTCAGAAATTAAAAAGGTGTTGCATGGTCACCTTGGTGGTTTAGTTGCTAAGTCGTGTCTGATTCTTGTGACCCATGGACTGTAGCCTGCCAGGGTCCTCTGTCCATGGGATTCTCCAGGCAAGACTACTTCTCCAGGGGATCTTCCTGACCCAGGAATTAAACCCAGGTCTCCTGCATTACGGGCAGATTCTTTACAAACTGAGCTACCAGGAAAGCCCCAAAGTGAAGGTCTTTCAGTTGTATCGGACTCTATGCGACCCATGGACTGTCACCTTATCAGTCCTACAAAAAGCCAAAGCACCTGCCATGAGGGAAGCCTCCTGATGGGGCTGCCAGTTTCTGTGGTGGGGATCTGAGGCATGGAAGGGACTGCAGCCAAAAAAGAGGACTGTGAAAAATGGAATTATAAACAAGTAATCTTGAGGCTTGGAAAATTTTGTCTCACTCCCCTGGGTCATTACTGAGGGGAAATTGACCTCAAAATGTGAGAGGCAAGCGATTTGGGCAAATTGAGACCATGAAAAGGCCCGATTTTCTCAGTCATTTATTTCAATATTTCAGTAGATTATACCCAGCAGCTTGGAGTATAATAAAAACCAAATGTGCTTGCTTCTATGTGGGGGATTTCTGAATGTCTTTTTGAAGTTCTGTGACCTAATTTACAAAAGTGTGTTTCTGGACCTGTTTGTGGAAGTACCTACTATTGCTATCTGTCTACTCTAAGGGTCTTTGTGGACAAGGCTAAAGCCCCATTTGGGGGCAGTTGGTGAAGTCAGACAACTTATCTTCTCTGGTGAGCTCCCTTCACCCCACTTCCTCTTCCCTGGCCTAGTAATTGGTATCTTTCTTTCCTCTTCTTATCAAAATCTATCCTATTTTCTCTCCTCCCCCCAACACACTGAGGTTCTACAAATGATTAATAACTGAATAGACTGTGAACTCCTTACATAGTGTCTTGAAAGTAATGGGTGTTAAATAAATGCATTTGTTGAATAAATGGATAACTTCGCATCTGCCCCCTCCCCAACAAGAGCATATACGTTTTAGAGGGGATCCCGTCAAACTGATACCTCTCTAATAGGGATGTCAGGAGCATCTGGTGTAGAGGGCAGGGGAGTTTGTATGAGACTTGTAGCTTTTCTAGCACTCGGGAAATCACAACAGGAGGTCCTGGGAATACTTTCTGGTGTGGGTGACAGAGACACAGTTGTTGAATTGAAACTGATCAATTCTAGGAAACAAGGAACCTATTGAACCCATGGCTTGGGCACACTCCAAGATAGACAGTGATCAAGTGTTTGGCTAGCTCCCAGCACTGACAGTTGAAACAACCCCGATCCAGGCTTGTGTGACATAAGGCAGCCTTTGAGGTTGTCAATTTCATAGTCTTGGGGGAGCAGCCCAAACCTTTGACCCTGATCTCTGCTGGGACTGGTTCTACGATCACTCTAAGCACCATGCTTCCCAGGGGCACTGTGGGGGGTGGTGCTAGAGTGGCAAATTCTGCTCCCAAATCTGACTTCCAGTTAGGAGGTGGAGAGAAAAATGGCCAAGCACACTTGCTAAATACGTTACAGATTTTTTAAAAATATAGAATTAATGACAGTAAATGAACATTAGCTTTCATTAATTATACCTCCTGGGATAAATTCAAACGGTTGAAAAAAATCATCACAATGGCTGATCCTTCAACTGTCTGCAAAATGTTTTCTCTTATAGACATTGTCTAAGGATCAGTTCTTCTGGCTGTCTGTGAGGTATAGCATTTGTAACTAATTGTTTTTATATACAATCTCAAGAAGGTTGAGAAGGGAACAGCCTTACCAATCAATAAATGCTGACTTGCCTAAAACTAGAAATGCCTGGAGGAAAACAAAGATAGGCAAGAGGGCAGCAGTAGCTTAGACCTGTGAAAGAAAATGATTAAAAGTATTATTGGAAACCTACATACTTTTGAAGGAATTAGGAACTGGCACTCATAGGCATCTATTAACAAATATGTATCTGTTGAATGTCCCTTAGCGTGGTACTACCTTGGCTTCTAAAGGGATTTCACCTTGAGAATTACAGATCTATTGATCTTTTGGGGCTTATAAGTAAGTATAAGTGTAAGAGAGTAAGGAAAGGCAAGAAAAATAAAAATATGTATGTATGTATGTATATAACCTAGACTTAGCAGTCGGGCTAGAAAAATTGTATAAACATATAGGCAAATTCTTCTTGAACAATTATGGAGAATTTCCTTATTTCTCTGTTAAATATCATTTCATCTTCACATTACGGTTCTTAAGAGATGCTTCTCTTCCCATCTTTATGACACTGTTGCATTTCTGGGAGTGAAAGGAGGTTGGGTGATTCTAGGGGGTGGAGGGGACAGGGAGGGTTTGGGAATGGTGAATTCCAGGAAGGAGGACTAACAGAATAGCTTCTTTCATCACAGTTGCATACTAGAGAGCTATTAATTGGGAAGGAGTGATGCTTTTCTTAGAGTTTAGGAATATCCTTGAACTACTTTTCCATAGTGAAAAAACATTTTATGAACTGTTGGACTACATGAACTGATTTGAATGGATGGTACCAGATATTGGAGACAGTCCATTGATATGGTTTTAAGCAAACTCTGGATTCATACCTTGGGGCACCCATAGGTATCTAACTATTTAGTATAGCAATTGTAGGCAGAATAATGGTCCCCCAAAGGTGCCTACCTCCACATTCCCAAAATCTGTGAATATGTTACCTTATGATGAATGCAAAAGGGACTTTGCTGATGTGATTAAGTTCAGGATTTTGAGTTGCGGAGACTATCCTGGATTACCTGGTGGATTCCATGTAATCACAAGGATCCTTAGGAGGGAGGGAAGGAGAGAGGGAGGGAGAGAGAGAGACAAAGAGAGCGAGCGAGCAGGAGAGTCAGTCTGAGATGAGAGGATGGAAGCAGTAGTTGGAACCCTGAGTCAAGAAATGAGGGCGACCTCTAGAGGCCGGAAGAGGTAAGGAACGGATTGTTCATGTAGCCTGCAGAAATGCAGTTCTGCTGAGACCTTGATTGTAGCTTGTTGTGTGCGTGCTATGTTGCTTCAGTAGTGTTTGACTCTTTGCAACCCTGTGGACTGTAGCCCTCCAGGCTCCTCTGTCCATGGGATTCTCCAGGCAAGAATACTGGAATGGGTTGTCCATGTCCTCCTCCAGGGGATGGAACCCACGTCTGTTATGTCTCCCGCATTGGCAGGTGGGTTCTTTACCACTAGCGCCCCCTGGGAAGCCCCGATTGCAACGTTATTTCCGGAGATCAGAAAGAAGATAATAAGATGATGAGCATTTGATAATTTATTACAGCAGCAATAGGAATCTAATACAGTAACTTTATGTTATAAAATATCTACTAGCCGAAATAAATGTTATAAAGTCAATAATGTTTGTGGAGAGGGAGCACCCTTTCCATTGGCTTAATGCTTTCACGTGAAGGCATCACTCAGTATTAACATTTTTGGCTTGACTGCGCCCATGACAGTGGAGACAATGGTTTGGCTGGCAAATCTGAGAACAGTATCTGGGCATGCACCACTCAGCCATTCTTTCTCTCTGAGATCTGTCTGCCACAGGCGTAAAAGCTCTGTTTCTTTTCTCTCTCTCTTCCTCCCCCCACCCTTCCCTTCATAAGCCTTTATTTTCCAATACCGTTTGTGATGGTTATGTGCTTAAAGCCATTCTGTTCTTTTTCTGTTTGACTCTTTTTCTCTTTCTCTAAAGCAGGGGAAAGAGGTGTTATTTATCTGAATCCCTGAAACACAATTCATCACATAACTATTTTTCTCTTTTAATTGAATAAGTTATTCTTTGTTATTTAATTTATTTACTATTTCTTGCTTAGTTCCAGTGGAGAAGGCAATGGCACCCCACTCCAGTACTCTTGCCTGGAAAATCCCATGGACGGAGGAGCCTGGTGGGCTGCAGTCCACGGGGTCGCTAAGAGTCGGACACGACTGAGCGACTTCATTTTCACTTTCATGCATTGGAGAAGGAAATGGCAACCCACTCTAGTGTTCTTGCCTGGAGAATCCCAGGGACGGGGGAGCCTGGTGGGCTGCCGTCTATGGGGTCGCACAGAGTCGGACACGACTGAAGCGACTTAGCAGTAGCAGCCTGACTAATCACCTTTAGAGAAAAATAAGTTTTCTGAAAAAAGGGTCTTAAAATGTTAACAGGCCTCCAGGCCAGAAGATGATGCAAATCACCTAAACTTTTGCATATGATAAGTTTGCAGGAAGAAAGCCTGGCTTACTGCATGACTCTACCCCTTCCCCCATTATCCTCTATGCATAACTTAAGGTATAAAAACTACTTTGGAAAATAAAGTGTGGGCCTTGTTCACCAAAACTTGGTCTCCCCATGTCGTTCTTTCTCTCACCTTCTGGCTGAATATTCAGCCTCTTTTCTCCACTGGATTTCCTCACTGAGCTATCCTTATTTAACCACTCTTTGTATCCTTAATTAACGTTTAATTAAGCAATTGTTTCCTGATCCTCGCTGTCGCTGTCCCCGCTTTGAATTCCCTTGATCCACTGGGGCTGGACCCCGGCATAAAACATTTCTTTCTTTTACACTGAATATTTATTGGGTATCTACTCAATGAGTTGGGGTGATGCTTAGTACTGGGACATGCATGGGAGAGCAAAACAGAACCACCCTTGTTCAGGCAGCTTACAGAACAGAACAGGCTCTAGAAGAAGAGCCAGATATTATACAAGTAACCCCATTCTAGGAAGATAGAAAATCGGGAACTCAGAGAATATAAAACAGAGGAGTCACTTTATATTAGGGATCAGGGACAACCTCTTTGAGGAAGTGACACATAAGCTGAGACTTTAACTATAAGTAAAACAAAGAATGTGGGTGTAGTGGGAAGAGATCAGGTATGTGTGTGTGTGTGTGTGTGTGTGTGTGTGTGTAGAGCATTCTAGGCAGAACAATAACACAGAAGCCCCAAGATGGAAAAGATAAGGAAGAAATGGAAGGTTAATGTGGCCATTGTATAATGAATGAGGGGGGTTAGCAGACAATGGTCTGGAGAACTTGTGTATTTTTTAGCTTAAGCAATGGGAATCCTTTGAAGGTTTTTGAGGAAGGAAGTGACATGTTCTAGTTTATATTTTAAGAAGCTCACTCTGGCTGCCATGTGACAGCAGGCAAGAAAGAATGGGGAGCCTCCTGCAGTGGCCCCGGAAGATGCTGGTGGCTGAGACCAGGGGTGGCAGTATAGAGGTGGAGATGTGTCTATGGTGATGGGGGCAAAAGCAGGCGCAGATAGGAGCTTTGCTGTTGATCAAGGGAACGCTTCTCCCTATTTCTGATTTGATTTAATCCAAAATCAACTTCAACTCTTTCTTAACTGATTGGCTCTAGCATCTAAATTAGTTGCATATGCAAATTGGGCAGATTTCCTAGGAGACATATTATCATCCCTAACAAGATTCTACTTAGAGCCATGGTTCTTAACCTTGGCCACACCCTGGACCAATGATCAAAGAATTTCTGGGGCTGAGACTTAGGCACAGACATATTCTAAAGTCCTCCAACTGCTTCCATTGTGTGGCTAAGATTAAGAACCTCTATTATAGAACGTAAGATTAATGATGAGATGTAACATGAAATTAGAATTAAGTCCAATACTTAAGGTTGTAAACAAGGTAGAGAAGGAATTTTTTTTGCTAATATGAGATTTGAATGGAGCCAGCTATGTGGTTTTCTTTAACCAGCACTACATGTAGAAAATTAAATCATGATGAACTGAGGAAAAAAAATCCTCATAAATAGTTTAAATTATAGCATCTCTTGTCAAATTCATCTGAAACCTTGAACTTTATAAATAAAGATAAATTCTTAGGCATTGCAGGAACCAAAGTATAGGCTAATTGGACGTGAAACTTTTCACCTCTAAATCAGTGTCAGAGGCCAGCAGTTCTGAGCATATGGTGGCTGCTTTGTGGGGGTTTTTAACAGAACAACGGCCTGCATCCTGTTGCTATGGGAAAATTCCCAGGCTACATACTTGTTAGTCCTCAGGTATGAGAAATGATTCATGAACACACTGAGTTGGTGAGTTCATCCTGCTGCTTCTGCAGAGGCCATCAGCTCTGTAAGGACCAAGAATGCAGTGAATGTATCTAGTTCCTTCCAGCATCCATTTCATACCTTCCTCTGTCTTCTGAAAGTGCTCTGAGCTTCTCAGCATCACACAAGGAACTCTGACTGGTTCTAAGAGTGAGCTGTGATTACCATAAGCATGTCATAGATCCCATATAACAGATCACTTTGTTTGGTTGGGAGTTGGCACATGACCCAGGTCAGACCAACTGGGACCAATGAGATTCACTTCCAGGTTCTTTATTTGAGGTATAAGGGAATGGACCCTCTTTCTGATTGAAAGTGAAAGGATAAGGAGGTAGCTGCTGTAGCTCATTTTGGAACTGTGGAAAGAAATCTCTTTGAGAATCAAGCCAATCCTAAGAAAGCAGGGCTGACAGATGTTGTGTAAGTCATGGATAAAGCTTCATCCGAAGCCAGGATGACCCCCTGTAACTTGCAATGATATAAGGACTGTGCCTGCCTTGTTCATTGTGGCTCTAGCATAACAGTAAACATTTGTCAAATGAATGAATGGTAAAAAGAGGAAAGACAGCAGTGTTAGGAAATAGAAATCAATATTGAGTTTATGTAATTACAGAAGAAAAGACCATTATCCGGGAGGCCAAACTTCCATCATTTTTCTGATTCTGACATCAACTTGAAATAGCAAAATAGGGAATTTCCTTTCTGATCACCTTACAATGACAGAGGAAGCTTAAATGGAAAAAAGTAGTAATAAAAAATAAATTGAGCTGGATGGGAGGGAGAAAATTCTTTTTCCATAACACTGGTATCAGGGGAAATCTGACTCAGATTTAAGGCATGTATGTCAATGATTTCCCAAACTCAAGTATTTTATTTATTATTTCTTTAGCTTTACAAATGGTTCACTTAATTTAATCACACTTACCTTGACATAGATTATTAAAATTTTGCCCATATTTGAATTTGTAGAATTACTGTATCATGAAAGAAAACACATTCACGTGTTTCAATATATCAAGCAAAAGAGAAACATATCTAGTCAATGATCTAAATCATAATTTTTATGTGATACTTTCCTGGGGCTACATGCATATTTTATATAGTCACGGTCCCCAACCTTTTTTGCACCAAGAACCAGTTTCAGGGATACAGGGGGAATGGTTTTGGGGTGAATCAAGAACAATACATTTACTGTGTACTATATTTCTATTATTATTTATTATTATTACATCAGTTCCACTTTAGATCATCAGGCATTAGATCCTGGAGTTTGCAGACCCTTGTTATATAGGAAATCTATCTTATTTCAGATATAACACATAGGTGAGAAGAGGCAAAAGAAAGATTTAGCAGTGAATCTGTGATGATTTTACTCAAGGGCATATTCAAATATGAAGAGACAATTCACTTTTGTAAATGGAAAAAATATAGTTTGCATTTATTATAGAAGTTTATATAGTTTCCTCCCAGACAAAAAGCAATGAAATTTTCAATCATTTCTTTCCTTCTTGATTTTTTCTCCATTTCTTTCTTTCTTTCTTTTTTTTTTTTTTTTTTTACCAACTTATTAGAATATACTAGATTCTAGCCCTACAGGCAAGAGGGAGGTAGAGGAGTGATGAAAAGAGGGTAGAGTCAGCGTAGAGGAAAGATTTTCATATCAAATTTCATGTTTTGGAAAATTCAGATACATTTGGTGAGCAAGTAACAGCCATTGGAGATGCTGCTCTAGAGCTGTGTACTAGCTATAGGATGTACCCTTTCAAGTCCACTGCTCGAGACCTGTTAAGGGTCTGCAGAGCCAATACATGCCAAGTGTGTCCACTGAGAAAGCCTCAGTGTATTATTTCAATACAATACAGACTAAGTTTGCTTAGTCTCGTTGCTTAGTCTTTGATTTGGTTACTCCATTCTTCACTACATCTTACAATAACAAGATCCTTAGGCCTCTGAGGAGCCTCCCTGATGAGTACTTCTGATTCCAGCCTTGTTCTGCATCCCTTTCCAATTTTATCTCCAGACTTGTGACATGGAGCTGGGTAGGAACCCAGGGAATAGTTAAAAGGAATTAATGAGTTCATTTTCACCAAGGGCTGACTGTAAGGTCTTCTCTTATAACCTGCAAACAGATTGTGATCTGAAGTTTGTCAAGTTAAATTCACAATCTACTCTCTCTCCCTCAGTTCAGTTCAGTTGCTCAGTTGAGTCTGACTCTTTGCAACCCCATGGACTGCAGCATACCACGCTTTCCTGTCCATCACCTACTCCCAGAGCTTACTCAAACTCAATTCCATTGAGTTGGTGATGCCATCTGACCATCTCGTCCTCTGTCATCCCCTTCTCCTCCTGCCTTCAATCTTTCCCAGCATCAGGGTCTTTTCCAATGAGTCAGTTCTTCACAGCAGGTGGCCAAAGTATTGGAGTTTCAGCTTCAACATCAGCCCTTCCAATGAATATTCAGGACTGATTTCCTTCAGGATGGATTGGTTGGATCTCCTTGCAGTCCAAGGGCCTCTCAAGACTCTTCTCCAACACCACAGTTCAAAAGCATCAATTCTTCAGCGCTCAGCTTTCTTTATAGTCCAACTCGTACATCCATACATGACTACTGGAAAATCCATAGCTTTGACTAGACAAACCTTTGTTGGCAAAGTAATGCCTTTGCTTTTCAATATGCTATCTAGGTTGGTCATAACTTTTCTTCCAAGGAGCAAGCATCTTTTAATTTCATGGCTGCAGTGATTTTGGAGCCCCCCAAAATAAAGTCTGTCACTGTTTCCACTGTTTTCCCATCTATTTGCCATGAAGTGATGGGACTGGATGCCATGATCCTAGTTTCCTGACTGTTGAGTTTTAAGCCAACTTTTCATTTTCCTCTTTCATCAAGAGGATTTTTAGTTCTCTCTTTCCCTAACTCCCCTGAATGTTTAGGTTTCTAGGCTAGCCCATGATAGCATATAATAAAGCTGAATTCTTATAAATATATATGTATATATATAACAGTAGAAAATTTTATTATTCTATACACCATTACAGAAAAAAATTGTTAAAATTTTATCTTTAATCCTAGTCATCAAAGAAAAGCTTAGTTCAAGAAATAGCTGGAGGGTGATAACAGGATTAATAATAGTTAAGATTCCCTGCATACTTGCCATGTAGACACTGTGCTAAGTGCTTTATGTGAATTATCTTATTTAACTTTTTCTTAGTAGTTAAGGCATAAGGAGTCTCAGGTTATACTATTTTTCCAAGAGCAGCTGAGTAGTAAGACTTAGAGTTGGGAGTAGAATATAAATTTGTCTGATTTCAAAGCCCAGGCTTTATCCACTATGTGGTTTCTGTAGAGATCCTGAAGACAACTTCTGGAAACTTACAAGGCTCTTGATGTCACTGGCTTATCCTTAAGCCCAATTGTCTTAAGCACTCAAGACTTCCTTTAATTTTTCATTTCATGTTGTGCTTTTAGCTTACACATGAAATGGGAAAGGAGACACTGAAAGAGAAATATTTTGAAGACAGAGACAAAAGGCAGGGACTAGAGATGAGTGGTAAGCAGTAAGAACAAGAGGAGAAGGGAGGAGGGGCAAGTGAGTACTTGAGAAGGTGATGGGAAACAGACTTGGGGTTGGGCCTTGCCTGGATTCTGGCCCAGTCCCCTGGGTGGTTGCCAGGAGAGAGCTAGGGGTGGGGGAAGGAAGCGTGAGACACTCCTAAACTGGCTCTTCGAAACGGCAGGAATCCCTGCACTATGCAATCTCCTTTGGATTTGTAAAAAGGTCATACACCATCTCACAGTAGCATTAGCTACACAGGTAACAGGTGGCAAAACCAGGATTAGAATCCTGTCTCTTGGAATGCAAAGCCAGGGCTCTAGCCGCCCTGTTCTTTTGTTTCTGATGATTTGAATTGCTGTGTGTGATTGTGAATGTCTCCTATGAGGTCCTTGCCGTTGGTAGGTATGGATTTTAGAAGTTTTCTAGACCCTTCAGTTTGTAAGCGTTTGCCTACAAAGAGATCATAGTCCTAGATTTTGGTTTACACTTAGGTCAGGTTCGTATAGTTTAAAAAATACATAGTTTTCTAAATAATATACACTGTGTACTAGTGTAGCCAGTCGTGTCTTTTGCCTTTGTTCTCAATGAGCAAGATAACCTTGAACAAGTTTGCACTGTTGGGTTTGCACTGTGATGACTTGGAGGTAAGGCAAAGTCACGGTCAGAAGCACCAGCACTGTAAGAGTTTCGTTTCGTTTAGTTTCCTGACGCACAGAGCGTTCTATGGAACTGGATGGGAACACTTCAGGTTTACTATTTCCATACACGTGATTGGGGTGATAAGGAAATGTTTGATTGTTTAGTTATTCAGTAACTTGATGTTACATTGTACTGGATCCATTATTTATCAATAATTGGTAAAGTATTTGATTTTGTTCTTTATGTGTCAGTTTTATGCTTTTACCGAAAAGGTTTAAAGGTTTGCAAAAAAAATATAAGATTTTTGTAAGGTGAAGCAACCATGGTGAAAAGAAAATTAATGAAGGAAAAATTAAGTGAAGGCAAAGATGTTATTATACAAAACGCACAGGGTAGGCTCCTGTATACTGACCCGTGAGAAAGAAAACCCAAATTTGGTCCTGCGGTTTCTGCAGCCACTGTGAAGAGGGCTGAAGGATGAGTCACAGTGTCCATGAAGCAGAAACCTCCATTTTACCGTTAAGAATACTGACGGACAGAAAAGGTCACACAACTAGTAAACCCTGGACACTGTATTTAAATTCACAACTATCTGACTCTAAGGCTCACACCATTCTCAATAAACTCTGTTGCTTTTAAATGCCCGGGTGTGAGTGAAGTCAATCAGAGACAAGAGTAAGGACATCAAAGTGAAGGCTTTGCTTACCTGAAAACTTCTTTATTTGTTGAAAATTAATTTTTGCACAGTTTTGTGACCTTGGGCAAATTTTCTTATTGTTGTGGAGGATGCAGAACAGCTAGTAGTCTAGGCTGATAATTGGCAGAGTCACTACGGCCACATTTTATCTGCTGAAGCAAGTCACAAGGCTGGACCAGATTCATGGGTGAGGATTCTACCTCTTGAGAGCAGTTACTGCAAAATCACATTGTGCAGGGTGTGGACATGGGGGCACATGAGCAATTGTTGTGATTTTTATACCTCATCTACTACAACTTCAGTCTCTGAAATAGAGATAGTAATAATACTTTCTACTCTATAGGTAGATTGTGAAAATTATATGAGATAATATGGATGTTACCTGGCACTTAAGGAATGTTAGAAGTGATAATTATTATATCACTTATCCTCACCACCAGCCAAATGGAGATTTTGTAATCCTCTTTTTACAAATGAAGAAACTCAGAGTTGAAGTAAACTTGTTGCTGATCATATTGTCAGTCAATTGTGGAGCCAGGATTCAAACCAAGGTTTGTTTGATTTCAAAGCTTGTAGTGGAGACTTCCTAACTGTCCACCAAATCTGTTTTTATTTTTTTCTGGACACGTAAGTAGACTACATTTACCAGCTTCCTTTGCTGTAGGACTGACTGAGTGATCTAGTCCATAAAAGATGATCAGTGCTGCTCAGAAGGGAAAGAATCTGGATCTCTGAATCTCCACATGAAAGAGAAATGCCTGCAGATTAGAAACACTGATTTTGGATTTTAGTGAGCTAGAAATAAGCTTTTGTGAATAGCCAATAAAGTGTTGCAGTTTCTTACAGTAATTACAAGCAACTACTGAAGTTTTTCTTTTTTTGGCTGCTCCACACAGCCAGTGGGATATTAGTTCCTCAACCAGAGATCAAACCTGTGCCACCGGCAGAGGAAGCTTGGAGTCTTAACCAATGGACCACCAGTGAAGTCCCTGAGAACTATTGCAGTTAATTGTCAAATAGTTAGCTCTACAAATTGACTTATACTAGCTGTAACAAACTAACACTAACAATAACATATTAGCTAATGATATTATTACTATACTAGCTGTAAAATCGAATGTATTTGAGTTTTAATTTCCTTGCTTTTGAAATTGGAATCTTTGTGGTATTGTTGTAAGGATTAAAGATAATGTGTATCTACCTATCTCACTAATACATTACTTGAGATTTGACAACTCTTCCAAAAAAGAAGCCATTATCAATTTTCAAAGCTGCACATTTTCATTCAGGCATACCTTGGTTTGATAACATCCCTAATGGTTTCAGAAGCAACAATAATAACAGCAATCATAGCTTAGATTTATTGCCTTCTCGCCATGTATGAACTGCTGAGTACTTTTTATGAGCCTGTCTATCTCACATATTCTTCCCTCAGAGCCTGTGAAGTCAGAGTTCTACCATCTCTATCTTAGGGATGATGACACTGAGGATGAGAAATTCACAGATGCATCTGTTTTGGAAAAGGATGTTGTACATGTTCTGAGTAGGAATAGGTGCTGTTACTCAATTGATATTAGTCAGTTGTAGGAGTTTGTCTGTAAAATGTGCTGGTTGTGATGCTACTCTTTCAGCATCACATCAGAAATGGTGCCCTTTGCACAGCTGTGGAAATGACTGCAATTTGTCTTGGGGAAGAATTTCTGGCTCTCATAGCCCAATGTAAAAGAAGATCAGCTTTCCAGAGTGCTTACTGTTGTGTTCCCCACGTCATGTTTAAAGGAGCCATGAGTTAAGCCTTCCTTAAATTGCTGGAGGCGCTGTTTCATGGCAATACTCTTCAGGCTATCCTTACATTTTAGGCAAAATATAATGTGGGTCATTGGGTCAAATCCTTTGCTGGTGCTTCAGAAATGCCAAGTTTCATGCTAGTGTGTCACTGAACAGGGCAGGGGGATAGGAGGAGCTAGCCTTTGTGCTTATGGGTGGATCAGTCCCATTGAGAGACCAGTTAGTTAAACCATGTGGGTAACCTTGAGACATACAGGGTACAAATACTTTTCTTTCTTTGCTTTTAGGGAGGCTTGTTCAGATTGGAAATTGAGAGAGCCTGAAGGTGTATTTTATCACTTTTTTCCCTTAAGAGTTTTTCTTTGTTTACATATACAATGAAAAAAAGAAGGAGGTACAAGTGCTATAGTTATCCATTTGGCCACCCTACAATTTTGAATATATCGATGTCCACAATATACATCACCTGGAGTCTGGTGGGTTCCTTGTATTTGGTGACGAGGTCAATACAGCTTATACCCACTATGATTTGAACTGCAATACTCAATAGAGAAATGAGCATTTTATTTATTTAGTTTTGAATTGTCTGTTAGAGTATTATATAAAAATACTGCATGTGGTAAATAATTGTGGTCATTTCATTTTGTATCTCTGAGTTATCTCCTTTGTATAACTGTATGACATAACCGCTTATGTAGGTCTGTTGATAGCTGTGTTTAGTTTGGATAAGAGCTTATGGATTTTCCCCAGAAAATAGGAGTGAGGACTGGCTTATTTAAAGAGAATGATGTCTTCTGCATTGGTAGGCGGGTTCTTTACCACTAATGCCACCTGGGATGCCCTGAATTATGGCAAAAAACTCATGGTGATTGCTAATATGTGCCTTTCCATCAGAACCAGGCTTCTCAAACTGGATTTGAGTAACAAAACACAGAGGGAAAAAGGAAGCTTTTTCCTGCAACATCAACTGCCCACAATCAAATAATAACACTTCATTTTCATATTAAAACAAAGAAGGATATATTATAAATGCCAAATTCATAATGAGATTAAAGATAAAACATAGAACTTTAAAGAAAATTTCCACTTGCCTTTTTTGAGTATATTCCCCTACTTCCCCCTCCCCCAATGTTTCCAGCCTGTGCTTTGCTTCTTCTGCTCTCAACAGCATAACTAACTGCTCTGCAAAGTTAACTGGATATTGATGTTCCTGTCATCTACAAAGCTGCAGAAAGCACATAAAGGTAGTTAATGTGAGTGTCTTTGGCTTGTACTTGCTTTCCGTCATGTCAATAAATCCTAAATCCTCCCTTGAAGTCACCAAAGTCTACTGGCAAGTCATTCTGAATGTGTGCCCAGAGACAGGAGGGACAAGCATTTGTTTAAAATATAAAACTAACCAGGCATGTGCAGCCAAGCTGGCAGGGCTCTCTTTTCATCTTGTTCCCCATCTAGGGATGTGGTTTCACTCTAGGAAGGGCAGGCCACCAGCGCTTCTCATCACCAGCCCCCAGTTCCGTATTGCACAAGCACTGTTCCAGACAGACATGGCCAAGAGAACCTGTCTCCTCTTCTGACACATCTCCCAGTCAGAAAAGCAGCTCTCATCCAGGCACAATAGGATGAGCATACTGAGTCTTAAATATTTCTGCCCAAGCTCACCTATAGAGCAAAGGTTCCATGCCAGGAGGAGCAAATCAAGAAGACGAGGGCCCACTGTTCCCACTCAGAGACCAGGGTTATCTGGGAGAAGTGGGCCATCGTCTTGGCTGCAATTTCAGTGCAGAAGCACAGAAGCTTTGCTTGGAAGGAGGGAAATATTGAACAGCACTGCTCTGTGTAAGGTGATTGACTTGATTTGGGAATAGAGTATGGGGATATTCATGCCTAAGGGTGTGGTGGAAAACAGGATCTTGGCAGTGAGTAATTCAGAGAAGGCAGTAGCTCCATGAGGGAAACAAGCTATATAGTAGATGACTGAGAAGTTTAACAGGGAGACCAGAAAAAGAGACAGTTGAGGACTAGAGGGTTGAATCAAACCTCAGAGTCTCCCCAAAGACAGCCCCTGAAAAGAGGATCATGACATTTATTGGATCAGGCTGTTGAGAAATTTGGTTACCAAGGCGTCGTCAAAAACGATCTAGAAAAAATGGTACTGATGAACCTATTTGCAGGGCAGGAATAGAGACACAGACAGAGAGAGTGGACCTGGACTAGGGAGGGTGGCCGGGACAAACTGTGAGACTAGGATTGACATATATACATTACCATACCACATGTGAAATAGATGGCTAGTGGGAACATGCTGTACAGCAAAAGAGGCTCGTCTGCACTCTGTGATGGCCTAGAGGAGTGGGATGGGGGTGGGTGCTGGAGGGTGGTTCAAGAGGGAGGGGAGATATGTGTATTTATAGCTGATTCATTTTGTTGTACAGTAGAAATTAATACAACACTGTAAAGTAATTATACTCCAGTAAAACAACAACAACAAAAAACCCCAATAATACAACCAGTCATCGGTGAGTGGAGGCTAGCAGCAACTTGTGGTATCAACAGGAGCAGTCAGGTAACAGAAATCAGGATAAGAAAGCCCTTCAAAATCCAGTCTCATCCAAGGATGATCATACCAGGCCAATGCCTTGCCCTCAGCAGAGTGACAGCAGAGGCCTCTCACAGAAGGGGAAATAAACTTCACTAAAATAATCCACCAAGTTACAAAATAGACAACAAAAATATCAAGCCCTGAAGTGGGGGAGGGGAATCAGTACTTACAGTTGCTGTATCATCTAAAATGTTCATTTTTTTTTTTTCAAGGGGGAAGGAGGGGAAGGCATGGACTTGGAGTTTGGGCTTGGTAGATGCAAACTATTAGATTTAGAATGAATAAACAACAAAGTCCACATGCATAGCACAGGAAACTATATTCAGTATCCTGTGATTAACCATATGGAAAAGAATATAAAATGTCCATTTTTCTTTTCTTTCTTTTTACTGATTTGAGCTTTTTTATTGAAGTATAGTTAGTGTACAATCATATATATATAAGGTGTACAATATAGTGATTTGCAATTTTTAAAGGCTATACTCCATTTATAGTTATTATTAAATATTGGGTATATTCCCTGACTTGAGTTTTGATTTTTGTTAAACTAGTAATATATTTTATTTTTTTAAATTTAAATTTATTTATTTTAGTTAGAAGCTAATTACTTTACAATATTGTATTGGTTTTGCCATATATCAACATGAATCTGCCATTTTCAACCAGATATTATGAGACATGCAAAGAAACAGACAAATGTGACACATGCACAGAGTAAGGGGAGGCAAGAAAAAAAGGAAAAAGAAAAGAAAGCTGGTAAGTCATTGATGGGATTAGAAATCTCTTCTTTCCCCTTTTGTATTTATAGCCGTATCAAAGACCAGGGAGGATGCAAAATTTTTGGTCCTTGCTTTCCCAGAAAGCTCAGAAGATAGATGATTAGTACTATGAGGATGCATTTTTGACTCAGTGCTTCCAATTCATATTTAAAAAATGTAGATCTCCAATGACCATGGAACAAACACATTTATGGTGTTCCACCCCCAACCCCCGACTCGCAGCACCTGTGCTCAACCTGTCCCTGAGTAGACTTCTGTGAGACACTCTAGACCTGATAATAGTTTCAAAGGAACTTTCTTGGGCAATGTCTTTGGTATCTGGAATTTACATTAGTCATGATTTCTCCTGAGGGCTCTGGGAAGAAAGCAAGTGAAATACTGGGAAAGGACTGGCTGTGGATTTGACCTTGAAATCACTGAATCTGAAATCAAAAGTTTGAGATGCTTAGTCTGCTGTTGAACACATTCTTAACAAAATATACTTTTCATCTCATGGAACCAGTATCACAGATGAGAAAATGAAAAAGTGGATTCTGGTTATAAATGTCTTAGTTACATTAAATGAGTTGAATAATTTTCCTTGACAAATTTATTACAAGGTGGAAAATCCTGACATAACTTGATTTCATTATGTTTTTACTTGTTCTGCAAAGCCAGGAGGTATTTGTGGAGTATCCACTGTGAAACGTTATAAGAAGATGATTATAAGGTGGTCCTGTAGTTTGTGGGCTTGATTGCTTTTCTTGACAGCTTGTGCTGAGCATGCATCATCTCTTTTCTCTCTCATTGCTTCTGCTACATACTCAGTGTAAATATTCCAGTATCTTTCTATTTACTCACTATTTCTCTTCTGCTGCCTGGAGCCCTCTGCATCTTCATGCCTATCATTTTTTTTTCTCTCTGAGATCAATCAACCAGCAAGGATTTTTTTCTATATTGTTGTTGTAACAGGCTTTGCAGGAATTCAGCTATAATTCCTAAAGGCTAGGGGAAGATTTCTGTCCAAATTGCTCCACATAACCACCAATGTAGTAATGCTGCTAAGTTGCTTCAGTCGTGTCCGACTCTGTGTGATCCCATAGACGGCAGCCCACCAGGCTCCCCCATCCCTGGGATTCTCTAGGCAAGAACACTGGAGTGGGTTGCCATTTCCTTCTCCAATGCATGAAAGTGAAAAGTGAAAGTGAAGTTGCTCAGTGGTGTCCGACTCTTAGCAACCTCATGGACTGCAGCCTACCGGGCTCCTCCGTCCATGGGATTTTCCAGGCAAGAGTACTGGAGTGGGGTGCCATTGCCTTCTCCGTAATATTTCATGCCAAAAAAGTACTTAATGGTTTGGATGATGATAATACATATATACCTTGGAAAATAATGGGATCTTTAGTTTCTTTCTTCTAAACACAACTCTGCTTAGACTTTTCCAGAAAGAGTGTTCATATACTCTTTTCCTGTTTTGAAAAAAGGGACTCTATTGATTTTTATTTTTTTAAATATTTATGCATAATTGACATTCAACATTAGATTGGTTTCAAGTCTGCAACATGATTAGATATTTATATATATGCTGAAGTGATCATCACAATAAATCTAGATAACATCTCTCACCATACATAGTTACAAAAAACTTTTTTTCTTATGATGAGGTCTTTTAAGATCTAGTCTCATAGGAACTTTAAAATATGCAAAACATTATTATTAACTATACTCACCATGCTGTACACAGCATCCCCAGGACTTTTTGTACCTTTTGACCCCCTCTCTTCTCCCTCCCCTCCAGCAACCACCAATCTGTTTTCTGTGTCCATGATTTTGGTTATTTTTAGATTCCACATATAAGTGATATCATATGATATTTGTCTTTCTCTGTATGACTTCTTTCACTTAGCATAATGCCTTCAAGGTCTAACCACGTTGTCACAAATGACAAGATTTCATTCACATGCTTTTATTATTAAAACTTTCATTTTTGTCTAACCATGAATTCCCTCCCAGCCTTTCTTTGCTTCTTTCTATTAAGCAAACCCAACTCCTTTAGGGTTTCCTCAAAGGCTCTATTTTCAACATCATAAATTATTCATTTTTGTCATTCTGCCATATTTACAGAGTATTTACCATACATAAAATTCTGTGACACTTTATAAAGGAAATACAAGTCAGAACCATTGCCCCCAAAGATTAGAAATAGGGAGATTAAGATAGCCACAAAAATATCTATCTTAGTTCTTTAGAATTTCATCTCTGGTCTTTTAGCATAGAGTTGACTCAACTTGATAACCTCCTCTTTTGACTGGCCTTAATTCCAGAAAGTATCACACACACATTGTTAAAGAATCTTCTCTTTCTCTTCCTCTACTCATCTTGAGAGAGGTCTGTATTGCTACCTTGCAAGTAGACAGCAGTGACCATCACAAAATTACAGCCAAGGCACTCTAACGTATATCTCTTCACCCTGAAATAGAGGAGGAGCACTGTCTGACAACCGCAGTAGGTTAGTCAGGTCAGATTCTGACAACTAAATTTGTAGTTCTGTTCAAAGCAACTTTCAGAAACAACTTGAAGCCATTTAAATTTCCCCAAAGAGTCAGTGAAAGTACTTGGACTTGCTGACTTCTAATGTTCTTGGGATGACACGGGAACCCTGGAAAGTCTACGAGGCTTGCCCCTAATTTTTCTGGTAACAGAGTCAACTTTGTTGAAGAAGTTGTCATTTTTATTTCTACTTTAAAATGATTTGTTATTCATTTGAAAAAATTATGCTCAGCAGTAGGTAAAGACCCAGAAAGATCATGAACTGAATTTAGGTCCCTGATTTCCGCAGTACCCAACATAGGGTGTGACCAGGTGGTGTAGATTTATGGTTATGAGTATGGGAAACAATATCAAGTCTGTTGCTTATGTGTGATATGACTATGGGCACATTTTTTAATTGTGTTACACTGTCCTCATCTCCAGAAATGGAGAAATCACAGTTACCTCACAGGATCACCATGAAAATGTACTGATATATATATCAGTTCATATACAACTGATATATATATATATATACATACACATAGAGACATTTATACACACTGAAAATGTAGTGATATATGCTGCTGTGCTATGCTTAGTTACTCAGTAATGTATGATTCTTTATGACCCCATGAACTGTAGCCTGTTAGGCTCCTCTGTCCATGGGGATTCTACTGGAGTGGGTGGCCATGCCCTTCTCCAGGAGATCTTCCCAACCCAGAGATCAAACCCAGGTCTCCTGCATTGCAGGCGGATTCTTAACCATCTGAGCCACCAGGCTCAGGTGATAGCTAGCATCTATCACCAGTAGTGATAGATATATCAGTACACACACACACACACACACATATATATCACATGTAGGAAAGTCCTCATCACATTTCCTGAAGCATGAGCAGTATTCCATATACTCTGTGCTGACTGTAATATTATGCTAAGCATAACAAAAAGTACACAGCTTAAGACTTTCCCTGACTCTGATTTTTGAAAAGTTAGTTTTATACTATGCTGTGGATGACTTTTGCTTTAACAATTTCCACAGCTTTCTAAAAGTGTTCTCGTCTGAACTATATTATTTTTGCTATGCCTGAGGGAAACAATGAAATAAGCAAGCAAGCAACAAATTGGAGTTACCTTTAACTCCAATAACACTTCTAAGATGGATTTGACTTAGCTTTCTAAATATACTAGAAATCTACAATTCCTCCCTCCATCGTTCACTTGTGAGTTATCAAGGAAAATTTTTTCTCTACAAGAAAAATTTGCCATGTTAGGCCATGATCCACTAGTGGTAGGAACCAAGGCCAAGAGGTGAACGCATTAGAGTAAATCTTAAGTGTGTTGAATGTGGTCTGAAGCTTGCTGATTCTTGACAGCTGCAGGACCAGCAGGACAGAGCAGGGTGGGAGAATAGCCAGGCTGAAGTGGCAAGGAAAATTCCTTTCACACCTAAGTTGCACTTGCTAAAGAATGAGAAGCATGTGAAAAATCCCTTGATTTCACTGAGCTGTGATAACAAGGACAGGTGTGATGGAGATGGTCTGATGATACACATTAATTCAGTCTAACTTTCAAATATGGTAGAAGTTTGCAATAAAACTGAACATACAAAATGTATACATGTTCATCAGCATTTCTCAGTTATATTTCTTGGTTCTACCATATTTACATACTCTTTGGAAAATGGAACAAGGAATTACCCCTTGAAGCCATAATTAAACTGCAACTTAACAAGTGTGTAATTGGAGTTTTTGATGACTAGCTAACAGAATACCACGTTACATACCACTCTCCTGCTATTGGCTTAAGAGAGAAATGAGGAGGATTTAAGAAACAACAATGACTCTCAAGAGAAGATGTGTTTTAAAGCTTAAAATTAAAATTTTCCAGAGACTGATACTGATCTGACATTCAAACTGTTTCAATGGGAAACAAAAGAAAATGATTCTTTTGAAGTTTTAAAATTTTTTTCTCATGAGATTAAAAGGAGCCGGTCAATGTTTTGACAGATCATGCTTTCTAGGTTATGTCATCTTGTTTCCTGCTAGGGCCAAGCTATTTAATAATAGAGAAGCTGATTTTTTTTTTCTCCTGCTCATATTTTCTCTTATTGTTATCGGCAAAGTATATCTCACAAAACATCTTCTCTTGTCTCCTCAAAGTCTGTTGAAACACTTTCCCACTGTGTGAGTGTGTGCATGTGTGTGTTTGTGTGTGTGTGAGTGAGTGCACATGTATGGCTTTCTGGAATCAGAGTAAGAAGAAAGGATGCAGAAAGGGAGATTTGATCCATAGATCTGTAGAAAAATGCAAAGGCAATTTAAACTCCTTGTGACTGCTGTGTTCAGCTTTTAGAACACCGAAAAAATGAAGAAATGAATTTATGAAGAAGAGTTTCTTCCATGTGTCCCATATACACATTTTTCTCTTGGGGAAATATTTCTCCAAGTGAAAAAGTAAATTATTAAAGAAAGTCATCTATTTGCATCTTGATATTTCCTCTCTGGGAGAAAATAATTCTAACCTCAAGTTTTTTGGTAGGTTCTAAAGCAGGATTAGAGAATTTAACCTTCTTGTTTAAACACAATTCAGAAGTTAAAAATCAGAAAAAGCACTGCCATCTCTGTAGCATCAAGTCCAATAAAAGACTTGCTACTGCTGCTAAGTTGCTTCAGTCGTGTCCGCCTCTGTGCAACCTCATAGACGGCAGCCCACCAGGCTCCCCCGTCCCTGGAATTCTCCAGGCAAGAATACTGGAGTGGGTTGCCATTTCCTTCTCCAGTGCATGAAAGTGAAAAGTCAAAGTGAAGTTGTTCAGTCGTGTCCAACTCTTAGCGACCTCATGGACTGCAGCCTACCAGGGTCCTCTGTCCATGGGATTTTCCAGACAAGAGTACTGGAGTGGGGTGCCATTGCCTCTCTGAACAAAAGACTTACTTATCTCTAAAACCAAATGACCATCTCAGTTTGAAAAAGTGTATGTTATAGCATGGGGCACAATTATCATTAAAAAATTTTTTTTCTATAGAGAATTTTATTTCAATTTTTATTTCAAAAGAATTTAAAACATACTAAAAAGTCGAAAGAACAATGTGAATACCTTCTATCCTCTACCTAGATTTAACAGTGTTAACATTTTGCTACTGTGCTTTCTCTCTCTCTCTACACATATATTTTTTTCCCCCTGAACCATTTGAAAATGAATTACAGACATATTTTATCTGTAATTGCTTTAGCAGCATTTCTTAAGGACATTTTGTTACAGAGCCACAATACTGTTATTATACCCAAGAATATTGACATTAATTTCCTAATGTAATCTAAATTTCATATTAAAATTTCCTTAACTGTCCACAAATGTCTTCAATAGCTTTTCTTTTTCTGAAGTTATGATCCAGTTTGCATTTAGTCTAGAGTGGTCTGTTCATCCTTCCCCAACCCCCAGCCCCTTGCTATGTTATTGATGCTTTAAAAGTCCCGGCCAGTTTTCTTATGGAATAGATTACATTCTGAAATAGTTTTGATATGCTTTTTGATAATTTATAATCACAAAAGAAGCAGCCTAAGAACTTAGTTTAGTATATTAGTAAAGAGATAGTTACCAAAGTGGCGAATACTTTCATATTAATATAGGAACCCCAAGAGATTTAGATCAGACAGAATGAATTTGGCAGGAAACATAATAGTATTTTGGGAGCAGAGTGTGTCTGAGTTTACTGGTTTTTATATTTTCTAAAATTAAAAGAAAGGGAATGGATTTCTTTAACATGTCATCATTCTACCATGGATATGTTTAGCAAATGGCTGGGGATACTGGTTTGGGGCTTATAAGAGAAACTATGGTTAAAGAAAGACAAACTATCTTTTCCAAAAAATATAAGAGGAGAGAACTCTTCCAAACTCATTTGATTTTAGTACCATTATCCTGATACCAAAACCAGACAAGGACAACATAAGAAAAGAAAATCACAGGCCAATATCCCTGAAGAACATAGATGAAAAAAAATCCTCACCAAAATATTAACAAACTGAATTGAACAATACATATAAAGGATTATACACCATGATCAGGTGGAATTTATCCCAGGGATGCAAGGATGGTTCAATATCTACAGATCAATCAACTTGATATACCACATTAACAAAATAAAGTATAAAAATCATAAGATTATCTCAATAGATGCAGAAAAAGCATTTGACAAAATTCAACATTCATTTATGATAAAAGCTCTCAACAAAGTGGGTATAGAGGGAGTGTTGTTGCTTAGTCGCCAAGTTGTGTCTGACTCTTTTGTGACCCCATGTAGGGGTAGCCCACCAGGTTCCTCTGTCCATGGGATTTCCCAGGTAAGAGTACTCGAGTGGGTTGCTATTTCCTTCTCCAGGGGAACTTCCCGACCCAGGGATGGAATCTGCATCTCTTGCATTGGCAGGTGGATTCTTTACCACTGAGCCACCAGGGAAACCCATAGAGGGAATGTAACTCAATATGATAAAGGTCATAAATGACAAACCCATGTCCAACATAATGCTCAGTGGTGAAGAGCTGGAAGCTTTTCCTCTAAGATAAGGAATAAGACACTTTCAGAACTTTTATTCAACATAGTATTGGTAGTCCTAGCCAGAACAATGAAGCAAGAAAAAGAAATCCTTTGAGAATGTCTTCCTCTCCAGTCTATAGAGTTCTAAAGAAGGAAAAATTGCTTAAATCTGTATAAGAGGTCAGATAGATAAATACTTTTTCAGTAATCATGCTACTTTTAAATTATCACAGCAATATGTAATAATATTTTCATGCATTGAACACTTGGTAGATGCTTTAAGTACTTCAGTTTATTTATTCCTTACAATATATCCATGAGGTAGGTACTTAACTCCTTTACAAGTGAGAAAATTAAAGATTAGGCAAGAAGTTACTTATTTAGTATTTCACTTTGTACAAGCTCAAAAGTCATGCTCTTGACTACTGTTTGAGAATACAAAGCACTGTAGTCTTTAAAAATTCTGGGTAACTTTCCCGTTTCTCTTTTACATACCACTTTTCATGACCTTCACATTTTCCTCAACTTTTAATAGCTTACCTAGTCTTTGGTTACTGGCTTCATCTTTTGAAATATTAAGAAAATTCATGAAAATATGTATTTATTAGAGATGGCAGGTCCAAGAATTTCATTGGTTCCCCATTCTTCAGCTGAGGTGGGGAGTAAACTTTGTTGAGAAAATGGGTCAAGATGGTAACTGTTTTATTACTTAAGCAAACGGTAAAGACTCACTCATGGAAACATATAGGTATTTATATAATTGCTGTATTTATAGGAGTCATGTTTGTTTATTATTTCTTCTCTGTGTTGTATGAGAACCATGATGATCTGACTTAATGTTAATCCAACTATGGTTTAGTGTGTTTGAATACAGACTGCACGGTGAAGAGCTTCCCGCAGGGGGCCAGCTCTGCACTAGCTATATTCCCGTATTCCGGCAAGCCTCCTTAAGTGAAGTGCCCCTCAGAAATAGGCTGTGTTTGTTTTCTTACTGCCTACTTCCCAGGCACCCTAATGTATCTTTCTCCTTAGTGCTGTTGTCCAAACCCTATTTGAGATTATTGTATCAGCAAAGTATAGTTTTGGGGAAGGAAGATGGCTTTTCTGGCCCTCAATTTAAATTCAATAGGACCTGTGAAAATTAATCTCTTCAAGTGTCAGAAAGGAAGAAAGTATGCCTGACTACCTAAGAATTAAGTTATGATTCTCTAGTTGAAAATTATCTGATGAAACCCACAGTGGAGGGAGGCTTTACTAAAAAAAATAAACCTAGAAGTAAACCTAGAAGGGACCCCAGAAAGTCATTTCACAACTGTCTCTGATATATTTGTGTCTTAACCACATCAGTACCATGACTGTCTGCTCTCTTTATGAAGAGATCTTCATATATGTACACTCCATAACTCACTTGATCATTTCAATATCTTAGGAACCAAACCAACTAACATTATGCCTTGTTGGATTAGTCTATGGGCTTTTGTGTTAACTCATTCGTGGATGTTGGAAACTGACAGTGGACATGGAAAACACAGTCTCTGAGGTCAGACGTGATGTAAGGACGAAGAAGTTGGATTAGATAGCTCTCTCACATGAACAGAAACAATAGAAAAGTCACTAACATTTTCTCAATACTGATACATATATTGATGCATTGGCTCACTTAATCCTCAAATGTCCTAGATGAAATGTCTTATTATATTCTCATTTTACAAATGAAGAAACTGGCTTAGGGAGTTTAAGTGACTTGATCAAGATCAAACTACTACTGAGTTACACAGTTGAGAGTCTAATGTTAGGGCTATTTGATCCAAAGTACATCCTCTTGACTACTCTACATGTGTATGTCTATTCCTAACATGACTGTGTGACATAATTATAGGATGGAATTTTGCAAAAGCATCACTAGTTCTTTGCCCACATAACCAGGAAAAATAATAGTTCAAGCACAGCTGCTACAAATTTTGATTTACTTGACTAGCTGTTATATTACCCAGCAAGATAGTTAAGTTCCCTAAATTATGTTGTTGTTGTTCTTTATTCGCTAAGTCATGTCTGACTCTTTTGTGACCCTATGGACTGTAGCCCACTATGTCCATGGGGTTTTCCAGGCAAGAATACTGGAGTGGGTTGTCATTTGCCTCTTCAGGGGATCTTCTCAACCCCAGGATTGAACCTGTATCTCTGCATTGGCAGGTGGATTCTTTGTTGCTGAGCCATCAGGGAAAATCTAGAACTGGTTAATTTTTCTCTGCTTATGCATAAATATGATCTAATATCTTCTATAATGGACTCATAAGATCAGAGGGAAAAAGTAAAGATGGATACAAATACTTTTTGGAATTAGGGAAGAATCAACATATAAAACAAACTAGAGAGACTTCCCTAGTGGTCCAGTGGTTAAGATTCTTTGCTTCTGCTGCAGGAGGCGCAGGTTTCCCTAGCTGGGGAACGAAGATCCTATCTGCCTCACAGCGAAGCCAAAAACAAACAAAAATCCCCCAAACAACAAAAAAGCCCTACAAAGTGAAGACATTGTATTCATGTAAACTTACATTTGTTCACTCAAAAGATATTTATTGAGTGCTATGCATACTTCTAAATATCAGAGGTATGGCCTATCACCTTAATAGCAAGATGATAAAGAATTGTAGTGTATGGGTACGTGTATATATGCATGAAATATATTAGGTGGTAATAAGTTCCACAGAAGAATAAAGCAGGATAAGTGGTGAGTAGTTCATTACTATCTAGTGTGACTGGGAAAGACCTTGCTGATAAAGAACACTTGAGTGGATCCCTGAGGAAAGTGAGCAAGCCAGTAGTGACTTCTGGGAGCATAAGTGCTAGTAGTGGGAACAGCAAAAGCAAAATCTCTAAAGGGGAGGCTTGCTTTCAAGGAAGAGCATAGAGAGTAGAACGAATGGAGGGGAGAGAGTAAATTATGAAAAAATACCCCCAACAATGTTCTCTTATCCAAGTGCATCATCTTGTACTTTCTATGAAATGTTAGATGATAATGTTAGTAAGGGAACCTTTGCCTTAGTCCTGACTTTGCTGGAACTATTTCTTGTCTTTCCTCACCATTCATTATCCTGGCTTTTGGATTCAGATAGATGTATAAACAAAATACCCATGTGTTAAATTGTCTATGGCTATATAAGCAGCTATAAAAAATTCAGTGACTTAAAACATTAATTATTTTATTATCTCATGTTTCTGTTGACTGGACTTGATTCAGCATTTTTCTGCTTAATAATATGTCATTTGGGGCTACAGCTGTCTTGGGGCTTGACTAGGTTGGAGCTTCTAAGATGGCTCACCCATACGTGTGCCATTTGGTGTCGATTTGTCTGGGAGCTCAGTTGGGGTTGTAGACCAGAATATCTTAGCCCTCATTTTGGTCTTTCTGTATAGCTTGAGCTTCATAGCATCGACAGAGAGGTTCTAAGAGGAAGAAAATCCGGGGCTCTGATGTACCAGAAAACCATCACTTTACTCTCTTGGTCAAGACAGTCATAGGACCAGTTCAGATTCAAGGGTTGAGAAATAACTCTACCTCTGGATGGTGGAGTGACGTATTTATACAGGAAGGGAGGGATTGACCATGGCCATTTTTGGAAGCTATTGTATCATCAATTCCCTATTTTATTGTTTTTATTATTTAAATAAAATTTTAATTATGAAATTTTATAATGTTTTTCAATCTCCATGAAGGTGATCATATTGTTTTCCTCCTTAGACATATTAATGTGATAAATTTTATTAATGTATTTTCTAATCTTGAACTATTCTTAAATACTTGGAATAAACCTCTCTGTACATGGCTTTATCTGTATGACTCTTTGTGAGGTCCTTAGCTTCTGTGATCTGAATCAGATGTATGGAGTCTTCTAAAGCCTTCAGATTATTCTTTTCTGCACTGTTGTGTATTTATGGGATAAAGTTCTTTTCCTTTTTAGATGTATCCCTCATCTTCAAAAATTATGTTTTTGTTGGCAGTTTTTGAGACCCGTCATAACTGGGCTCTGTCTTCTCAGCTTCTAAATATTTCCTTCCTTTGTTTCTTCTGTGAATTCTGCTCTTTTTTGGCATCCTTTTCAAAATATTTTGAAATCTATGCTCTTGTTTTACTGAAAATACAGTTTGTATTTTTGTTTTCCATTTTTTTCTTTTGGATGGTTTTCAGAAAGAGAATAAAATTGAATTTATGCAATAACAATCATATCAGAAGTCCCAATGAAATACTTTTATTTTTACAGAGCTAAATATCAAGATATTAAATTGATTTTCACAGACTCAATAGGCATTTTAGAGTTGAAATTGCTTGAGAAGTAAAAGATTTGAATATTTTCGGGGACAGGGATAAGATTATTACAAGTTAATTATTTATCTTTTTTTCTATTCTGGAAAGCTAGAGGTAATTTATATTGTTCCAAGGGGAAACTTTCCTCCAACTATAGTTTAAAAAATCAACCTCCAACTATAGTTTAAAAAATATCAATGATAGTTTTACAAGTGAAAGAGGTTAAGTGATAACTGGATGCAATTGGGAAAAAATGCTTTTCCTTGGAGATTGATCCCAATTACTTTCAAAATTGTGATGGGGTTGAGGGGCTGAGGAACAAGCCTGGGAGTTAGTGAGAGGTCCCAGGGTGGGGGTATGGGATAAGGGTGAGCTAACTTCAGAAGTCAGAGAATGCTAGGGAAATCAGGAAGAATACAAACAAAATCTTCTAAACAGCAAACTTGTGGGTCTATCTCAGTAGGGACTAACTGCGCTTATGAACTGTTCTGTGAATTTGGTATGGAGCAGGTCCTGAATTTTCACTAGGCAGCAAATTGTTTGAGGTATATTATCAACAGTAAACAGTACAATTACAATTATGTCTTTAGAATAGAGTGTTTTAATATCCAAATGTTTTTGTGGTGAGTCTTTTTAAGGTCATAAAAATGGATTTACATGCTTGGTTAGAAACAATTCTTCTGGTGCTGCAGCTGGGTGATCTGGACTCTGGAGACCACCCCCCTGCTCCCCACACCTGCTGCTGAAATAGCGCCAACAGTTCTGAGGCATTTCCACCCGTAAAAGGAATGAGCAGGCCAGTGCACAGGCTGCAGGACACAGAGCAGAGACCTCTGCTCATGCATGTGTGAAGGAACAAATTAGGATTAACCGCCTTCTTAGGGGTGCGGTCCGGGGGAAGGGGATGTGTCAGTTTTGTGTGCTGTCGTTGTGCTGTGTGTCTCGTTACATTTTACGTCATTCTGCACTTGAGGAGCATTTAATGAATCAAGTGATTTATACTAATAAGAAACAATAACTTTTGATAGTGCTTTCCAACACAAAATGCTTTCATGTACATTATATAATTTATAATTTCTTAAGGATGTTTGGCTAATACAGATTAGTTGCCTGGGGATCTCTATAATATTAATGCTATCAAGAAGACAAATTACTTCCTAGATACCTGGTTTCAAGGTAAAATTACATGTTGGAGAGGGTTGTGGTGGTCATAATTTGCTTAACAAGTATTTTTAGAGACTCTCAGGGTAGAGTAAAATTGGACTTTGAAATGAGACTGTATACCTGTGGTGGATTCATTTTGATATTTGGCAAAACTAATACAATTATGTAAAGTTAAAAAAAAAAAAGAAACAAAAGGCTTTGTGGATAAGACTATCTTTTCTTAAAAACAAATAAAACATGTTGAAGTCATTTTGTAGGAATGAGACTGAGTATTAATCTGGAAAAGCAGAGTTGTGTAAGAGCAATACCTGAGGAGTATGTCAATACAGATCCTTCCTTTTTTTTTCTCCTATAGTAGAGTTGGGGTTTTTCTGTTTCTGTGTCTCTGTAACTCTTTTTACACACACACACAGAAACACACACACCCCAGTCAAGATTAGTAATGAACTGGATTGCACTTATTTTAGTCTTTCAGAGGTGTCCGTGAAATTAAAGATTGGAATGTTCATATTGTAAACACTGCTTCCAGCACTGAGCTGATAAAATAGGTACAGAAGTTAGCTTCTGTGAATATTTCACAACTTTGCTACAAAACTCAGCAGACAGTAACCTCCTTGTGAGGAAAACACTGATCTGGGGGTGATAGTCTGGGGCTTTTGGGCAATAAGCAACTCACTGAATGTGCCCCACCCTCCGCTCCCTTTTCTATGCACTTCTGTGGATCACCTAGGATGATGGCAGAATAGGGCAAGTGTTAAAACTTATGCGCAAATGCAGAACTTGGATGGAGATGATCTGTAACACTGAGGAAGAACATCTATCAATGCTGGGAGTTCTATGCAGGCAAGATGCAGTGGGACCTTAGAGACAGCAGGACCATAGGGTCTCTTTCTTAAACTAATAGGTCCTGCCTCTAGCAATAGTCTAGATGGCTGACCAAAATTTCCTATTTTTCACTATACCCAACAGCACTGACAAGACTTGGAGGAAGTACCTCCAAGATGGAATATCTTCACAAATGCCCTTTTAGCTGTGAAGAGCTTTCCTGGTGGCTCAGATGGTAAAGAATCCACCTGCAGTATAGGAGACCCAGCTTTGATCCCTAGGTTGGGAAGATCCCCTGGAGAAGGGAATGGCAAGCCACTCCAGCATTCTGTCCTAGAGAATCCCATGGACAGAGGAGCTGGGCAGGCTACAGTCCATGGGGTTGCAAAGAGTCGGACACAACTGAGTGACTAACACACTTTCTCCTTGAGAATCAGAACTAACCTCTACTCATCTACCCACAAGCCTTAAATTCTTTTCTTCAATCTTTTCACTTGTCATGCAACAATGATAGATGAGCTCAAAGCAGGAGGAGCTAGTCTATGCCCTTTCTTCTCCTTTTCTTACCTCCTTTGTGTTCTCCAGATACACAGAGGTGAAGTGAGCAAGAAATAACAGGACACCTTGTGAAGAAGTTGCATTCCTTTGTCTTTGTTCTCTTGACCTTCAGACCTAACACAACTGCAGGCTGCTCCCCGTATGAAGTGGGTTCATTCATAATGAAATAATCTCAGATTCTTTGAAGGGGAAGATGCCAAAATTGCTTTGGAAGTTGTACAGCAATGTCATATTTGAACCAGTCTAGTCTAAACCCCTTATTTTGTAGTTTAAGATGATCTATTTAGGCATGTCCACTAGGCATGTATAATGCAGTTTTTATCCCTGAGACATCCATTTGTGTTCTTGACACTGGAAAAGGTGCTACATCCTTTATCACCATTCTCTGGTGTTGGAAATATAATCAGCACTTATAATCTAGTGCTTACTATAAGCCCAGTTGTGATGGGGGATAGAGCGTTGCCTCACTAGGAGGAGTAGCCTGGCAGAAGGGGATAAAAGCAGTTATTTTAAAAATTAAACTTAATTGAAGTACAGTTGATTTACAATGTTGTGTTAATTTCCTGTAGAGCAAAATGATTCAGTTCCTTTCAGATTCCTTTCCCTTATAGATTATTGCAAGATATGGAGTACAGTTCCCTGTGCTGTGCAGTAGATTCTTATTTATTTTATATATAGTAATGTGTGTATGTTAATTCCAATTTCCTAATTTATCCCTGCTTCACCTCTTTCTTTTTTGGTAACTATACATTTGTTTTCTATATCTGTGAGTCTAATTCTGCTTTGTAAGTAAATTCATTTGTATCATTTTTTTTTTCAGATTCCACATATAAGTGATATTATACGGTATTTTTCTTTCTCTTTCTGTCTTAGTATGATGATCTCTAGTTTCATCCATGTTTCATCACATGGCATTATTTCATTCTTTTTTATGGCTGAATAACATTCCACTGTATATATATACCACATCTTCTTTATCCATTCATCAATCAGTGGACATTTAGGTTGCTTCCACATCTTGGCTATCAGAAACTGAGAAGTAGCTGTTTTATAGGAGGCATTCACACAGTTAAGAGACAACAGATGAGGAGGAACAGGAAAGCTTTAGGGATCTTATTGCCTCAAGAAAACAAGTGTAACAGTATAGTCATTTAGAGATAGGACATAGTGCCAGACTCTTTAGTAAAAATATTTAGTTCTGTTTGAATTTCTATAGTTTCAGCCATTGAGTATGTGTATAAAGAAGGAAGGCATTTGGGAAGTCAAGTTAAAACCACAGTCTTTTATAATTCAGGAACATTTGGATTTTTGCTAAGATCTTCTCTCTCTCGTGCTACGTGCCTGCTCTGATCTAATGGACCAGGCCAGACTCCAGGCAGGTTCTGTTTTCAAACAGGACCTCTCTTGAGGAGTGAGAACGAGTTACCTAGTCAGAGGTTGGAGAGAAGAGGAATTTCCTGTGCTAATCTTCATCCCTAGAACTAAAGAATCTTCTTGTCTCTGTTGCTGCTGCTGCTACTGCTGCTAAGTTGCTTCAGTCGTGTCCGACTATGTGCAACCCATAGACGGCAGCCCACGAGGCTCCTCCGTCCCTGGGATTCTCCAGGCAAGAACACTGGAGTGGGTTGCCATTTCCTTCTCCATCTTGTCTCTGTTACTTGATGTTACAATGAGAAAAAAAGGAGAAATTTAGAAATTAATAGAAGAGGATCACTCTGCTGCTGCTGCTGCTGAGTCACTTCAGTCGTGTCTGACTCTGTGTGACCCCATAGACAGTAGCCCACCAGGCTCCCCCGTCCCTGGGATTCTCCAGGCAAGAACACTGGAGTGGGTTGCCATTTCCTTCTCCAATGCACGAAAGTGAAAAGTGAAAGGGAAGTTGCTCAGTCGTGTCTGACTCTTTGCGTCCCCATGGACTGCAGCCCACCAGGCTCTTCCGTCCATGGGATTTTCCAGGCAAGAGTACTGGAGTGGGGTGCCCTTGCCTTCTCTGAGGATCACTCTATGTACCCAAGAAAGGATCCTAATGGATCCTAGTGGAAAAATTACCAAGGATTTGGGACTAGAAGAACTTTGTCCTTGAAGAATCACAGAGAAAAATCTCACTTAATTTTCCTTTCCCATAGATTTGAAAGACATTGCTCAGGGGTAGACATGCATTATTCCTCCTGAATCACTGATTAATTCACCAAGGGGGAAATATGCAGCTCTTCCTTGTTCCTTTTGCATTATGGTGTAATTTTCATAACTGAATTTCTATGATTCTCACATATACCATTTAAATATCGCTAAAGTCTTTTTTCCTTAATAAAAGATGAAATTTAAATAATATTAACAACAAGTTTTGCCTATCAAATTAAAGCTGCTTGTCAAATTAATATGTCACTGCCAGTCTCTTAGAAGATATGCATTCCCTTTCCTGCAGAATTCACCAGATAGAGGTACTTTGGGGGTTGGGGGAAACTCTTGGCACATGTCAAAGAAAGTGTAGAGTCCTTTAAAAAAAAAAGTAGGATATGGAAAGACTAAACAAAAACAAAACAATCTCTATGAGGCTCTTTCTTGAGTATGTCATGTATTTTTTCAATAGCTGATTATCGAGTTTAAGAATCATGAAAATAAAAATGTGCATTAAATCCTCTGAAGTCACCATTTTCAGTTAGTTTATTTAGAGGTGGTTGGTGCCCATGTACACAGTGCTAACAATTTTTAATGGACAAATGGATTATTCCGTGGGTTGATTCTTCTCTTTTGCAAAATGCTTTACCTGGTGCTCTTTCTCTTTGGGCTTTGAATGATTTTCAGGGTCTGTGGGAGTAACCAGATGTTGGCTGTAAAAGTAGAGCTAAGTGTCTCTGTCAGTGGAATAGAAATTCTCTTCCTCATTTCATGGGAACAGGCCTCGAAAATGTTGGTGACATGGCAAAAGATAGGGAAGCTGAAGTAGTGATTTTAGATATCAAAACAATGTAGGTTTACTGGCTCCCTGTGACACCGAACGCAAATAAAATGTATTTTTCCAAAGGTGTGCAAAAGTTAGTTTTTTGGGTTAGTTGCTCTGTTGTGTCCAACTCTTTGTGACCCCATGGATTGTAGCCCACCAGGCTCCTCTGTCTATGGAATTCTCCAAGAATGAATACTGGAGTGGGTTGCCATTCCCTTGTCCAGGGAATCTTCCCAACTCAGGGATCAAACCTGGGTCTCCCACATTTCAGGCAGGTTCTTTACCATCTAAGCCACCAGGGAAGCCCCCAAATGTTGTGTGTTTTGAAAGCTATGCATCTATTAATCTATATTCCTAACCCCCTTTCACTCCTTCCCTACCACCACAACCTCCCACATTTGCACATCAATTGAAATTTTGGAACTCTCTTGAGGACCCACATATATAAATAAACACAAAGTGAAGTAATTTCTTTTACTGTGTAAATTATGAGACTTAAGGTTAATTGATGATGTGGGAGGGTCCACAATAACCCATGATCTCTTGAAGGTACACTTCAGGCTTTGTTCAAAGCTTGGAGCTTAAAATTTCTTCCTGTGTCCAGAAAAATCTAGATTACTCTGGAAAAGAATGTCTTTTGTGAAACTGGGGTTCAATCTGTGGTAATTGGTGAGGTCATTAAATAGGATGTTGGTCTGATGTACACTCTTCTAGAGAAGCTTTTAATGTACTCACTGGTAGGAAGCGAGTGCAGCCTAAAAAATGCTTCAGGATGATTTGTAATCTACTACATTCTAAATCCTAGTAAGACTAGCATATCTGTTACAATGATAGAGTGTTCAGTGCTATAAAATACAGTGATCTATGGTAACCACTGGGACCAATATATCTCCTATAATACCAAAGAATGTGTCAATCTAAGGACACATTAATTTCCCTAGTAACAAAGGAAAAAACCTCAAAGACAGAGGTGATCAAAAACAGTATTTAGTCTAGATTTCTACATGCTGTTACGGTTGACTGCACCTAACCATGTTGATGAGATACCCTTTACTGCTAAAAAAATGACAAAAGCTACTTACTGGGTGCTGGCTAAAGATTTGAAATGAAAGTTGTTTGTGATTTCCTTGAAGTGAACTCATGAGAAGTGGCCTATTAAAAATGGGGAAAGAATAGTCAAATGTCTGTGAAAGGAGTTGAAAAGATATGGGAATATTGTCTGAGGACAAAAGGGATGAAAATTTCCTTGGTTTTCAAATATGTTAAAAGCCATTATTCTGAGGATGAAAATGAAGGTTGATCCATCTTTTATAACTTGAGAGGAAATGGCTTTCATCTACAGCCTAAAAGATTCCGTTTATCTAAGGGGAGGACTTGGTAGGGAGAGTTATTAGGAGGGTAAGTGAACGAAATGAAGGGAACAACTTCTACGGCAAAGTTTATGCCTGATATTGACACTTAAGATTTAACATTCACTCTGTCTCTTGTGGGCTTCCCTAGTGGCTGAGTTTAAAGATTCTGCCTGCCAATGCAGGAGATGTGGGTTTGATCCCTGGGTCAGGAAGATCCCCTGGAAAAGGAAATGAAAACGTACGCTAGTATGCTTGCCTGGAAAATCCATGGACAGAGGAGCCTGGTGGGCTACAGTCCATGGGGTCTCAAAAGAGGTGGATGTGGTTCAGCAACTAGACAACAACATCAACTCTGTTTCTTGTGAAAAGTTTGGTTAAAAACATGCTTACTATTGAAAATTCTTAATGCTAGTATTTACTAGCTTGAACTACTATAAATTTCATATGAAATTCATTTTAATTGAAGAAAGAAGCACTTAAGCCTCAGAGTGCAAGTTTATCCAATAAGAGCAGAGAGGAGACTTGAGAAAGAGCATAACTATTTTTTTCCAAATAACTTTTCTTACAGCCGAATTATCAGCCGAAAATTAGTATACTTTCTACTGAATGGTGACATTTTATAAACATCATTCACAATTTTTAGGAAGTTTACACCTGGTATGCATTAAGGAGATTATTGACTTATTGCTTTTCTCTTTATTAATCTAATTACTTGAAAAAAGTTTTACAGTACATATTTTAGGGAATTAAATTTTTCTTTTTGCCTCTAGGATATAGCATCCAAAAAAACAAGAGACAGAACAGAAATCCTTAATATAATTAGGAAAAACAATTTTTGCCTAGTGAAATCACTCAACTCACAAGTTTGAAATTTGGCTTAAAGCAAAAGCTTTTGGATTTTTTCCCCTAGAAGAATAAAATTGTTTTAGAAAGTTTTAAGCAAACCCAATCCATTACCTTTTTTTTTGGCCATGCCATGCAGCATGTGGGATCTTAAGATATCGAACCCGTGCCACCAGCATTTGAAGCAGAATCTCGACCAGTGGACCACAGGAGGAGTCCCCCAAGACACTATTTTTGAATGAATGATCATGATGTTTAGGATATATAGGATGAAGGAGGACCAAATTTTAACATAGAAAATTATCCTGACAGTTCACATGGGGTGCTGACTTCAGTATAATGCAGTGGTTAAAACTGTGGGATTTTTGGATGTCATTCATTCATTCAATCAGTCATTCAGTAGGCATTTCTGGTGTCCATTGTATTGTAGACTAATTCCAGGCACTGGGGACATAAGAAGAAATGAGGCAGAAAGAACCTTGCCTTCATGAAATATACATTCTACAGTGAGACAATGGATAAATGAATGATAAGCAATGGATAAATGAATAAACAAGTAAGATCATTACTATAGAGAAAATAAATAGGTGTCAAAATGGTGTCAATTAAATCAGGGTGCTCTGGTTTGGCCTCCTGAGGAGTTAATATTTGAGGTGACAGATTTTAACCCCAATTCTGCCACTTCCTGGTCCTGTGACATTGGACTGATTACTTCTCTGACTTCCAATTTTCTTCTCTATGAAATGAAGATATTACTACCAGAGAAAATATGAGGCTTAAAGAAGACAGCAAAGTACAGGGCTTGGTGCATATTAAATAATAGCTAACTAACATTAATTAATTACTGTTTTGGGCTTCCCAGGTGGCACAGTGGTAAAAAGCTGCCTGCTGATGCAAGAGACACAAGAGAGGTGGGTTCAATCCCTGGGTTGGGAAGATCTCCTGGAGGAGGAAATGGCAACCCACTCCAGTATCCTTGCCTGGAAAACTCCATGAACAGAGAAGCCTGGTGGGCTACAGTCCATGGGGTCTCAAAGAGTCAGACAAAACTGAGCAACTGAACACACACAGACACAATTACTATTTTATTAATAAACCATAAATATTCCAAGAGGATTATGAAGCAATTTTTTTTTTCATTATGCTACATTCTGCTCAGGCTACACAGAGAATTGTTTCTCTCTTGTTGGCAAGTTGAATTGCATTCTGAAGCCTGGCTGGCTGATTTATATATATTAAAACAGTGAGAGAGAGACTTGAAAGAGGTCCCTGCTGGCAGGACCGCTGGTCATTGTCCAGATAAGGGTGCCTAAGTCCCAGTTACCAAATTTCTGTCTCTCCCTGACTTTACATCCTATCTTTTGCAGAAACCAGATTCTAGCCCAAGTAAAAGCTTTTTTAGACTCCAAGAAATTGAATTTTAGGCAACTTTCCATTTTTGTTTTTTTTCCCCCTCGTTTTCTCCAAATATTAGGTCAAAGCACGAAGAAGAACAGAAAGATCTGCAGAGGGGAAACAGATGTTTATGTTCATTTCACAATCCCAGGGCTGGATTGATATGGAAGAGCAAGAACTGCATCCAGGACAGAGCTGTACCCAAACCTCCCCAAGGATCCCAGGCTCTTTCCTGTGTTTTAAAACTCCTTTGCTTCTTCCCATGACAGTAGGTGTTCTCTAAGCTTTCCTCAGTGCCCACTCTGAAGGTCTCACGGTCCTGCTGACTGTTGTTTTGCATACAGCAGGCTCAGTGAACGGCGATTCATGCTTCGCAGCTTTGCCAATCACGCCTGAGGCTTTGCTCTCAGCAGCTGGCGCTTGGTGCACCCAAATTTCCCTAATGAGTCTTCTTTCCGCTCCGTTTTACAACTCCCACTCTTCTCTGTTGTGAGTCTCTGAGGCTTTTCCCTTTCCTCACAGGCACCTCCCTCCTATCCTCCCTCGCTTTCTGATTTTCGTCCTTGTGAATTCTTTCTTCCAAGGTCTCTCTATGTCCCAGCCATGGGCACAGATCTTTTTTATAAAGGACTCTGTTTCCTCATTTAGGAATTTGCTAGCTGTTTCTGAAAGGCTCTAAAGACCTCTTCTGTCTTATATAATTTCTCCTGTTAGAAACTAAGTCAAGAAATGATATATACATGTACTTATTCTCAACTAGCTTTTTACTGATTGAAAGTGTGAAAGTGAAAGTGTTAGTCTCTCAGTCTTGTCTGACTCTTTGCAACCCCATGGACTGTAAGCCCACCAGGCTTCTCTGTCCATGGAATTCTCCAGGCAGGAATACTGGAGTGGGTTGCCATGCCCTTCTCCAGGAGATCTTCCTGACCCAGGGATCAAAACCTGGTCTCCTGCATTGCAGGCAAATTACTGTCTGAGCCACCAGGGAAGCCCTTTTAATGATTGATGGTTGGTTATAGAATTTTTCTCATAACTTGATTTTTAGGCATCTTTATAGCATAAAGAAGGATTTTCTGAATGTTCTAAATTATATTAGATTGAATTATATGAACTTAAGATACCCAAATGGTTTTGAACTATAAAATGATCATTTCATATGTTCACCTAATAAGAAATTCTTAGGATGCTTGTTGAAATTTATATTTACAGCTCTTTCTCAGGTATAGAAGTTCTGGCATGGACCAAAGAAATCTGCATTTTTTTCCTTTTTAAATTGAAGTATAGTTTTCCTTTTTAAAAATGGAAATATAATAGAAAATAATCTGTATATATATATCACAAGATCTTGAATATTATTCCCTGTGTTATACAGGTAATTCTTGTTGCTTTTCTATTTTATATATAGTAGTATATATCCATTAATCCTATACTTCTAATTTATCCCTCCCCCCCACTGCCTTTCCCCTTTGGTAACCATAAGTTTGTTTTTTATGTCTGTGAGTATGCTTCTGTTTTGTATACAGATTCATTTGTATTATTATTATTATTCATTTGTATTATTTCCCTGTATAAGTGATGTCATATAATGTTTGTCTTTGTCTGTCTGACTTACTTCACTTAGTATGTTATTCTCCAGATCCACCCACATTTGCTGCAAATGGCAATATTTCATTCTTTTTTAATGACTGAGTAATATTCCACTGTGTGTGTATGTATGTGTGTGTGTGTGTGTGTGCACTCACGTATACATACATACTATCATTACATAGTACATCTTCTTAAACCGATCATCTGTAGATGGGCATTTGGGTTGTTTCCATGTTTTGGCTCTTGTAAATAGTGTTGCTATAGTCAAGGCTATGGTTTTTCCTGTGGTCATGTACGGATGTGAGAGTTGGACTGTGAAGAAAGCTGAACACTGAAGAATTGATGCTTTTGAACTGTGGTGTTGGAGAAGACTCTTGAGAGTCCCTTAGACTGCAGGGAGATCCAACCAGTCCATTCTGAAGGAGATCAGCCCTGGGATTTCTTTGGAAGGAATGATGCTAAAGCTGAAACTCCAGTACTTTGGCCACCTCATGTGAAGCATTGACTCATTGGAAAAGACTCTGATGCTGGGAGGGATTGGGGGCAGGAGGAGAAGGGGACGACAGAGGATGAGATGGCTGGATGGCATCACTGACTTGATGGACATGAGTCTGGGTGAACTCCGGGAGTTGGTGATAGACAGGGAGGCCTGGCGTGCTGCAATTCGTGGGGTCGCAAAGAGTCAGACATGACTGAGTGACTGAACTGAACTGAACTTAAACATTGAGGAACATGTATCTTTTTGAATTGGACTTCATCTTTTCTGGATATATGCCAATGAGTGGGATTGCTGGATCACATGGTAGCTCTTTTTGTCCTTTTATTAAAAAAAAAAAACAAAAAGAGCTACCATATGATCCAGCTACCATATGAAGACCACTGATCTTCCCAGTGGTCACGTACGGTTGTGAGAGCTGGACCGTAAAGAAGGTGGAGCACGAAAGAGTTGATGCCTTTGAACTGTGGTGCTGGAGAAGACCCCTGAGCGTCCCTTGAACAGCAAGGGGATCAAACCAGTCAATCTTAAGGGAAGTTAACCCTGAATACTCATTGGAAGGACTGATGCTGAAGCTGAAACTCCAGTATTTCGGTCATCTGGTGCAAACAGCTGACTCATTGGAAAAGTCGCTGATGCTGGGGAAGATTGAGGGCAGAAGAAGAAGAGGGTGTCAGAGGATGAGATGGCTGGATGGCCATGCAATGGACATGAACTTGGGCAAACTTCAGGAAATGGTGAGGGATAGAGAGGCCTGGTGTGCTGCAGTCCTTGGGGTCGCAAAGAGATGGACAAGCTGGGCAACTGAACAATAGCAACATGATAGCTCTTTATTTAGTTTTTTAAGGAACCTCCATATTGTTTTCCATAGTGGCTGCACCAATTGGCAGAACCTGCATTTTTGACAAGCAGGCACTGGGAAAATTTGGGAAATACAGGTATTTCATTTGTAGTTGAATGAACATCTAAATATGATCCTTAGGGAAATTTATATTGTTCATGAGTTTATTGTATTTGATGTAAGAAATTTCAGCTTAGCAAGTGTGATGATGATTACTAAGTGTTCATTGAAATCTGTTCACTCTTTCTTTGGGCATATAGCGAACTTCTCTAAGTGTGGCCTAGGGTTTACCTTCTCTCCAAAGAAATATAAAGAGATGTCATGCCTGCCACTTGCAGACCTGGCCCAGATCATCACTCCTTGCCCTCCATATCCTCGCATATTTTGTCTAAATATAGAGCAACACAAAGTCCTACCCAACAGCAGAATCACATGAAGTCATACGAAGTCACATGAAGTCGTATGAAGTCACATAAAGTCTTTTGCTTCATATGTGCTCTACGTAGCTATTGTTAATTTGAGAGCAACAGGCATTGGCTAGATGAAGCAGACAAAGTATTTTTAAGAAGTATGTCTAGGAAAGACTCATTTCGGTCTTGGATGTGGTTACTGGGTACTGAGAAGTAACCAGAAACCTAATAAGTTCTTGCTGCTGCTGCTAAGTCGCTTCAGTCGTGTCTGACTCTGTGGGACCCCATAGACAGCAGCCCACCAGGCTCCCCCGTCCCTGGGATTCTCCAGGCAAGAACACTGAAGTGGGTTGCCATTTTCTTCTCCAATGCATGACAGTGAAAAGTGAAAGTGAAGTCGCTCAGTCGTGTCTGACTCTTAGCGACCCCATGGACTGCAGCCTACCAGGCTCCTCCACTCATGAGATTTTCCAGGCAAGAGTACTGGAGTGGGTTGCCATTGCCTTCTCCGAATAAGTTCTTGAGAGAACTGCATTTCCAAAGAAACTCCAAACTTGGACTAAATGCTCTTATGACTATAAAAATAATACGTGAGCCATGAAATTGTACAAGCAAGAGGCAGGCTGTGAAAGTTGTGTGACTCTTAAGAAAGACAGAGTCCCTGAGGTCCAATTCAGATGTGTGTCATGAAGGATAATGAAAGAGGAAGAACTCCCCAGAGACCCAAGCTAGGGGAAGTTCAGAATAATGGACAAAGAAATTCCTCCTGGAGAACAACATAAGGGTCAGTTCAAGAAATGTCTCCCACTGCTAGGTCAGGGAGTCTTCCCAACATTTGCTATCTGGATTCTTTTATTGCTATGTCTCTCCTATTCTTTTCTTTTCTGAAAGGGGGTTTGAGTATTTTTGTTATCTCATCTCTTCTATCATTGGCTGAGAGGTGACCGTATATATGGGGGAGATAATGAGTCTTCTACTGACCACAGGAACCGTGTCTCCATCAAATGGAAAGGACCAGGCATCACTTGCAGATGCTAGATTTCAACCTTCTTCACTGAAATATTGGACTCTGTGATCCCTCTTGAGAAAAATTTTGTTTTACATGTAGGAAAAAATGTGCAGGAATATTTGATGGCTAGAGAGTTTGATGCAAACAGAGATGGCTAGATTCCATTAAAATTCATTCTTCCCCCTTCTGGGCACATAGGTGGATTTGTTTTTATTTCCCAGCTTCCCTTAGACATAGGTGTGGCCTCATGACTAAGTTATCTGCTTTGGAGTTTGACTGGAAATGATGTCTGTCACTTCCAGGCCTGGTACATAAAACTTTCCATGCAAGCCTCTCCACCTTGCTCTTTCTCAGTAGTCTGGTTGGATGGGAGATCTTAAGGGATGGTGGGATCACAAGATGCAAAGAACCTGGGTCCCTAAATGACTGAATGAAGGAAAGTAGCCCAACTGACATGAATACCTATTCAGGACCATAAATTAGCAAGGTGTTAATCCCTTACATGTTTGGATCTATTTGTTAGAAAAGGTTAGCGTATCCTAACTAACAGTGAGTTTTTGATTAACGTGATTAGCTCTAAACCTACACATTGCTTACATTGTTTATTTACTGTTTCATGGCCTCCACTTACTTCATTACAAGTTATTTAACCTTAGCAAATTGGTTAATAACTTTGAAACTTGGTTTCCTCATCAGTCAAATTTAGGAACATTAATATCTCATAGGATCATTATAAGGATACAATGAATTGATGTATGAAAACATCTCAAAATATGCTCATAGCAAGGACTTTGTAAGTGTGTAGCTATTGTTGTTGTTGTTAGTACATATTCTAGTAGCATTTGGGTTTTGTAATTAAATAGTACCACACTGCTTGTAGGATTACAGGTGGCCATAATGAAATTCAAACTGAGACTGTGAATGAGGAACATCATAAATAAAAGCTGTATTGTGAACCAATACAAAATGCTGAATGAATACACATGAATAGGTCCTTTTGTCTGGTGAGAATTAGGCACATCCAGAAAGTTGGTGGACTTCAGAGTATTCAGGAATGATGCCAGGCCACTCAGTGATTCACAGTGGGTCCCTATTGAGTTCTCGGTGGAATTTATCTTGACTGAGTTACACCCGGAAAATTAACTGTTTGGATTCTGCTAACTAACCAAGGGATGGCATTGATTTCTGTTTGTGGGAAAGTAAATTTTCAGCCTTATTAGAACCTGTGTCTAAACACAGAGGGTAGGACCTCTGTAGATCCTTGTGATCTTGTGCTCAGAATTGGTGAGTGAGATGATTTCTGTTGAGCTTTCATACCTGTCCTTTCCTCAGAGGCCTCACGTGAGTTGCCCACCTTTCTGTTGCCTTTGTGGAATAGGCCAACTACATTACAAAACAAAGGTATTCAGTGTACTGGGCCATTCTGAGCCAAGTTTTCTCTTTGCCCCACAACAAGAGGGAGTGATGGCAGACTCTGAAAATGCCATCCTGGAAATGAAGTACTGATTACCTGAAGCCCAACTTTGTTGGGCAATCAGTAGTAAACTTTATGAAGGGTTTCCTAGCTTGGGCAGTGAAAGGAGCCAGGCTGTGTGGAACTAAAGTCTTGGTCTCAGGGAGTCTGTGCACTGAAGCCTGAATTGGTCACAGGCCTTGGTTTGTTGCCAGCTAAATCTGGAATGCAGGAGGGTTATGAACTGCAGATGGAGTTTCTAATCCCAGGAGCATGACTTTTCTTGGGTCGCTATGGTCACAGATACTTAATTCTCTATTCCCCTCTTCTCTTCTTTCTTAGTCCTAAGAGATGAAGCTCACAGTTTACTCCTCTGCAGTATGCTTTGGCTTTCCGAGTATAATTTCCACCCCTGAGCCTCTGAATGTGCTTGTGCTCATAGGCATCACAGTGTAGACTGTGGAAGGAACTATCTGTACAATTCCTATTACAGTACCTTTGACGTGGCCTCCAAGAGTCCAGAAAAACATCGGACACTCATCGCACTATCACACTGCCTCACGAAGAGATATTGGAGAGTGGAATACCTATAAGATATTGGGCTTTTGAGCATCATGTTGGATTTTTGAACAGAGGTTTGACTGGCCCATTCTTATCTCCTCTTTCACATACTTCTTTTATATTTTTGCCTAAGGTTAAAAGCCTGGTGATTTATTTCATAGTCCCAGGAGAGGTGTTTTAGGTTTTCTTTTGGCTTACAAAAAATGAATCTCATCCATTCTCCAGAGACTCGCAGGTATCTTTGGAAAGAACAAAAGAGAAACTCCTGAGTAAATATTCCCAAAGGGGCAGAACTGTGTCATAACACTGTGTAGGTCTGGGGCTTTGTTTTATTTACTCTTTATTATTTTTTTCCTTCTGGATTGGACATAGTTTCCTCCCAATGCTCTGGCCATTAGGGTTATGATGGAGTCTACCTTGGACCAAAATCATCATTTAATTAGGAGGAAAAAAGTTTAGAATTGACTTTCAGCTCTCTGTGAAAACAACATCCTTTCACATCTCACTCAGCTGATAGAGCAACGAACTGCTTTTCCCTTTTCCACAAATTGTGTTAATTTCCTGCATAGGCAGCCTGGGTTTGCAAATAGTGATGACATAAATTTTTTAAACACAGGTGGTTTTCCTAGAGAGATGGGTGATAGGTGAAAGAGCCACAGACATGACTGATTCTCATACAGAGGATAAATGAAATGGTGAATGAGGTACGTCAGGCAGAGGCTTTAACTTGAATGGGATTCTTTTATGCAGCCACACAGATCAACAGACAAACCACAAGCATGATCCAACTCAACATACAATCTAACTAAACTAGAAACGGAAGTGTTATCCTTATGACATATGTGGTGTGAAACATTAATTGATACTACTTTATCAGTGAGATATCTACCACAAAACTCAAAGCTGTAAATAAGATGAAGCCAGGATGGGGGAAGAAATATGGTTATTCTGTGGTAAGCTGTGAAATTTCTAAAGGTTGTTAGGACATCTCGAGTCATCATCAGGAGTAGGAAACAGTGCCCAGAGATGTTTCTTAGGCACATCTGTGGACTTTTTAACCTTCCTTTAACTGCCCCCATTTTTTAGACCTAGTTCTTAGTTGAACTTGGAGTTATTCTGGAACATGCTCTTTTATAAAGAACTATAAATGAGTGGGCCACTTAAAATTTATGTAAACTTTTAAATATAATATAAGTGGAGGAATCTGAGTATATCCTGTCTGTTTCCAAATGAAATTTATACATTGAATACATTGGGCTTCCCTGGTGGCTCAGTTGGTAAAGAATCTGCCTGCAATGTAGTAGACCCAGTTTTGATCTTTAGGTTGGGGAGACCCCCTGGAGAAGGAAATGAAAACCCACTCCAATATTCTTTCCTGGAGAATTCCATGGATAGGGAAGCCTGGCAGGCTACAGTTCATGCAGTTGCAAAGAGTCCGACACGACTGAGCAAGTAGACATGACATTGGCCCATTAGATCAAGAAAATTCAATGCTGTATTATAATTCCAGTAGAGATAAAATGATTATTTAAAATGTGAAAAAATAGTTCAAAAATATAATATATTTAATAAATATTTTATATGTTTCCTTTCTAAAGAGACATCTATTGGACTGACAATTTGTTCATTTATTCATCAAAGTTTTAATGGACCAGGAATTTATCTAAGCACAGAAGGAATGAGATAATTAAGACATTCTAATTCATTGATTCAGTAACTGTCTATTGCGAGCACACTGGATTTTGAGTTCTATTTTATTTATTTATTTTTTTCCTAATTTTATTTTATTTTTAAACTTTACATAATTGTATTAGTTTTGCCAAATATCAAAATGAATCCACCACAGGTATACATGAGTTCTATTTTAGAAGATGGAGATAGAGCAGAGAATAAGACAAAGCCCTTGCCCTCATGGAGTTTACATTCCAATGTAGGATAAAAATAGTAAGCAAACAAATATAAGAATAATGTCAAGTAGTGTTAAATCTTATGAAGAAAGACGAAGCAGGATAAAAAGTTAAAGAGTGACTCTGTGGCATGCGTGTTTGTGTTTGTGTGTGTGAACGCATTAAACAATGTGATCAGTTGAGACTGAGGGGTTCTGGAGGAAATAAGGTCAGGTTGGGGGAAGAGCAAGAGCATAACCTTCAAGGAAAGATGGAGTTTGGTGTGGCTGAAGAACATCAAGAAGGCTGGTGTGGCTCAAGCAAAAATACTGCAGAGCAGAGTGTTAGAACTGGACGTTGGAGAGATAACAGGGGCCGAGTCTCGGAGTGCCTTGGAGACTGTGATAAATGATGGAGTCTTAGGGTGAAGGGAGGTGATTGGTGGATTTGGGGCTATGGGTAGTCCCTCTGTGAAAAACTGGCTGGAGGGGGCCAGACTGGAAGCAGGGAACTGGGAAGTGATGATAGCAGTTTGGATGAGAAATGATGGCGGCGTGGACAAGAATGAAAGCAGAGGAGTGGTGAGAAGTGATCAGGCTTGAGATGTATTTTGAATATTGACCTGATTTGTAGTAGGAAGGGGTAATAACTAGTGGTTTGGATAGAGCGATGTGGAGGGTACTGTCAAAGGGAGAAAGGAGTTAAGGATAATACCAAAGTTTTTGTTCTGAGCAACTGGTTGGGAAACAGTAGTCATATACTTCTATTGGGAAACTAGGGGAGGAGTAGATTGGGAGAATTAAAAAAATTCTGCTTTGGACAGGTTAAGTTTGAGATGTCTATTAGATATCCAAATTAACAGTTGGATATATGAATCTGAGTCAGGTTTTTTTTTTTTTTTTTATGGTAGAGATATACATTTTGGAGTTATCAGTGTATAAACGGCATTTAAGTCCATGAGACTAGATACAATCAACTTGGGCACAGATAGAGAAGACAAGGGAGAGACTGAATATTAAAGTATGCTGATGGATAGTGGTAGGGAAGAGATGGAGAAGGCAGCAGAGGAGATAGAGAATTGCCATTGAGGGGAATAAAAACTAGGAGAATGTTATATCTTAGGAACCAAGGAAGTGTTTCAAGAAGGAGAGTATAAGCCATAAGAAAAGCCCCCAAGAGACCAAGTAAGATGAAGACGGAGAGTTTTTTTTTTTTTTCCTTTTTGGCCACACTACAGCTTTTGGGATCTTAGTTCCCTGACCAGGGTTTGAACCTGGGTCCTTTGCAGTGAGCACTTGGAGTCATAATTCCTGGACCATCAAGAAAGTCCCAATAACATAGACTAGAACACTGGTTTTGATAAGACACGACCCTTTCTTTCAGGAGTTTATAGTATAGTGGCAGTGGGGAAGTGAGGAAACAAGCAAATCGCTCTCAACTGTGGGAGTTGTGTTCGAGCAATGTTGACACATTTCTGGACATGAGTTGAGGAAGGAGCAAGGAATTTTCCTGGGGGAGTCAAGGGAAGCTACGTTGAGCAGATGTACATTTTTTTTTTGGCAGATGTACTTTTGGATTCTGGTAGGTAGGATGGAGGGAAAAAAACCAAGATTCATAAAACTTAAAAATATTTCTTTTCTAGTTGGTTGTTGATTTTTTTACAATCACTCGGGCAAAACTAATATTTCCTCTCAAGTGAATACCCAACTACAATTACTCCATGTAGACATATTTATCAATTATCAGTAAACATGATGACTATATTATAAGGACAATATACACATTCAATCATACCCTGTTCCATTTGGAGGACACTCTTGTAATAATATTCTTCCTAGTTGTAGCCTTTATCTTTTAATTATACTTTAATTCCTTTTCATAGCTGTGTTTAAGTGTAGAGACCCTATTCTTTTTTCTTATTGAAGTATAGTTGATTTAAAGCATTGTGTTAATTTCTGCTATACAGCAAAGTGATTTAGTTATACATGTATATATAATTTTTATATTCTTTTCCATTATGGTTTTTCACAGGATATTGAATGTAATTCCCTGTGCCATGCAGTAAGACCTAGTTTATTTATTGTATATATAAGATTTTGTTGTTTAGTTGCTAAGTTGTGTCCGACTCTTTGTGACCCCTTGGACTGACCCCATGCACGCCAGGCTTCTCCATCCTTCACTATCTCCCAGAGTTTGCTCAAATTCATGTCCATTGAATTGGTGATGCTATCTAACCATCTCATCCCTATGCTTAATCATAGTAGCTGCTATGTACCTAATACTTACCAATGTAAGACACTGTTCTAAGAGCTACATGTATTTATTTTGTTCTCATGACCTTAATATCTCTACTGTCCCTTTAAAAGATTCATGACAACTGAGGCACAGAGAAGTTGAACGACGTACTTAAGGCCACACAGTAATTGCAGAGTCAATATTAGAATTGGGCTGTTTGGCTTCAGAGCACACTACTTTGAGAAGTATGCTGATGTGACCATACTATTATATCTTTACCTTTCTAAGATAGGTAGTTATTAGGGAAAAATCTGTGTAGCTCATGAAATTCTCCAGGCCAGAATACTGGAGTGGGTAGCCTTTCCCTTCTCCAGGGGATCTTCCCAACCCAGGGATTGAACACAGTCTCGCACATTGCAGGTGGATTCTTTACCAGCACAACCAGAAGGGAAGCCCTTTCACTTATTTAAGGGATAGGCTCTCTTTGACTTGAATGTTTCTGAATTCCTTGACTTCAGTTTTCCAAAGATTCAGTAAACTAGTTGCAGGTTGTCACTGCAGAATGAGCCAGTAGGACCCAGGGACTAGATATTGAATACTTCTCCACATGGAGAAGAGATCATGAGCTCTTCTACAGTTGACTGTGGATTTTCATGTGACTGTGTCCAGGTTTACATTCAATCAGTTTGTACATGAAGAGGATGGTGGTAAAGAGAGTTAGGTAGGGTCTTTGTGGTGGCGAAGATCCTTCTACTGATGAAAATGTTCACTTCACTTGGCTTCTAGATGTATATGGCTCACATCTTTATTTCTCTTAAAGATGTGAGATACTGTGGATTTTAAAAAGGTACAAATTGTAAGCTTGTGAGATACTGTGGACTTAAAAAATGTACAAAGTGTAAAAGCAACGATGTTTGGGAATGCCTATTATGAGCAAAAGAACTGTACAGAACTGTACAAAAAAGATCTCCATGACCCAGATAATCACGATGGTGTGATCACTGACCTAGAGCCAGACATCCTGGAATGTGAAGTCAAGTGGGCCTTAGGAAGCATCACTATGAACAAAGCTAGTGGAGGTGATGGAATTCCAGTTGAATTCCAAATCCTAAAAGATAATGCTGTGAAAGTGCTGCAGCAATATGCCAGTAAATTTGGAAAACTCAGCAGTGGCCACAGGACTGGAAAAGGTCAGTTTGCATTCCAATCCCAAAGAAAGGCAATGCCAAAGAATGCTCAAACTACCACACAATTGCACTCATCTCACACGCTAGTAAAGTAATGCTCAATATTCTCCAAACCAGCCTTCAGCAATACGTGAACCATGAACTTCCAGATGTTCAAGCTGGTTTTAGGAAAGGCAGAGGAACCAGAGATCAAATTGCCAACATCAGCTGGATCATCAAAAAAGCAAGAGTTCCAGAAAAACACCTATTTCTGCTTTATTGACTATGCCAAAGCCTTTGATTGTGTGAATCACAATAAACTGTGGAAAATTCTGAAAGAGATGGGAATACCAGACCACCTGACCTGCCTCTTGAGAAATCTGTATGCAGGTCAGGAAGCAACAGTTAGAACTGGACATGGAGCAACAGACTGGTTCCAAACAGGAAAAGGAGTACGTCAAGGCTGTATATTGTCACCCTGTTTATTTAACTTATATGCAGAGTCCATCATGAGAAACACTGGGCTAGAAGAAGCACAAGCTGGAATCAAGATTGCTGGGAGAAATATCAATAACCTCAGATATGCAGAGGACACTACCCTTATGGCAGAAAGTGAAGAGGAACTAAAAAGCCTCTTGATGAAATAGAAAGAGGAGAGTGAAAAAGTTGGCTTAAAGCTCAACATTCAGAAATCTAAGATCATGGCATCTGGTCCCATCACTTCATGGCAGATAGATGGGGAAACAGTGGAAACAGTGTCAGACTTTATTTTTTTGGGCTCCAAAATCACTGCAGATGGTGACTGCAGCCATGAAATTAAAAGACACTTACTCCTTGGAAGGAAAGTTATGACCAACCTAGACAGCATATTAAAAAGCAGAGATATTACTTTGTCAAGAAAGGTCCCTCTAGTCAAGGCTATGATTTTTCCAATAGTCATGTATGGATATGAGAGTTGGGCTATAAAGAAAGCTGAGCACTGAAGAATTGATGCTTTTGAACTGTGGTGTTGGAGAAGACTCTTGAGAGAGTCCCTTGGACTGCAAGGAGATCCAACCAGTCCATCCTAAAGGAGATCTGTCCTGGGTGTTCATTGGAAGGACTGATGTTGAAGCTGAAACTCCAATACTTTGGCCACCTGATATGAAGAGCTCACTCATTTGAAAAGACCCTGATGCTGGGAAAGATTGAGGGCAGGAGGAGAAGGGGACGACAGAGGATGAGATGGTTGGATGGCGTCACCGATTCAATGGACATGAGTTTGGATAAACTCCGGGAGTTGGTGATGGACAGGGAGGCCTGGAGTGCTGCGGTTCATGGGGTCACAAAGAGTCAGACATGACTGAGCGACTCAACTGAACTGAACTATGAGCAAAGTATTGCTTTGGTAATAGTGGCTGTGATATCTTGAGAGCTAAAGCAAGGAATAGCCAAAATCTAGGATCTTTAATGCTCAAATAACAGCAAGTATGTATACAACTGAAACAAAATAATTTGTTCCTGGTGAAATCTAGAGGTGGTCCAGCCTTTGTTTCCTCTCTGATGTTTTTTACAGGCTGATTTTACCTCTAAAGACAGTTTTATCCTTTTTATTTCTGACACTGTGCTGTAATTGGTTCACCCAAAAGTTGGAGATGGGATATGTAATTTAAAATTATTTATTTACTTATTTTAAATTTGGCTGCATTGGTTCTTAGTTGCAGCAAGTTGGATCTTTCAGTGAAGCTTGAGGGCCCTCTGGTTGTGGCATATGGGCTTAGTTGGCCACGGCATGTGGGATCTTAGCTCCCCAACCTATGAGTCCCCTTCATTGCAAGGCAGATTCTTAACCACTGGACCACTAGGGAAGTCCCATGAACATGCAATTTTTAAAAGCACTCGAAACCTTGTGGGTTCTATTTTTTTTTGTTAGCAGTTTTTGAAACTAGGTAGTCTTTTGGACTGTAACGAGATCAAATCAGTCAATCCTAAAGGAAAGAACCGTGACTATTCATTGGAAGAACTGATGCTGAAGGTGAAACTTTGATACTCTGGCCACCTGATGCCAAGAACCAACTTATTGTAAAAGACCCTGGTGTTGGGAAAGATTGAGGGCAGGAGGAGAAGGGGATGACAGAGGATGAGATGGTTGGATGGCATCACTGACTCATTGGACATGAATCTGAGCAAACTCCGGTAAATAGTGAAGGACAGGGAAGCCTGGCATGCTGCAGTCCAAGAGGTCACAAAGAGCTGGACAGGACTTAGTGACTGAATGATAACAACAATCTGCCAGTTCCCTAGCCTGGGAGAAAGCAAATGTAGAATAAATAACCTTTGCTAAGATGTTTAAGGTCAAGATCCTAATAATTTTCTTAAGTTGCAGACCTAATCTTACAATTAGATTTTTTTTTCTCCTCCGAGTGAAAGTCTATCTGCACTTCTCTTTTTTCTGTTCTCATTCAAAGGTTCTCCTCTGGGCATGTATGTGTATGTGCTTAGTTGCTCAGTCATGTCTGACTCTTTGTGACCCTATGGACTGTAGCCCACCAGGCTTGTCTGTCCATGGGATTTCCCAAGCAAGAATACTGGAGTGGGTTGCCATTCCCTTCTCCAGGGGATCTTCCCAATCCAGGGATCAAATTCAGGTCTCCCACATGCAAGCAGATTCTTTACCGTCTGAGCCACCAGGGAAACCCTTCTTTGGGCACAGCCACTATAATTTCAGAAAAGCTTAAGGGAATTAGCATTCAAATTTGCTCCTAATTTCTACAAATATAGAAAAACCTGCTAGGGAGTGGATACTATTTTCACTGTGGTTTTCTCCCTGTCTGCTATGTAATAGTGTCATAAATCAGGTACATCTAGCAGGAGGAGGAGACGTAGGTGATTGTTTAGTTCTGGAAAAGAAGCTACTTTCTACAGAAAGGATTTCAAATAGCCCCACAGCAAAGCCAGCACTCAAACAGGTTTCCTGTGGGCTATTTCCCCTCCGCTGCTCTGGACCCAAAGCCAAAGTGAAGAAGAGAAACTTCCCTATCACAAAATCTCAAATCTCTGGTACCTCAAGCTGATCTTATAGTGATCAAGCAGTTTATCATGTTCCAAAAAGTTGTAAAATCTAGGCTATTGTAAATTAAAGCATTTTATGAATTTGCTTTTAAAAAGTTTAATCGGATTTACTTTAGAGATTAAGAGAAAAATAAGAGTCAAAGTGGAAAAAATTAGATAAGCGATCACATGAGAAACTTTGGAACACTCAATATAACCAAAAGAATTAAGTTGTAACTACACTATCTTAACTGTCAGACCTTAAAATATTTTATGCCATATTTTGTGCTTTCGGGACATACGTTGAAATAATTAAGAAATTTTATATAAATCTTTATTTTTTACTTTTAAAACATATTGATTAAAAACCTCTTTTAATTCAAAATACAGATTGCCTAACATATTTAAAATCTTTGAATACTTTTTCTTCAATCTACTTCCATAGGAAAATGAAAGTACATCAGGATAGCACCAATTGTTATGGAAAAATGAATGTTCTAATGCTACTAATTTCAGCATTTCATTTATAAATGGCATGGGGTGAATATATGAGAAGTGGCAAGAACACTTCTTTCACCGGTTGTGCAACTAGTGGGTTTCTTTTTTTTTGTAAAAGAGAATTGTGACGCACCACATTGTTAATCAGCTATACCCCAGTACAAAAAAAAAAGGTAAAAAGAACTGAGATGCAATTGCACTACATTTTATAATGTTCACAGTAAAGAAAGTTGATGAATCTTCAGGCAAATATTAAGTAACATCTGTAGCCCCAAAGTCTAGACGGCAATTCAGCGTATTTCCCCAGCATTATTCATTTGGTTAAAGCAGAGAAAAGGGTTACAATAGAAGTGATATACAGGTTGTTCTAACAACAGCAAAGACCTTGGTTGCTGTGACGCCCAGCTACCTGGCTTCCGCCAGGCCTGCACCCAGTACTGACAATGGAGATAAGCCAGGCCCCTCTGAAGCAGGGATGTTACCTCCCACACCTTGTGACCCATTCGCAGGGGTGGGTTTCCCACTTTTCTTACCTGCGTAGTGATCGAACACAGTGGGCACGTATTCCTCGGGGAAGGCGTCGTTGGCGTAGCTCATCAGCAGGCAGGTCTTGCCCACGGCGCCGTCCCCCACCACCACACACTTGAGCATCTTTTTCTCCTCGTGGCCACCGCAGCCGCAGCTGCTGTCATTTCCCTCCTGGCAGTTCATGCTCGCGGCTCCAGCTGCTGTGACTGTGCTGTGGTTGTTGCTTCTCCCACTTCTTCCAAAGCCCATGAAGCCTGCGGCAGGCTTGAGATCACTCTGCCTTACTCGGAGTAACTGGGATCCTGCAGACTTGTCCAAGGTGGCTGGCACATGCCCTCTCACTTACCATACTGATCAGGACAGGTAACGCACTGGGGAGAGTGATTAAAAGCATCTGTCCCTTTCCCCCATCAGTTCAAGTTAAGAAATCCTCATCTTCACCGAATTCAAGGGCATTCCTGGGAGTCTAGAAATTTCAACAGCTCGAGGGTTTCTCTCTGGTCCCCTGTTCTCCAAGCCTGAGGGAACTCACTGGAATTTTGCTAAATCTTCCCCATTTTCCACTTCACATCTAACATGGAGGAAAGCTGGGCTTTTTTAATGGAGTTTTTCCTTGCTTCCTCCAGCTTGCCGAGTGTCAGGAAATCATGGGTTTCCTGCTGCATTCCATATTAGGATCAGTGGGCTGGAGAAGGCTGCAACAATGGGAGCTCTGTGTGTGTGTGTTTGTACTTCTGGGGAACGGTGCCAGGACATGGAGTGGGAAAACTCTAGGGGTCCCACTGCAGACTCAAGCTGTCAGACTTCCTGTTTCATCCAGGGCTGGAGAGCCTGTTTGCCTGTGGCTGGCTGGGAAGAGGCTGACGAAAGGATGAAAACCCCGGAGTACTGTCTGCCACAGAAACACAGGGAGCCACACCAGCCGTTCTAGGATAATATATGACATCATTCCTCACTGAGTCACCAGTTAAAAGCTCTGCAAATTAAAACTGGACAGTTCTTCACATACTTAAATGAGAAACTGTAAGAAATTTGTTCTGGCAATAAAGAAGAAAACCTTCCAGAGTTTCACTGTTTCAAAGGGAAATGTTCTTGTAGATTGTAGGTTTAAGATGTGTGATCAGGTTTATAAGCTGCCACATTTGAGCTCAACACTCATACGTGTATTCCAGACACAAACATTTTTATGGTTGTAGCACATAAGAAATCAATCAGATGTGGGATGTTTGCATCTTCTTATTAGCGAATAAACACACATGTCTTGGCTCACCCTCACTTGTGGAAATGAGAGCATGTGGGACAGCTTTATTGGTTTGTTTCAGGTCTCCAAACGCTGCTTTTTCCTGAACAGTTCCATTTTTGATTTAGTCTTCTCCCCTTGGTCAGCCTGGTCCTCTTCAATTACAAAGGAGCCATTGGCACCTAATTTATTTGTTATTGGGTCACTCAAAGCGAAGTCCCTTTGAAGCACTGAGTGTGATTAATGTACTCAATCTTAGAAAAGCAGTGGAAGTCTGCAAGTGTTTCTGACAAATGGGTCAGGTATGTTTTTGATGCGGGACCTGTGTGTTTCTTTGAGATTTTTGAGAATAGATTTTAAGAATTCAGATTATCCAATTATTATCCAATTGATTTGAGCAGGTTGTTTTTTTTTTTTTTTTTTTTTCAGGAGACGGGTGAGAAGTCTGTTTTAATGAGTGGCTGTAAAGAATTCTCCTGCCAGTGCAGGAGATGCAAGAGATGTGGTTTGATTCTTGGGTCAGGAAGATCCCCTGGAGTAGGAAATGGCAAACCACTCCAGTATTCTTGCCTGGAAAATTCCTTGGACAGGGGAGCCTGGAGTACTATAGCCCATGGGGTTGCAAAGGGTTGAACACAACTGAGCACATGTGCGCTCACTCATGCATCAATAATGTATATATCCACATACATATGCTTCTGTAGAATCAATATATTCTCATATTTCTGTGTTGGATTGTAGTAACATTTCCCATAGTGTTTCGTGTCCCAATATTTCTTTTCTATAAGGAGATGATGTTTTGGTTAGGTTGTTGTGTTTCTACCAAATTATGGTGCTATAGCAACTCCCAATGCTCAGTAATTTAAAATAACATGCATTTCAATGAGGTATCACTTCACACCTGTTAGAATGGCTATCATAAAAAGTTTACAAGCAACAAGTGTTGGTAAGGCAGTGGAGAAAAAGGAAACTTTGTACAATGTTGGTGATGCCACTATGAAAAACAGTATAGAGTTTCCTCAAAAATGTGAAAGTAGAGCTACCATTGGAGAAGGTGATGGCACCCCACTCCAGTACTCTTGCCTGGAAAATCCCATGGGTGGAGGAGCCTGGTAGGCTGCAGTCCATGGGGTTGTGACGAGTTGGACACGACTGAGCGACTTCACTTTCACTTCTCACTTTCATGCATTGGAGAAGGAAATGGCAACCCACTCCAGTGTTCTTGCCTGGAGAATCCCAGGGCCTGGGGAACCTGGTGGGCTGCCATCTATGGGGTCACACAGAGTCGGACACGACTGAAGTGACTTAGCAGCAGCAGCAGCAGAGTTACCATGGCTGTGGTGGTTTAGTTGCTAAGTCATGTCCGACTCTTGCGACCCCATAGATTGTAGCCCACCAGGCTCCTGTGTCTATAGGATTTTCCAGGCAACCATACTGGAGTGGGTTGCCATTTCCTTTTCCAAGGGATCTTCCTGACCCGGAGATTGAACCTGGGTCTCCTGTACTGCAGCAGTTTCTTTACTGACTGAGCTACCAGGGAAGCCCAAAAAAGGCCAAAGAAATATGTACATACCTTATTTAAAAAGTAATGCTGTTGTAAAAATGGCATCAATAGACTTGTTTGACACAGAGTTACCATGTGATCTATCAATTCCATTCTTTGGTATATATCTGGAAAAAAATTAAAACACTAATTGGAAAAGATACAAGTACCTCATTGTTCATAATAGCATTGTTTATAATAGTCAACATGTGGAAGCAAACCAAGTGTCCATGACCAGGTGATTGGATTAAGAAGATGTGTTTATATATATGTATATACATATATATATGTAATGGAATATTGTTCAACCACAAAAAATGAAACTCAGCCATTTGCAGCAATGTGGATGGACCTAGAGAATATTATGCTTAGTGAAATAAGTCAAAGAAAGACAAATATTGTGTGTTCACAAATAGGGGAATCTTCAAAAAATCAAATGAATGCATGTGTAGAACAGAAACCTTGTTTGTTTTCTGTTTTGTATCTTTGTTTCCAATTCCACATATAAGCAATATCAAATGATATTTGTGTGGCTTACTTCACCTAGTATGATAATCTCTAGGTCTACCCACATTGCTACAAATAGTATTGTCTCGTTCTTTTTATGGCTGAATAATAGTCTATTATACATTGACTCTTAAAGCTTCACTCTGGAAGTGACACTTCTGTTCATTCATTGGTCAAAGCAAGTCACATTCCCATGCTACCCAACATGAGGGTTAGAAGTATGATCCTACTGTGTGCCAAGAAGGCGAGAACTAAATATTGATGAACAGCCTTAAGAGTTGAGATAGTTTAAACAACCAGAGATAGGTTAGTTGAGGTTAAGTAAGAAGTGTGAAAGTTGAATTGTTTCATGTTTAGTGCCAATCTGAAACATTTGAAGGCACCTACAACTGCATGTGATTTATAATTTTATTTTCATGAGTTTATGTGAAACATCTGGAATATGTAATAACATAAATTACAATTGTAATAATACATTTACAAAATAATACATTACAAAATACAATTGTAATAACATTACAAGTGGCCAAACAAAATCTGTGCAGGTAAAGGAGTGATTGATAGTGTCAACAACTCCATCCTGAAGATGAGTAAGGTCACTTTGAGCACCATGTGATGATATGTCTGGCAGAACTTTGAGGAGGTTCTGCCTTTGACCTTGAACCTGAGATCAGCAGTAAATGTGGCATGGAGTAAATACTCAATTCAGATATGGAGTTCTCAAACGTGGCTGCCCAGTCTGTGTTCCTCCATTACAAATAACCCCTGGGAAAAGAATGGGAAATTAAATTGGATGAAATTTTGCTATATCTGTGTATAAACCTAAACAGTGTTCCAGCAGACACAGATATTTAAGTCCAAGCTGACTTCCACGTGGACTGCAGTTTAACAGACATTTAAGAGAGGTGAAGCAACCAGTTATGGGTCTTTTACCTTGAACTCAAAATCCAACCTGACGGATTGGATTACATGCAAAGATGGATCATGCCAATGCTGTATTTCTCAAGTTAAACTTGTTTCATTGCTATTTACTGTTCCTCGACCACATCCCCTCCCTGGCCAAAGTGAATATTTATAGGGGAGAATGTTTATGACATCCTAGTAAAAATGGTCAAAAAAGTTAGAATTTTATTAACCTGCTGATTATATGTTGTCCACATGAGAATAAATCTTTTCAAACATTAAAAACTTATCTGAATCAGAATATGCAGTTCAGTTCAGTTCAGTTGCTCAGTCGTGTCCGACTCTTTGCAACCCCATGAATCGCAGCACACCAGGCCTCCTTGTCCATCACCAACTCCTGGAGTTCACTCAAACTCACGTCCATCGAGTCGGTGATGCCATCCAGCCATCTCATCCTCTGTCATCCCCTTCTCCTCCTGCCCCCAATCCCTCCCAGCATCAGAATCAGAATATTAGAATCTTAAAAAAATAATTTTTAAGTAAATAAAAAAGTAATAAAAGTAAATAAAAAAAGTAAATTCAGTATTGTTCTTATAGGTCCAGTAGTCAATACAATTGTGACTACTTGTCTTGATAGAGTGGTTAAGAATATACTTTAATTTCAAAAGTTTATAGGTATGAGTTTAGAAGAAGTTTGAAGACCATTTGCTAAAATATTCTTTACCAGATGCCTGTGCTTTAGGATCTTGGGCCATGTCAACAGCTGAGTGGTGGTTTTATAGCCATTAATTATCTGGTTTACCTCAAGCACCAAATTACACAAACTTAACAGTACATGGTGAAATCTTGCTGGGCGATATTTCCTGCTTTTTCCAAGAGACCTTAATTCCCTGACTTCCTCTTGTCCTGTGAGCTTTGGCTTCAGATTAGTTTTCCCAAATGCCGACAGAGTATTTTTGCATAAAATTCTGATTTCTCTGATTGATTCCAGTTTTAGTCTGACTTTAATAAAAGAGCCCAGACTTTCTCCCTTGCCTTTTTTTTTTTTTCCTTTTTGTGCTTGAAACTAGAAATTATACAGGGAAATAATGCAATTGGGTCAGATACTCTGGTTCTGGACTAGCCTCTACATATGAGACTGTTAAGACTCCAGGCCTAGGAAAGTGGGATATGTGTGGTTCCCATGATTCTGGCAAGCCCAGCCCAGCCACGAGTCACTCCCATTCCAGAGAAAGCCTGTATGTGCCTGCGTGCTATGTCGCTTCAGTCACATCCAACTCTTTGTGACCCCATGGATTGTAGTGACCCTGTGAACTGTAGTTTGTCAGGCTCCTCTGTCCATGGGGATTCTCCAGGCAAGAAAACTATAGTGGGTTGCCATATCCTTCTTCAGGGGATCTTCCCCATCAAGGAATCAAACCCACATCTCTTATGTCTCTTGTGTTGGCAGGAGGATTCCTTACCACTAGCATCACCTGGGAAGCCCCAGAGAGAGCCCTCTGAGGGGCTAATATGGAAGTCAGGCCTCCAGAGGTGGAGGGTATGGTGTGAGGTAGGAAGGCTGCATAGTTTTAGGGGATCTGACCCAAATCCCCAACTGGGACCAAACCTCAAGATGAACTAGAGAACTACGAAAAGTTAACAGGCTGTCCTGGGATAAGTATGGACTGGAACTGCTCCTCCCCAAGTCCAGTGCCACCAGGGACACTTCTGGACTTGTGTTTTTCAATCTTTCAGGCTACCTGTACTTGGCCTCTGGCCAGTGTCTGTGTCATATCATATCATATATCATATCATAATCATATATCAGCCACATCTTCTTGGATATGATCTTTTTATAGTTCCAGAAGTGGCTTTCATTTTTCTTGCTTGAAGGAATTTTCTTTCTTTCCCAAATCTCCTAATTCTGATAGAAATAGATTACTTGCAGATCTAAGACAGATGGAAACTTTTTTCTGTCTTAGGAAAGAAGAGGCCAATTGAGGTGTGTGCATATGTGTGTGTATGTATCTTCTGTGTTTCACTATTCAGTTCAGTTCAGTCACTCAGTCGTGTCCAACTCTTTGCAACTGCATGAATCACAGCACGCCAGGCCTCCCTGTCCATCACCAACTCCCAGAGTTCCCTCAGACTCACGTCCATTGAGTCAGTGATGCAATCCAGCCATCTCATCCTCTGTCGTCCCCTTCTCCTCCTGCCCCCAATCCCTCCCAGCATCAGAGTCTTTTCCAATGAGTCAACTCCTCGCATGAGGTGGCCAAAGTACTGGAGTTTCAGCTTCAGCATCATTCCTTCCAAAGAAATCCCAGGGCTGATCTCCTTCAGAATGGACTGTGGATCTTCTTGCAGTCCAAGGGACTCTCAAGAGTCTTCTCCAACACCACAGTTCAAAAGCATCAATTCTTCGGCACTCAGCCTTCTTCACAGTCCGACTCTCCCATCCATACATGACCACAGGAAAAGCCATAGCCTTGACTAGATGAACCTTTGTTGGCAAAGTAATGTCTTTGCTTTTGAATATGCTATCTAGGTTGGTCATAACTTTCCTTCCAAGGAGCAAGCGTCTTTTAATTTCATGGCTGCAGTCACCATCTGCAGTGATTTTGGAGCCCAAAAAAATAAAGTCTGACACTGTTTCCACTGTTTCCCTATCTATTTCCCATGAAGTGATGGGACCAGATGCCATGATCTTCGTTTTCTGAATGTTGAGCTTTAAGCCAACTTTTTCACTCTCCACTTTCACTTTCATCAAGAGGCTTTTTAGTTCCTCTTCACTTTCTGCCATAAGGGTGGTGTCATCTGCATATCTGAGGTTATTGGTATTTCTCCTGGCAATCTTGATTCCAGCTTGTGTTTCTTCCAGTCCAGCGTTTCTCATGATGTACTCTGCATATAAGTTAAATAAGCAGGGTAATAACATACAGCCTTGATGGACTCCTTTTCCTATTTGGAACCAGTCTGTTGTTCCATGTCCAGTTCTAACTGTTGCTTCCTGACCTGCATACAGATTTCTCAAGAGGCAGGTCAGGTGGTCTGGTATTCCCATCTCTTTCAGAATTTTCCACAGTTTATTGTGATCCACACAGTCAAAGGCTTTGGCATAGTCAATAAAGCAGAAATAGATGTTTTTCTGGAACTCTCTTGCTTTTTCCATGATCCAGCAGATGTTGGCAATTTGATCTCTGGTTCCTCTGCCTTTTCTAAAACCAGCATGAACATCAGGAAGTTCATGGTTCACGTATTGCTGAAGCCTGGCTTGGAGAATTTTGAGCATTACTTTACTAGCGTGTGAGATGAGTGCAATTGTGCGGTAGTTTGAGCATTCTTTGGCATTGCCTTTCTTTGGGATTGGAATGAAAACTGACCTTTTCCAGTCCTGTGGCCACTGCTGAGTTTTCCAAATTTGCTGGCATATTGAGTGCAGCACTTTCACAGCATCATCTTTCAGGATTTGAAATAGCTCAACTGGAATTCCATCACCTCCACTAGCTTTGTTCGTAGAGATGCTTTCTAAGGCCCACTTGACTTCACATTCCAGGATGTCTGGCTCTAAGTCAGTGATCACACCTTCGTGATTATCTGGGTCATGAAGATCTTTTTTGTACAATTCTTCTGTGTATTCTTGCCACCTCTTCTTAATATCTTCTGCTTCTGTTAGGTCCATCCCATTTCTGTCCTTTATCGAGCACATCTTTGCATGAAATGTCCCCTCGGTATCTCTAATTTTCTTGAAGAGATCTCTAGTCTTTCCCATTCTGTTGTTTTCCTCTATTTCTTTGCATTGATCACTGAGGAAAACTGTCTTATCTCTTCTTGCTATTCTTTGGAACTCTGCATTTAGATGCTTATATCTTTCCTTTCTCCTTTGCTTTTTGTTTCTCTTATCTTCACAGCTATTTGTAAGGCCTCCCCAGACAGCCATTTTGCTTTTTTGCATTTCTTTTCCATGGGGATGGTCTTGATCTCTGTCTTCTGTACAATGCCACGAACCTCATTCCATAGTTCATCAGGCATTCTATCTATCAGATCTAGGCCCTTAAATCTATTTCTCACTTCCACTGTATAATCATAAGGGATTTGATTTAGGTCATACCTGAATGGTCTAGTGGTTTTCCCTACTTGCTTCAATTTAAGTCTGAATTTGGTAATAAGGAGCTCATGACCTGAGCCACAGTCAGCTCCCGGTCTTGTTTTTGCTAACTGTATAGAGCTTCTCCATTTTTGGCTGCAAAGAATATAATCAATCTGATTTTGGTGTTGACCATCTGGTGATGTCCATGTATAGAGTCTTCTCTTGTGTTGTTGGAAGAGGGTGTTTGTTATGACCAGTGCATTTTCTTGGCAAAACTCTATTAGTCTTTGCCCTGCTTCATTCCGTATTCCAAGGCCAAATTTGCCCATTACCCCAGGTGTTTCTTGACTTCCTACTTTTGCATTCCAGTCCCCTATAATGAAAAGGATATCTTTTTGGGGTGTTAGTTCTAAAAGGTCTTGTAGAACCTTGTGTTTCACTATTGCATACCTTACTTCTGAAAACAATGCCTTGTTCCAGAAAGAGTCCAGTAGATGATCTAATGTTTTGGTCTCCCTCCATAGAAACTAAGAGTTTAGGGAACTTTGAAATTCCCCCTATCCAGAGAATCTGGAGAAAGAGAACAGTTTAGAAAGAAATTTTACATTTATTCCTGATCTTACAGACTGGAAAGATATATTTTGGAAGATGGAGAAATTTGAGATTGAAGTGGTATTAGGTTGTTTATCCATCAAGGTCATGGAGCAGGAAATAGTTGCTGGAAATAGCCATCTTAGAGTCCAACAAAGATCCTTGATGATTATTTCAACAGATTAGTGATATGGGCCCAAGAAGCCTAAGGTCATCGGATTGGTCATTGTTTGAGTGAGCTAGCATCAGTGTCACTGCCATAGATTTAACGTCTGTGGGCTCTGGGCCTTGTCCTTTCTGTTGCCTGCTTTGCATGTGGGGTCTGTTGGGAGAATGAGAAAGATTGGTGTACATTTTTTGTCTCTGTTAGAAAACTTGAAATTTGACCTCTGCTTAGGATGCATTATTGTTACATAAAAAAATTAATGTACATGGACTGAGGACTTGAAGTTCCTGTCAACAATAACAAGTGATACGGGATATATACAAGACATAATATATACAAGATATATTATGTACGAGGAGGCATTTTGGTTGTGACTGGATTCAACACAAAAATGCGTCCTCCTGAGAGCCTGCAGGTTACCAGCCAACCCCTTGTGGTGAAACACTAAATGCAGAGGAAACGCAATTCTACTCTGTAGACTTAAGGTATCTGTTTGTCTTTCTTTGAACACCCATGTACTAATTGATTTATGTCAATTAGTGTGTCAGAAAATTGTGTGTCAGAAAAAAAGAGACAAAAAGACTATTAAGCATGAGATGTGATCACAGCTTAAGTCTCAGACACAGAGCTTGTGCATGACAGGGACTGAGAAGCAAGATCTGAAAACTAACTCCCAGTGGGATAAGTGGAAAGAGAGTTAGGGGAAAGAAAACACCTTCAAACAAGTCTATAAAAATTCCCAGGAGAGAGGAAAGAAGAGAAAGTCTTCTATGATTATAATGCTAGCAACTCTGGGCACAGTACAGATGAAGTCATTATGTAGATGGACACATGGTTTTCAGGTTGAGTGCCCTATAAAACCAGTCCCTTGACAGTAAGAGTTGTTAAGATGGAGAATTCTTGTGAAGTGAGAATTCCAGACAATTTTATGCAATTTTCTTTTTTGGTTGTTCTTCTATTCACTCTTTATTGTGCTGATTTATTAAAAGCACTGTGGGTATTTTAAAAATGTTAAATAGTGGTTTCTAGTGTGCATCTATTGTTTTTGACTATATTATACTTGGTAATTATTTTGTACTTTACCTCACTTTTTGGAAAACTAAAAGAATTATAATTAATTTTGTGAGATTCATATCTCCTTTGTCTGCTCTGGAAGGCTAAAAGAAACTTTTGTATGATAAAATCATAGTATTTTTACTGATGATAATGGGAAAATTGACAATATATTCAACACTTAAAGTAGTTTTGTTTTTGTAAATTTCAGGTGTACTTTTTATTCTATCTTTATTTCACTTTTCCATATCAAAGAAAGATAATCCTTTAAAAATGCCCACACTGATGACACATTCTTGTCTGATTCCAACACATAGCAAACTCCAAGTACCAAAACATTTATTTCTGTTGGACTTTCATTTTTATTGTGTTTCAAAATCTTTCCAAATCTCAATCTTATTGAATCTGGAAGGAACTTTTTGTATTTATTAAATCCAACTTTCTAAACAATAAAGGGATTTTCTTTACAACATGGCCCACAGGCTGAATCCTTTTTGTGACTGTTATTGTTCACTCTATAAAACAGCTACAGCTATTATTTACTATTTTTATAATTAAGGTATGGTTGGCTCTGTAGTAGACATTTGTTGTTTTTTCCTATCTAAGATATCTTTCTTCATTTGATGATAGCAATTTTCCTTCTGCTCTTTTTTATCCTCAGTCCAAGTTGCTCATGTAGAGCTAACCCCGTGTTCTACTACAGGAGTGGGCATATGATCCAAGAATGGTGGATGAGAATTATCTTTAGAGCTTCAGCTGATTCTCTCTGGAAAGAGGTGCTCTTTTCCCTAAAACTTCTCTAAGGATCACATAAACTTGTTGTTGGGGCCATTATTTGCCACCAGGTGTAAAGATCCTCCCTGATGCTGATAATAATAAGGGCGATAAAGTAGTTTTTATTTTATAACTGTTTAATTCTTCCCTAAAACTTATGAGGTGAACATTATTATTATCTCCATTTCTATGATTAAAGAACTGAGGCTAAGTGAAATCAGGTGATTTGTTAGTTTCAGACAGCTAAGAAGTAGTGGATCCAGGATTCTAAGTCTGGCAGCTTTCTTCTAGAGCTAAGACTTTAAACCATTATATTGATACTACAGAGAAACACAGCTGAAATATAGAGAGAAAAACAGATTCAAGGTCACACAATTTGAGCCCTTGGATCCAGCTATTCTTAACACAGCTCTGGATTTCCCTTTTGAATACACCAATGCATTCCCATTTTGATTGAAAATAACTTGGGATGTATTTCTAATATTTGCACATGAAGGAGCCCTGGTTAGTGCCTGAGAGATGGTTGGGGAAGTCTTAGGTAAACTATGCCTTGCCATGTGGTATTTAAGACAATGCATAAAGAGAGGACTTGCTTAAAAAGTCTGTGCCTGCTTAACAAAGGTATGAAATGTTGGAGGAGCATTCCAGACATGTGATTATAACGAGTTGATTTTCTGTTCAAACTTATACTTTTGTTTTTACATGGTACTATAGGCTGGAAGAAACACAAGCTGGAATCAAGATTGCCGGGAGAAATATCAATAACCTCAGATATGCAGATGACACCACTCTTATGGCAGAAAGTGAAGAGGAACTAAAAAGCCTCTTGATGAAAGTGAAAGTGGAGAGTGAAAAAGTTGGCTTAAAGCTCAACATTCAGAAAATGATCATGGCATCTTGTCCCATCACTTCATGGGAAATGGATGGGGCAACAGTGGAAACAGTGTCAGACTTTATTTTTGGGGGCTCCAAAATCACTGCAGATGGTGACTGCAGCCATGAAATTAAAAGACGCTTACTCCTTGGAATGAAAGTTATGACCAACCTAGATAGCATATTGAAAAACAGATATATTACTTTGCCAGCAAAGGTCCGTCTAGTCAAGGCTATGGTTTTTCCAGTAGTCATGTATGGATGTGAGAGTTGGACTGTGAAGAAGGCTGAGCGCTGAAGAATTGATGCTTTTGAACTGTGGTGTTGGAGAAGACTCTTGAGAGTCCCTTGGACTGCAAGGAAATTCAATGAGTCCATTCTAAAGGAGATCAGCCCTGGGTGTTCTTTGGAAGGAATGATGCTAAAGCTGAAACTCCAGTACTTTGGCCACCTCATGCGAGGAGTTGACTCATTGGAAAAGACCCTGATGCTGGGAGGGATTGGGGGCAGGAGGAGAAGGGGACGACAGAGGATGAGATGGCTGGATGGCATCACCGACTTGATGGACGTGAGTTTGAGTGAACTCTGGGAGTTGGTGATGGACAGGGAGGCCTGGCATGCTGTGATTCATGGGGTTGCAAAGAGTCGGACACGACTGAGTGACTGAACTGATAGACTGAATGTCTGTGTCCCCTCAAGATTTATATGTGAAAATCTTATTCCCAATGTGATGGGGTTTGAAAGTAGGGTCTTGCAAGGTGGTTAGATCATGAGGATGAAGCCCTCATGAATGATGTTAGTGCCCTTATTAGTACTCTTTTATAAGAGGGCTCCCTTGCCTCTCCTACCATGTGAGGACACAGCAAGGAGACAGCTGTCTATGGACCAGGAAGTGGGCTCCCACTAAACACCAAATCTATTGGAACCTTGACCTTGGACTGCCTAGCCTTCAGAACTATGAGAAATAAATTTCTGTTGTTTACAGCGGTCTACTATTATGTTATAGCAGACCAAACAGACTAAGACACATGGTTAAGAACTAGATATAAGTCACTTAAGCCCCTATTTGGGTAGACTATAAAAAAATCCTCAAAAAATAATTATTTTTTGCCTTTTAAATAAAAACAAACTAATGACATCTCTAGAACATAGTTATAAATACATAAAAAGATCTAGGGAACATAGTTGGACTCCAACTAACTTAAGCTAAAAGCCATTTAGTTATGTAACTGAGATTTATGTGGAGAAGGCAATGACACCCCACTCCAGTACTCTTGCCTGGAAAATCCCATGGGTGGAGGAGCCTGGTAGGCTGCAGTCCATGGGGTTGCTAAGAGTTGGACATGACTGAGCGACTTCACTTTCACTTTTCACTTTCATGCATTGGAGAAGGAAATTGCAACCCACTCCAGTGTTCTTGCCTGGAGAATCCCATGGATGGGGGAGCCTGGTGGGCTGCCATCTATGGGGTCGCTGACTGAAGCAACTTAGCAACAGCAGCAGCAGCAACTGAGATTTACTATTACTGGGTTTGACTAATCCAGGATTAATGTTATCAGTAGGATCCATTCTTGGTCTCCTAATTCTGGGTTAGTTCCATCCTCAAGCTGTTGATGAACATGAAAGAGGAGAGTGAAAAATCTGACTTAAAACTCAACACTCAAAAAAAGAAGATCACGGCATCTGGACCCATCACTTCATGGCAAATAGATGGGGGAAACAATGGAAACAGTGAGAGACTTTAGTTTCTTGGGCTCCAAAATCACTGCAGATGGTGACTGCAGCCATGAAATTAAAAGACACTTGCTCCTTGGAAGCAAAGCTATGACAAACCTAGACAGTATATTCAGAAGCAGAGACATTACTTTGCCAACAAAGGTCTGTCTAGTCAAAGCTATGATTTTTCCAAGTAGTCACGTACAGACGGGAGAGCTGGACTATAAAGAAAGCTGAGTGCTGAAGAATTGATGCTTTTGAACTGTAGTGTTAGAGAAGACTCTTGAGAGTCCCTTGGACTGCAAGGAGATCCAACTAGTCAATCCTAAAGGAAATCAACCCTGACTATTCACTGGAAGGACTGATGCTGAAACTCCACTACTTTGGCTACCTGATGTGAAGAGCTGACTCATTAGAAAAGACTGATGCTGGGAAAGATTGAAGGCAGGAGGAGAAGGGGATGACAGAGGACGAGATGCTTGGATGGCATCACTGACTCAATGGACATGAGTTTGAGCAAGGTCTGGGAGATGGTGAAGGACAGGCAAGCCTGGGGTGCTGTAGTCCATGGGGACTCAGAGTCAGACATGACTGAGCGACTAAACAACAACAATAGCCTCTACACAAAGGCCCCTGGCATCTCTCTGCTACTCCACAGACATGAGGGAGGTAAGTTCACTTCCTCAGTCACCCAGCCTGTTAGGGAGCAGACTGTATATCTTCGTATTTCCTCACAAGTTCCTCTCTGACTTGGGTTAAGTGAGATATGCTGATGGATTTAAGCCAATCAAGCTGCACAACCTGTGCCCATGGAATCACAGGTTTGAAAATGGAAAAGGGGAATGAGGGAGGAAACTCTAGATATTGATGTTAGGAAAATAAGTGGAAAAAAAAAGTAATAATAATAATGAGTACAACTGGTGGTAGTAGTAATAATGATGATGATAATATGACTGTGTGTGTTAGCATATATTGACAAATCTAATCCTTACCAGAGCTCTATGCTAAGGGTATCAAAACTTCTCACCTTACAGATCGTATTGCTAAAACACAGAGATTAAGTTCACATTCCTAGGAAATAGCAGAGCCAGGATTCCCACAAGCGCTTTGGCTACAGGATGCTCTTGCCTGTGTTAAGAATGAATGATTGAGTCATAGTGAGTGTCCGACATTCAATTCTACCCACCAATTATAATCTTTGGCCTTTCAAGAGCCCATAAATTGCAGTAACATTTAGTGCTGTGCCCTACAATCCGTGCCTCATTTGCTCTTTTTGCAGGGATTATATAAACCACATGGGATAACCTATCAGTTACTTCAGATAATTTTCTATATATTTATTTTTATTCTTACTGAAGGTGTTGATAAAGCACTATATTTCTTAGTGTATGATCTCTGCAGCTGATTCCATGGATGAATATTAAATATTCTTCTCTCTTGTTTGTTTTTATGGCTATCTATTGCACAATCAAAAGAGGATTGGAATGGTAATCTGCAACATTATTGCTTAGATGTGTGACTGTAGCCACAATTTCTTGATTTGATATAGAACAGAAGTCATTGAATCTTTTGTTTGCTTAATTTTTGTTTTGTTTTGCTTTTTCCAGTAGGTAAATTGGGCACACAATAGGGAGTGTCTATTTCCTCCTGCTTTGGGTACAAAAACTTATTGTCAGGTGTATTGACTACCTTTGATACATGGGGAACACATGTGTACCTGTGGCGGATTCATTTCGATATTTGGCAAAACTAATACAATATTGTAAAGTTTAAAAATAAAATAAAATAAAACCCCCCAAAACTCAACATTCAGAAAATGAAGATCATGGCAACTGGTCCCATCACTTCACAGCAAATAGATGGGGAAACAGTGGAAACAGTAACAGACTTTACATTTTGGGGCTCCAAAATCACTGCAGATGGTGACTGCAGCCATGAACTTAAAAGACGCTTGCTCCTTGGAAGAAAAGCTATGACCAACCTAGACAGCATATGAAAAAGCAGAGACATAGAAAAAAAAAAACGAAATACAATTTTTCCCACTCTATTTCTTTCTTCAAAATATATTTTGGATACAATATATGTTCAGAAAATTAAGCCATTACATTCTCTATGCCATGAAAACATGAGAGATACTGTTACCAGACCAAATCGATTGGATGAATAACAACATTGCAGGAGAATAACTATATCCATTTCTAAAGTACTTTTTTCTTCAGTTAACATATATCTCTTATAGTTATTCTTAGTATTTCTTAAACCACTGGAGTCAGTACAATGCTTAAATCTTAAATTATTCTGGACTGAAGATCTTTTTAAAAAATGTTGAAATTCCCTTTATGTCGTTAGGGAAAGCTCCCCTAGAGTAAATGTGAGCTTTCAAAATCTGGTTGAGGGGATGGGATTTATGAATTTTGTGAATTTGTGAAGATTAGGTAAACTTCCTGTGATTTTAGATGCAGGCCTGAGTATACTGAAAGAAGCAGATTCCATAAAATGAAGTGACACTTCCCACGGTCTTTCCTTAAGCCTTTTCTTAACCTCAGACATAATTCTACAATTGACACTGGTATGACATAGCTTCTGCACAGTTATGCTGGAAAAATCAAATGAGGAATTGGAGAATAAGAGGGCTATTCTATGGGGCACTTGTTCTTGTTCAGTTGCACAGTTGTGTCCGACTCTTTGTGACATCATGGACTGCAGCATACCAGGCTTTCCCATCCTTTACCACCTCCCGGAGTTTGCTCAAATTCATGTCCATCAGAGAAGGCAGTGGCAACCCACTCCAGTACTCTTGCCTGGAAAATCCCATGGGCGGAGGAGCCTGGTAGGCTGCAGTCCATGGGGTCATTAAGAGTCAGACACGACTGAGCAACTTCACTTTCACTTTTAACTTTCATGCATTGGAAAAGGAAATGGCAACCCATTCCAGTGTTCTTGCCTGGAGAATCCCAGGGATGGGGGAGCCTGATGGGCTTCCGTCTATGGGGTTGCACAGTCGGACATGACTGAAGCGACTTAGCAGCAGCAGCATGTCCATTGAGTCAGTGATGCCATCCAACCATCCCGTCCTCTGTCATCCCTTTCTCCTCCTGCCTTCAATCTTACCCAGCATCAGAGTCTTTTCCAGTGAGTTAGCTCTTTGCATCAGGTGGCCAAAGTATTGGAGTTTCAGCTTCAGCATCAGTCTGTCCAATAAATATTCAGGGCTGATACCCTTTAGGATTGACTCGTTGGATCTCCTTGCTGTCCAAGGGATGTTCCAGAGTCTTCTCCAGCACTACAATTCGAAAACATCAATTCTTCAGGCTCAGCCTTCTTTATGGTCCAACTCTCACAGCTATACATGATTACTGGAAAAACCACAACTTTGACTATATGGACTGTTGTCAGCAAAGTAATGTCTCTGCTTTTTCATATGCTGTCTAGGTTGGTCATAGCTTTGCTTCCAAGGAGCAAGCATCTTTTAATTTCATGGCTGCAGTCAATATCCACAGTGATTTTGGAGTCCAAGACTATAAACTCTATCACTGTTTCCATTGTTTCCCATCTTTTTGCCATGAAGTTATGGGACCAGATGCCCTGATCTTTGTTTTTTGAATGTTGAGTTTTAAGTCAGCTTTCTCATTCTCCTCTTTCACCTTCATCATGAGGCTCTTTAGTTCCTCTTTGCTTTCTGCCATAAGGGGGGTGTCATCTGCATATCTGAGGTTATTGATATTTCTCCCGGCAATCTTGACTCCAGCTTGTGCTTCATCCAGCCTGGCCTTTCATATGATGTACGCTACATATAACTTAAATAAGCAAGGAGACAATATACAGCCTTGATGTACTCCTTTCCCAATTTTGTACCAGTCCATTGTTCCATGTATGGTTCTAACTGTTGCTTCTTGACCTGCATACAGGTTTCTCAGGAAGCAGGTAAGGTGGTCTGGAATTCCCATCTCTTTCAGAATTTCCCACAGTTTGTTGTGATCCACACCGTCAAAGGCTTTAGCATAGTCAATGAAGCAGGTGTTTTACTGGAATTTTCTTGCATTTTCTGTGATCCAATGGATGTTGGCATTTGGTTTCTGGTTCCTCTGCCTTTTCTAAATCCAGCTTGTACACCTGGAAGTTCTGTGTTCATGTACTGTTGAAGCCGAGCTTGAAGGATTTTGAGCATTACCTTGCTAGCATGTGAAATGAGTGCAATTGTGCGGTAGTTTGAACATTCTTTGGCATTACCCTTCTTTGGGATTGAAATGAAAACTGACCTTTTCCGGTCCTGTGGTCACTGCTGAGTTTTCCAAATTTTCTGGCATATTTGCTATAGTACTTTCACAGCATCGTCTTTTAAGATTTGAAATAGCTCAGCTGAAATTCCATCACCTCCACTAGTTTTGTTTGTAGTGATATTTCCTAAGGCACACTTGACTTCACACTCCAGGATTTGGAGTGAGTGATCACACCATTGTAAGTTATCTGGGTCATTAAGATCTTTTATGTTTTTCTGTGTATTCTTGCCAGCTCTTCTTAATCTCTTCTGCTTCTGTTAGGTCCTTACAGTTTCTGTCCTTTATTGTGCCCATCTTTGCATGTAATGTTCTCTTGGTATCTCCAATTTTCTTGAAGAAATGTCTAGTCTTTCCCACTCTACTGTTTTCCTCTATTTCTTTGCATTGTTCACTTAAGAAGTCTTTCTTATCTCTCCTTGCTATTCTCTGGAACTCTACATTTGCTCTTACACCTTTCTGTGGCTTCTAACTGGGCATATTTTAAAAGGATCACCCTAGATTCTGTGAGGAACATAGACTGGAAATTACTGGAGGATGAAAGCAAGGAGATCAATAGCAATAATCCAGTTGAAATATGTTGGTGGCTTGGGCCAGAGAGAAAATTAGAGAAGAGGTTGTGTTCTGGGTACAATAGTGATCTGAAGGATGGTATGCAGGCTGTGAGAGAACAAAATGAATCAAAGATGAACCCTGATGATTCTGGCCTGAGAAACCAGAAAGATAACACTTCCATTAACTGGGACTGCGAGTGGAGATTTAAGAGTGTCATGTATGGATGTGAGAGTTGGACTGTGAAGAAAGCTGAGCACCGAAGAATTGATGCTTTTGAACTGTGGTGTTGGAGAAGACTCTTGAGAGGCCCTTGGACTGCAAGGAGATCCAACTAGTCCATCCTAAAGGAGATCAGTCCTGGCTGTTCATTGGAAGGACTGATGCTAAAGCTGAAACTCCAATACTTTGGCCACCTCACGAGAAGAGTTGACTCATTGGAAAAGACTCTGATGCTGGGAGGGATTGGGGGCAGGAGGAGAAGGGGACAACAGAGGATGAGATGGCTGGATGGCATCACTGACTTGATGGACGTGAGTCTGAGTGAAGTCCAGGATTTGGTGATGGACAGGGAGGCCTGGCGTGCTGCAATTCATGGGGTTGCAAAGAGTCGGACACGACTGAGTGACTGAACTGAACTGAACTGAAGGTCAAGATTTCAGTTTTGGAAATGGTGTATCTATTGAACAGAGACATATATGGTCCTGGATTTTAAGGGAGAACTGAGGCTTAGGGTGTAGATTTGCCTCCCTGGAGAAAGGAAAACCCTCTTGAGGTTAGAAGCACAAAGAAGATTGAGGGGAGCAAGGAGAGCCCCTCAAGGAGGAACCTAAGAACACATGATGTCCAGGAGACCAAGTGAGGAAGGTGTTTCCCGAGGATGTGGTAATCAACAGTGCCAAATGCTGCTAACATTCAAGAGGAGGACTGACAACTGATTGTGGGATTTTGCAATGTCAGTGTCCCTGGTAATCTTGACAAGAGTGATTTTGGTGATGTTTATGGGAACGTAAAACTGACTGGAGAGGTTTAAAATATAGATCAGAGAAATTAAAGTTTCTTATTCTTTTTTAAAAAGATATTTTATGTTTTTATTTGGCAACTCTGTGAAGCATGCCAGATCTAAGTTTCGATAACCAGGGATTGAACCAGTGTCCCCAGTGGGGGAAATATGGAGTCTTAACCACTGAACTACTTGGGAGGTTCCAGTTCTTACTCTTTTAAATAAAGGAATAACAGCATAGTTTTTTATGCCAATGATAATGACCTAATAAATAGGAAAATAAAGATTCAGAAGACAGAGGGAGAATTGTTGGTGAGAGGAAAGGTGTTCACAAGCTTTTGCAATGAGGAAAGAGATAAAAGTATTTCTTCTTGATCATCTGATAATGACAGCTTTATCATTGGAATCTATTTTCAAGTGGTGTATCTCAGTGATATCAGAATCTCAAACAGCCTGATCCATTATTTGAAAGCCAACATTTCAAGATTTTAAATGTAAAATGGCAGGATTCATTACAAAGATTGACCTATAGTGAAGAAGTCTCCACTGCTGAGACTCTGTCCGCACCCCCCCCCCCCCCCCTGCCCCGCCACCCTGCCCAGTACATGATGATGTTCTTCGCTGGGCCCAGATAAAAATGATTATGTATTATTTGCAAACCGTATCTAAATGCTATACTAGAACATGAATAGATGTTGTTAGAATTAGATGCTGTCAGATTTGAAATTGGTTCAAATTGCTAACCTTTCTGCTCTTGTGTCTGATGTACTCCTTCACTTAGCATCTGACAGAGTTTTGAAAGTGATCTACAGCAAAAAATTATCATATAATTTTTGGATTCTCTGCTTAATTCAGTTTTAAGCGCTCTGTCAGGTCCATCCTTGATTGCCATTCCTGATATCTACAATTGTGATTCAATTGTGATTTAGGATTGCACAGCTTATTAGTGATAAAGTAGAAGAAAATAAGTCACCTATATGTGGATGGAAACTCATGAAAGTTGGCATGGAGCTGGATGACTTGGTAAAAAACTGCAAACAATATTCTACTTCTCATACATGTAATTGTTATTTTAAAATTATATTTTTATTCTTTAATATTGGGATGAGTTTTATCTTTTTTTTTAACCTGAAATTTATAGCACTGTGTCAACTGACTGCCCATCATGTGGTCTTCAGCTGTCAAAATTTGGAGAATCACTAGGCTCCATCATGCAGGGACATGTAGCCTTTGGAAATGTGTTCAGATTATATTCAAGGGCAGTGGAAAGCCACTGAAACACGTTAAGCAGGGAAATAACATACTTTTTATCAGTGTTTCAAATAAAGATCCTCTAGTGGTATTGATCAGAGAGGTACAACTGTGGAATTACAGAGATAAATAAGAGGCTGACAGGTGATGATTGTTTGGATCTGTGATGGCAAAGGAGACGGTACTATTCAGCATTTACTGAGTAGTAACTATAATAATCCTATTAAATAGGGCTGCCCTGTGGTTTAGTGGCTAAGAATCTGCCTGCCAATGCAGGGAACAAAGCTTCGACCCCTGGTCTGGGAAGATTCCACATGCCATGGAGCAACTAAGCCTGTGCACCACCGCTACTGAGCCCACACTTTATTGCCTGTAAGCCACAACCACTGAGCCTGAGAGCTGCAGCTACTGAAGTCTGCATGCCCTGGAGGCTTTGCAACAAGAGAAGCCATTGCAATGAGTAGCCTACACACAGCAACTAGGGAGTAGACCCTGCTTGCTGCAACTAGCGGAGAAGGCAATGGCACCCTACTCCAGTACTCTTGCCTGGAAAATTCCATGGATGGAGGAGCCTGGTAGGCTGCAGTCCATGGGGTCGCTAAGAGTCAGACATGACTGAGTGACTTCACTTTCACTTTTCACTTTCATGCATTGGAGAAGGAAATGGCAACCCATTCCAGTGTTCTTGCCTGGAGAAATCCCAGGGACGGGGGAGCCTGGTGGGCTGCCGTCTCTGGGGTCGCACAGAGTTGGACACGACTGAAGTGACTTAGCAGCAGCAGCAGCAGCTGCAACTAGAGAAAGCCTGTGCAGCAACAAGGACCCAGTGCAGTCAAAAATAAAATAAATTAAAAAAAATAGATACTGTTGCTGATCCCAGTTTTACAGATAAAGAAACTGAGGCACAATGAAGCAAAGTTACATGTCTAGAGACACACAGCTGAGAGATTGGAGCTTGGATTCCAATCCAAGTAATCTGATTCCGTACTTCATGATCTTAATCACTAAATTATTTCTCTTTCTTAGATGGAGATGAAAAAAGTAGGTGAAGATATATTTAGAGATAGGATCAAGAGGATTTGGTAATGGTTAGGCTGTTGTGGTGATACAATGGAAGATGGTGGAGGTGACTCCAATGTTTCTCCCCGAATCAACTAGAAGGATTCCATATTTATTGAAAGAGAGAAAGACTGGAGGATACACAGATTTAGAGTGCATTTCGGCAGGTGCAGGCTAAGATGTCTGTCAGGCATCCAGTGAAGAGGTAGAGTAGGCTGTGGCCCATGTGGAGTTGCAGCTCAGGAGAGAGGTCTGGGCTGGAGGTGATCTACTTATGAACTGACAGCTTATTGGAAACTATGGCTGTGTTGTGAATCAACCCACAAACAATGTGGCACCTGACATGCAATGGGGGCCCAATGATGCTGAATGACTTTGTAGGGGAGCCATGGATCTTTGGATTTGGAGTGTATTATGCATAGTATGCTGTCTAGGTTTGTCATAGCTTTTCTTGTAAGGATCAAGCTTTTAATTTCATGGCTGCAGTCTCCATCTTCAGTGATTTTGGAGCCCAAGAAAATAAAGTCTGTCACTGTTTCCACCTTTTCCCCTTCTATTTTCCATGAAATGATGGAACTGGATACCATGATCTTAGTTTTTTAAATGTTGAGTTTTAAGCCAGCTTTTTCACTCTTCTCCATGACAAACTTAGTATATTAAAAAGCAAAGACATCACTTTGCCAACAAAGATATAGTCAAAGGTATGGTTTTCTAGTAGTCATGTACAGATGTGTAGATTGTGTGCCAAATACTTGATGCTTTCAAATTGTGGTGCTGGAGAAGACTTTGGAGAGACCCTAGGACTGCAAGAAGATCAAACCAGTCAATCATAAGGGAAATAAACTCTGAATATTCATTGGAAGGACTGATGCTGAAACTAAAACTCCAATGCTTTGGCCACCTGAAGTGAAGAGCCGACTTACTGGAAAAGACCCTGATGCTGGGAAAGATTGAGGACAGGAGGAGAAGGGGGACAGGATGAGGTGGTAAGATAGCATCACCAACTCAATGTATATGAGTTGGAACAAACTTTGGGAGATAGTGAAGGACAGGGAAGCCTAGCGTGTGCAGTCCATGGGGTCACAAAGAGTCAGACATGACTTAGTGACTGAATAACAACATGTATAGTACAGACTCCTGCTTTTCGAAGTTTATCTTTCTGGATGTTAGGTGGTTAACAATGTCCACTTGAAACAATCTCAAGCCTCAGATATTTCCAATGAAACTACCATGAAAAACAACACTCTGGGGACTTCCCTGGTGGCCCAGTCATTAAGACTCTGCCCTTCCACTGCCGGGTACTTGGTTTCAACCCTTGGTTGGGGAATTAAGATCCCACATGCCATGTTACATGGCCATGAAAAATAAAAACAAATGGAAAAACACTCTGGAAAGTGTCTATTTTGAACATGTCCATGAACACTTAAAACTATGTTTAATGAGTAGCTCTAATGATCTGTATTCTTAGTTTGCTAAGAGATAAACATCTTTTTTTTTTGGTTCTCAGTCAGTTCAGTTCTCGGTCATGTCTGACTCTTTGCAACCCCTTGTAGTGTTAGGACTCCCTAATATTATTTACCCAGATAGTGGGCATTAAAAACAATAACTTTTCATGTCTTTCATGTCTTAATAACTTTGTGTTTTAAAAATAGGGTTAGACATTTTACAATTTAGAATAACTTTAAAGAAAAATTGAAAGAATTTTAGGAAGAACTCCCATGCATTGCTAATTCAGATTTATCAATTATTAACATTTTGCGACATTTGCTTTATTGTGCCTTCTCCCTCTATGTTTATATGATATTTCTTGCACCTTTTGAGAATATGTTGCAGATGTTATATTCCTTTACTCCTAAATACTTAAATATTGTGTTTCCTAAGAATAAGCTCATTCTCATGCATGGCCATAGTACAGTGGTTACATTCAGAAAATAACAGCATCTTTATAATACATTTCATAATTTTCAACCTATATTCAAGTTTCTTCATAGCAATCCTTCCCCTCCCCACAACCCTTCAGTAGAGAATTCAATCTAAGATCATGCATCTCATTTAGTCATCATATCTCTTTAAATTTTCTACTTTGGACAGTTCCTTATTCTTTATTTGTATTTTAAGATGTAATTTTTGAAGAATATAGATCGGTATTTATAAAATGCTCCTCACTTCAGGTTCAGCTGATGTTTTCTCAGGATCAGACTCAGGTTGTGCATTTTTGGTAGAAATACTATATAAGTTAGGGCTTGCATTTAAAAACGTTTTTGTGGAGTATAGTTGATTTACAATGTTGCATTAATTTCAGGGGTACAGGGTACAGCAAAGTGAATCAGTTTTATATATAAATATATCAACTCTTTTAAAAATTCTTTTGCTATATAGGCCATTACAGAGTACTGAGTAGAGTCCCTTGCCCTATATATTAGGTCCTTTTAGTTATTCATTTGGTATAAGTAGTGTGTATATATCTGGAGAAGGCAATGGCACCCCACTCCAGTACTCTTGCCTGGAAAATCCCATGGATGGAGGAGCCTGGTAGGCTATAGTCCATGGGGTCGCTAAGAGTCAGACACGACTGAGCGACTTCACTTTCATTTTCCACTTTCATGCATTGGAGAAGGAAATGGCAACCCACTCCAGTGTTCTTGCCTGGAGAATCCCAGGGACGGGGGAGCCTGGTGGGCTTCCGTCTATGGGGTCGCACAGAGTCGGACACGACTGAAGCGACTTAGCTTAACTTAGTAGTGTATATATATCAATCCCAATCTTCCAATTTATCCCCCCTCCTTACTCCCTGCTAATTATAAGTTTGATTTCTACTCCTATAACTCTATTTCTGTTTTATGGATAAGTTCATTAACCCAGTTAGAACTGTATTATTCCCAGTGTACCATGCCAGGAGGCAAATGATCCAGTTGACTTGATTATTGGTGATGTCAACTTTGGTCACTTCATTAAACTACACTTGCTGGACTCTGCAGAATAAAGTTACACTTTGTCCCTTTATAATATGAAGTAATTGTAAAGAGTTAAAGTAAATCTGAGAGAGTTAAATTTTAAGGTAAAGCTTTTCCCTTAAAAGCTACAACTCAAAGCTTGATTTTTTAATTGCCAGATTCTTAGGAGGAAGATGAACTAGGAATCTAGAAGCAAGTTAACTGAACCTGGCATGGAACCCATATTAATTTGTTCAGCCTCTAAGATGCATTTGTCTAAATCTCTCAGTCTCACTATGGGGTTAAGCTGGAAGAGTGGTGGCACCAGATCAAATTCCTGATGTGGTTCCAGCCCATCCTGGAAGACAGAAGATAACATCTGGTCTCTGTACCACCCCTGCTTTCCCTAATAACCAAATAGAGGTTGTCCAAAGAAAGGCTGTCTGAGTATTATTCAATATACACTCACAGTATTTTATATAAATTATCATTGCCTTATTTTCCCCCTTCATAAGGATTTTAACATTCCTAACTTCCCTGTTGGCTCAGCTGGTAAAGAATCTACCTGCAATGCGGGAGACCTGAGTTCAATCCCTAGTTGGGAAGATTCCCTGGAGAAGGGAAAGGCTACCTACTCCAGTGTTCTGGCCTGGAGAATTCCATTGACTGTATAGTCCATGGGGTTGCAAATAGTCAGAGATGACTGAGCAACTTTCACTTTCATGAATATCCTGGAATTGGTTATTGGCTTTTATACTTCGTGTCACATTTCCAACAGTTATCAATCTTAGAATGCCAAACAGGCCTTAAAACATTAAGAATCTATTCATATATCTATGAATAAATGTACAACAATGCTTGTTTTCATTTTATTCTTGCATTAAAGGGTTATTCTCTTAGACCTATTATCATCAATTTTAATACAAATTCTGTAACAGCCGCAAAACATGAAAAATAACATACTTACATAAGGCTTTTGTGTATTTTTATTTTATAAACTTCTGTGTCATCCAGTACAAATTTTGGCAGACTCACATAAAGTCATACAGTTCTGTGATTTTTTTTCAGACTCTGATAAACACTGGGCCATATTTTGTCTTGTTCTATACCTGCTCAAAGCTTATACCAAAATTCCTGCTGTATAAGGACTGCTCTGAATGACAGAGATTTCAGAGAGAATTCCTTTTAAGCATGAATATTCAAATAAGGTACTAGTGTTTAATCCTCTCCCATAAAAAGTGGCCTCATTGTCCTGATTTCTATCTGCTTAACTCTCAAATGAGTTCCACCGGGTTAAAAATAATTATAGAAAATGTATTCCATTCAATCATATTGTCTTCATGATTGACCCACAATCATGGGTCACCCACAAGGCAATGAAATGGATTACAAGATAGAAAAGTATATCTTATGCTCTTTAGTAGTGTATCACATCTGGTAATCAATTGGCTTATATACTAATAATAAATTAGAAAATATTTACCATCCATCACCTCACCTCATCTGGTCAAGTACTGAGATTGGACATTTCAAAAATATACATTGCTGACAATAGAAACTAATTCTTGCCCAATAATAGATTGAGTACTTTGAGTGCTCTTAGAATATCTTTCAACTAAAAACTACAGAAAAAGATTTTGTGGCCTTGAATACATTGCACTTTATAATAAATTATAAGATGTTTTCTTGCACAACATGGTCTTAGACTCTCTTCTAGTGTTCAGTTACAGCAAGACATTTTTCCTGTGGGGGAATACTGAAAGACACTAATAATTTTTATAATGTTCCTATTATTTTCCTTTCATGGAAGGAATGCCAAGCAATTTCAAATTGCCCTCAAGCATTATTTAGAGCTAAGGCACAGAGATTATATAGGTAAAGACTAAGATACTGTAACAAGGAAACTGAATACTACTTCAGTTTAAAGAGTCATTGCTGTTCAGTTGCTCAGTCACGTCCAACTCTTTGTGACCCTATGGACTACAGCATGCCGGGCTTCCCTGTCCTTCACCATCTTCCGGAGTTTGCTCAAACTCATGTCCTTTGAGTCGACGATGCCATCCAACCATCTCATCCTCTGTTGCCCGCTTCTCTTCCTGCCCTCAATCTTTCCCAGCATCAGGGTCTTTTCCAATGAGTTGGCTTTTTGTATCAGGTGGCCAAAGTATTGGAGCTTCAGTTTCAGCATCAGTCCTTCCAATGAATATTCAAAGTTGATTTCCTTTGGGATTGACTGGTTTCATCTCACAGTCCAATGACTCTCAAGAGTCTTCTCCAACACCACACTTTTGAAAGCATCAGTTCTTCAGTGTTCAACCTTCTTTATGGTCCAACTCTCACAAGGCAAAACCATACATTTGACTATACGGACCTTTGTCAGCAAAGTAATGTCTCTGCTTTTCAACACACTCTAGGTTGGTTATAGCTTTTCTTCTAAGGAACAAGCATCTTTTAATTTCATGGCTGCAGTCACTGTCTGCAGTGATTTTGGAGCTCAAGAAAATAAAGTCTCTCACTGTTTCCATTTTTCCCCCATTTATTTGCCATGAAGTGATGGGACCGGATGTCATGATCTTCGTTGAAAGAGTATAGAAGCCTATTTCCCTTGTGCTATAGTCTAGGTGGATATTTCTGTTCCATGTAGCCATTCAGGGAACCAGTTTCCTTTCACCTTGTTTCTGCACTGTCTTCTAGGAGGTTGTCTTTGTCATTACATGGCTGCAGCCAGCTTATGGGCACATCCATTGTCCAGTCCTGCAGAAAGGGAAGAGAGTATGAAGAAGTGCATGCCCAATGTCTTAAGGTCCAGGCCAAGAAATGGTAAATGTGTATTCTGCTCACATTGCTTAGCTACCTAGTGCTTGAAAATGAGGTCTAGCTGAGTTGTTGTGTACCGAGTGAAAATTATATTACTATGAAAAAAGAGGTTGACATTTAATTCCATAGAGAGGTTGGATAACTTGCCTAAGGCTACAAAGCTAATAAGTGAAAGAGTAAGTGGGAAACAAACCCAGACACTGTTGTTCCTTAAATAATGCCTTAAATATTATTTCAGTTTTCATTGCTGTGTAGCAACCATCCCAAAATGTACCTATTTTTTATGATTCTGTGGATTGGCTGGGCAGTTCTTCTGTTGTCTAGAGTCACTCATATGGCTACCTTCAGATGTCAGATTGGCTCAAGTCCGGGTTCAGTTGAAGTTGCAATTGGGACACTATAATTCTTTATCTTGTGGCTTCACCATGTGATTAGCTTAGGCTTCCTTAAGGCATGTAAGACAGGATTCCAATAGGGAGTGTTCCAGTATCATAGAATTAGAAGGTACAAGGTCTCTGAAAGCCTGGTATTAGAAGGCATACATCTTCACTTCTACTGCAATCTTTAGGTAAAATCAAGTCAGAGGGCCAGTGCAGATCTCATGGGAGGCTTCACAGCTTCATGAGAGTAGTAGAAAACTCTAATTGCAAAAGGTATACGAGATGGGACATGTGTTTGAGTAGATTCTGGGAGTTGGTGATGGACAGGTGTGCTGCAGTCCATAGGGTCTCAAGGAGTCGGACACGACTGAGTGACTGAACTGAACTGGACTGAACTGATGAGATGGGAGCTACTGTTGTGTCCATCTCTCTGAACAGTTTACCACAAATACTAGGCAATTCTATTTCTCAAAATCTAGGATTGGAAAGCACCTAGGGAAATTAAAGTCTGAGACATCCTCTGATCCAGGTCTGAAATTCACATAGGCACTACATAGGATCTGTGGTCTTCTTATTTTTATTCTACCCTAAGGGAAGATCAGGACAGGGAGCGTGCAGGATTAGACTAAAAGACTAAGGAATAATGTCTGGTTCTGAGTGAGTGATACATACCATTAGCTTCCTGTGGTATAATATGTTACATTTTGGGGTGTGTTCAATGAACTAGGAGGCTTAATGAGTGAGCATATGTTAGTTGTATTTACTTGAGGGCACTTGAGGTTGGGAATGACTTCCTCTGGAGTATAACCAAAAGGATATGTTCCCTGAATAAAAAGATCTGGATCTTGGGGTTAGGATGCCTCTGAATTCAGAGGGAGAGTCTGTGAGAAGCTGTGAGCTCAAGCTTTCCAGCACAAGGTAGAGGGGCCAGTATTGTTTCAAATCGGAGTCAGGGGTGTGGAAGGCAGTCAGCAGTGGGAAGTAAACTTCACTGGGGATGACAGGCAATGGGATCAATTGGGATTGGAAGGGGAGGGGACTGAGAAAAGCTGAAATTTCAGGTGGTAACCTGAGATAAGATCATCCTGAAATCTTCAAGGGCAGTGAGTACATCCCATTTACTCTCACATCCTTAGTGTTGCATTCGTGTTAGATATGCAGTAGACGCTCATCGATGTTTATTTACATAAAGTACTTCTATACTACAGAGGAAGTGAGAAAATTCCTAACCAATAAAGTTGAGTAGTAGTGGGTGCTATTATAACTAAAAAGCCAGGAGGTTAGTTGGTAGTGGATGATCTGTCTCTTCCAGTTTTGTGGGAAGGGGTGCTTAAAAAAGCCATGGCTTGCTCTGCTATGGTCTCTGATCTGATGGGAAATAAAGTCTCTATTTACTTACCCGTGGATACTCGTAGGACAAATTCAACTCTCAGTAAAGACCAAACTCATAAAACAGTGGGGGCATTTTAAGGAGGTTTTATTACAGTGTACAGCTAAATTTTCAAATTTTGAAGGTGGATGATCCCTGTTGTGCTAAATTATTGATTTTCAACAACTTCAGTTCAACATTTTTATGTCTTTTTCAATATGATGATATAAAAAGAAAGACCTTTTCTTAACATCATTTTTATAGTTGATTTCTGTCCTTAGTTTTAAGCATGCAATCAAATCTAACTCTTACATTTCTCATTTTTTTTGGTCACTGAGGATTATCATTCTAAGCAAAGTGAAATCCCTGTGAGTTTTAGTGAGCAGCATTGCTAGCAGCTGTTAGTTCAGTTCAGTTCAGTCACTCAGTTGTGTCTGACTCTTTGTGACCTCATAGACTGCAGCACCCCAGGCTGACCTGTCCATCACCAACTCCTGGAGCTTGCTCAAACTAATGTCCATCGAGGTGGTGATGCCATCCAACCATCTCTTCCTTTGTTGTCCCCTTCTCCTCCTGCCTTCAATCTTTCCCAGCATCAGCAGCTGTGAGTTGTCACTTAACTACACTAGTCTAGTGGTTAAAGTTTGTTGATTTCATCTAAAAGTTGTTGTTGTTGAGCTGAATTTAAATATATATGTGCTGTGCTATGCTTAGTTGCTCAGTTGTGTCCAACTCTTTAGACCCCATGGACTGTAGCTTGCCAGGCTCCTCTGTCCATGGGGATTCTCCAGGCAAGAATATTAGAGTGAGTTACCATGCCCTCCTCCAGGGGATCTTCCCAACTCAGGGTTCGAACTCAGGTCTCCCACATTGCAGGTGGATTCTTTACCATCTGAGCCACCAGGGAAGCCCCCAAAAATGAGTGGGTAACCTATCCCTTCTCCAAGGGATCTTCCCAACCCAGGAATCAAACTGGATTCTCCTGCATAGCAGGTGGATTCTTTACTAGCTGAACTACCAGGGAAGCCCTTAAACACATATATCCAAGAACAATGACATAGCTCCTGAGTTTTTGTATAAAATACCTTAGGAGTTCTTATACATTACATTGCAAAGGTATATATCAGAATCAGGGTTGAAACTTCTGGTTGTGATATAGAAGAATAGGAAAGATATTTACTCCCTCATATGGTACAACAACGGTTCCATCACTTCAAGGCAGAGAGATGGGGAAAGAGTAGAAATAGTGAGAGACTTATTTTTTGGGGGCTCCAAAATCACTGCAGATGGTGACTGCAGCCATGAAATTAAAAGACACTTGCTCTTTGCAGGAAAATCTATGACAAACCTAGACATCATATTAAAAAGCAAAGTCATTACTTTACCAACAAAGGTCCATATAGTCAAAACTATGGTTTTTCCAGTAATTATGTATGGATATGAGAGTTGGACCATAAAGAAAACTGAGTGCTGAAGAATTGATGCTTTTGATCTGTGGTGTTGGAGAAGACTCTTGAGAGTCTCTTGAACTGCAAGGAGATCAAACCTTGGATCTAAACCTAAGGAAATTAGTCTTGAATATTTTTTGGAAAGACTGATGCTGGAGCTGAAGCTCGTATACTTTGGATACCTGATGCAAAGAACTGACTCATTGGAAAAGACCCTGAAACTGGGAAAGATTGAGGGCAGGAGGAGAAGGGGACAACAGAGGATGAGATGGTAGGATGGCATCACCAACTCGATGGACATGAGTTTGAGCAAGTTCCTGGAGTTGGTGATTGACAGGGAGGCCTGGCGTGCTGCAGTTCAGCTACAGTTCATGGGGCCGCAGAGTTGGACACGACTGAGTAACTGAACTTAATTGATGGCACAACAACTAAAAAGTCAGATAAAATAAAAATTAATTTTTTATATGGGGCTAGTGGAGAAGGGTGAATGCAGGAACCTGTGAAGAACTTAAATCTTAGTTGAAAGAGAGAAAGAAATAAAGAAAAACAGAAAAAGAGAGGAAGGAATTCTTTATGGATGAACAGATACATATGGCAGCTTTTATACCTTGGATCAAGTTGTCAGTCTCTGTTTGGGCAGATGGTGTTGCAAACCTGCCATAGATTGAGAAATCTTATAGGGACGAGAAGAAATCACTCAAGCCTTAGATGATTACATGAGCAGGTGGAATGAACTGGAATCTGGAAGAGGATTAGAGACCAAAGCAAATTGTTTGATCCCCAGTGTCCTTGAAGATTGTTGCATAAGCTGCAATGGATGAAGAGCTAAAAAACAGAGAAGAATATTGCTTCACATATTCTTGTGGGAGTGAATTCCAGGGTTCTACCACAGTTAAATATAAAGATGAATAAAATAATATCTTGAATTGCAGTCTCCAAACACTTTTTAGCTTAAATACTAGTTATCAAAGATTGTGAGGGTCTGAGATTTTACTGTCGTTGTTTTGTTCAGTTGCTAAGTCATGTCTGACTCTTTTTGACCCCATGGACTGCAGCATGTCTGACTTCCCTGTCCTTAACCATCTCCCAGAGTTTGCTCAGATTCATGCCCATGTACTTGCAAGCTAAGAAGTGAGCCTGCCAGAATTTCATGGATGTTGGTAGAAGTCGCAGAACTCATGGGTCAGAGATGAAGGGTAGTTTCTTACTTGTAACTAGAGCAAGGTAATTTCTGAACTAAAAACAGTGTATGGGTTCAAACTAGACAGGACATTGATTGTTGATCAGTACACTTAAAACCATTCCAATAAAAATTACCCAAATGAAAGTGAAGAGATTAGAAAGCATTTCAGAAGAGTAACCTGTAGAATAATTTCAAGCAGTCCACAATCATGACACATTTGGAATACAAGAGCAGAAGAGAGAGAAAATGGGGCAAAGAATTTTTCAAATATGATGAAAGTCATTAATTCATAGATCCATGAGGCTTGACAAACTCTAAACAAAACCATCCTTAGACAATCCAAGTCAAATTGCTAAAAATCAGTTAAAACAAGAGAAAATCTTTAACCAGACACAACAGCCAAATAGAGAAAAGCATTAAAGCCCAAACTGAATCTTAAAGGATTAATAAGATTGATGTACTCCTAGCAAAACTGATGAAGATGGAAAAAAAACCTTACAAATTATTATTAGCAGGCGTGAAAGTTAAGACGTAACTACAAATCTCAGACACTGAAAGTATAGAAGAATATTATGAATAACTCTGTCAAGACATTCAATAACTTAATTGAAAGATACAACTTATAAAACTTGTATAAGAAATAGAAATTACTAATAGTCCTTAAAAAAAGGACAAAATTGGAGAAATTACATTACCCGATTCCAAGATGAACTATAAAGTTACAGCAATAAAGCTAGCATGATATTAAACTAAGGATAGAAAAATAGACCTATGGAATACAGTAGTTTGGAAATAGATCCACTCTTTTTTTATGGTCAATTAATTTTCAACAAAGACACTATAGCAATTCAATAGGTAAAATTTTGGTTTTTCAGCAGATGGTACTGAAAGAACAAGATAAGTGTATGAGAAAGATGAGTACCAATTCCTGCTATATACCATACATAATATCGATTCAAAAAGGGAGAATATTTTTCTGACTTTGGGGCATACAAGGATTTCTTAGTGGGATACAAAAAATATTAGCTATAGAATAAAAAGATAAACTGGACTTCAGTTGAAAGCCTCAGTTTATCTATAGGCATCATTAAGGAAATGAACAGGTAAGTCACAGACTGGGAGACCGTAGCTGTAATCTATGCATCTGGCAAAGAACTCACAACCAGAATATAACAAACACCAGCTATCGTGAAGAAATGAAAACCCTCACCTTCCACATGAGAAAACGGACAAAATAGCTGAACAGGCAGGCATTTTATTCAGAAGATATAAAAATGAACAACAAATGCATGAAAGGTGCTCAACATCGTTTGTCATGAGGAGAGTGCAATTTATAACCACACGGGTATGTCATGTCATGCTTGCCAGAATGTTCCAAGTTAAAAAGACTGACAACACCAACTGTCAGTGAGAATGTGAAACAACAGAGCTTCCATGCTTTGCTAGTGTTAATGTAAAACAGCATAGCTATTTTGGAGAAACAGTTTGATGGCTTTTTGTATAAACTATATAATTACTGTATAGCCCAGTAATCCTATTCCTGGTTATTTCACCAAGAAAAATGAAAATGGATATTAACAAAAATACTTACACAAGGATGTTTCTACCAGCTTTATTTATAATACCCCAAACTGGGACTAAGTCACATGTCTGCAAATAAAAGAATAGAAAAATATTCATATAATGTAATACTGCATAGCATTGAGAATGAATAAATTATTGCTAAATGCAACAATATGGGCAAATCTTAGAAGTATAATGAATGAAAGCATGTAGCCAAAAAAAGAGCATAGTACTATATTATTTCTTTTATATGAAGCTCCAAAACAGAGAGTTCCAATCTATAGTGATAGAAATCAGAATAATTATTGCCTCTGTGGAGACTCCTAGAAGGGTTTGCAAAGTAAACTTGCTAGAGTGATTTAAAAGCTATATATATTGGTTGGGGTTCAGTTCAGTTCAGTTCAGTCGCTCAGTCATGTCCGACTCTTTGCGACCCCATGAATTGCAGCACGCCAGGCCTCCCTGTCCATCACCACCTCCTGGAGTTCACTCAGACTCACATCCATTGAGTCAGTGATGCCATCCAGCCATCTCATCCTCTGTCGTCCCCTTCTCCTCCTGCCCCCAATCCCTCCCAGCATCAGAGTCTTTTCCAATGAGTCAACTCTTCGCATGAGGTGGCCAAAGTACTGGAGTTTCAGCTTCAGCATCAGTCCCTCCAAAGAAATCCCAGGGCTGATCTTCAGAATGGACTGGTTGGATCTCCTTGCAGTCCAGGGGACTCTCAAGTTGGGGTTAAGTGAGCTTATATAATTGTCAAAATTCATCAAATTGTACACTTAAGATCTGTGTATTTCACTCTATGTACATGATGATTCTATTAAAAAAATAAAAGAGTAAAGAACCTTCCAGAATCATGGTAAGGAATTGAATGCTGCACAGAAAAATAAAACTCTCCTGTAGCCCATGTTCTATAAGGCAATAGATACAGTTTTCTGGCAATTCTTTTATTTTTACAAAAAATGTATTGAGTACCTCCTGTGTATGAGGCATGTTCTAGGAATTAGTGAACAGAGCAAAAAATAGCCTTGTTTTCATGTGCTTTGCATTTTAGGGAAAGAAAAGGATGGGAGTGGGGAGAAGATGCAGACTGTAAACAAACAAACACCTTAAAGGGGAAAATAATTTCAGATAGGTGCCACGAAAAACCTGTCTGGGAGAAGGGCTGGGGACAATATTTTAGTTGAGGTAGTGAGGAAAGACTTCTTTGAGGAGGAGGAGGTGACATTTGAGTTGATTCTTAAATGATAAGAAAGAGCCAGCCATGTGAAGATCTGGGGGAAGAGTATTTCAAGCAGAGGGGACAGTCAGTGTACAGGTCCTATGGTGACAATAAGTGTGGCCCATTTGAAAGAACAGTGGAAGTTCTGTGTGACAAGAGCATAGGGATCATGGGGAGAGGGCTAGATGGCAAAACTGACCTTGTCTCTGCTGTTTATGCCTATGTGGATTCTCATTGATTGTTTAGGATATAAATATTCCTGGCTAGTGTCCAAATCATTTAATGGGTATAAAATTTGCATAAGAATATGCTTTGCAAAATGAAAATAACTAAATGCACTCTGGTTATTATTGCTATTATTTTAATGATTAAATATCTGTATGTTTTCATCAGTAAACCCTACTTGAAAAGCTCTGCTTTTTTATTGCTTAGTAATCTAAGTTATAGTGGAACAATTAGAAAATCACAAATAAAGCCAAAAGAACTAAAAAAAAAGAATGCTGTGGTTATCTTAGTTATATAATTCTTAACATAATCATGTATATTAATTAACCATACTGCATGGTTCTGAAAATTGATATCACTACTCTATTTCCATGTCACTTAATATGTATCACAATATTATTTAAAAGCCTACAGAGTGAACCACTGCACAAACATACAATAATTCAATCCTGTAATCTTTTTTTTCAATCCTGTAACCTTGAATAATTAGGTTGTTTTCACCTCTTCATTTTTAAATGATTGTACATCATTATGCTTCATCTCTGATTGTTTTGGGGATAGATTTTTGGAGTCAAAGTTCCTTTTGATCCACTTTAATCAACCTTCCCAATGTCTCTACCAATATAATGAACCATTTCAGTGTAATTTTTTCCTTTATAAAAGTTACCTGGAAAAAATGATAGTCTTTCTGTTGTTTTGTAGGCACATTCTGAATCAGGAAATGTGCTGTTTTGGCTTTTTTTAGAAAATCAAGTCCAAGACAAAAGCTTTGTTTGAAAAAAAAAGGAGAAAGGCTATGCTCCAGTGGAAAAGTGTGGTTCAGAGGTTGCCCCATTATGCTTCCTTCTTCCTGTTTAGCTGGTATGTTACTGGAATCATTACGTGGCTGTATTATGAGGGGAAAGAATGAGAAGGAGACAGTGGTGATAGGATGAAGCTGCGAGGTGCAGACACAGCCTAGGAACAGGGTGCGGGACACTGCAGGAGCCTGCTGTTGCAGCAGGATAACGACCCCAAACACATCCACCTCCCAATCTCCTGAACCTGTGTTATTACACATGGCAAAGGGAACTTTGCCGATGGAATTAAGTGATGAATCTTGAGTTAGGGAGATTATCCTGAATTATCCAGATGGGCTCAATGTAAGGGGTTCCCACAAGTGAAAGAAGGGGTAGAAGAATCATAGAGAAGGAGATGTGACAACAGAAGTAGAGGTCAGGGTTATGCAGTCGCTGGCTAGAAGGGGAGAGCCTCTAAAAACCAGGAAAGGCCAGGAAGTCAATCCCCTCGAGAGCCTCTAAAAGGAACCAGGCCCTGCCACACCTTGATTTTAGCAGGTTAGCCACCAGGGAGATCCATTTTGGACTACTTACCTCTAGAACTTTAATGAATTTGTTTTAAGCCACTTAGTTTGTGGTAATTAGTTATAACAGCAGTAGCAAAGTAATTCAGGTACTGAATTTAATGGGGATGTTAGAAAGTTTTCTGATTTGAAAAAAAATGTGACTATTTGTAAAATGAGTTTGATGTTTAGGTAGAGAGACAATGATGAAGGAAGGTAATATGTGTGTGAAATTGCAGGGAGTGGGTAGGCCTGACTAAGGTTGACTCCAAGATGAGGCCACCAGCCCATGCTGGTTTTTCTCAGGACTTGTAATTTTCCTTCATAGCACTACTTGAACTTAAACATATTCATATAAATAATATATTATAAACATATTTATATTTCATATAATTATTTATTTAATCTTTATCTTTCTTTTTGCACTGCAAAATCTAGGAGGGCAGAGACTGTCTTTTGACATAGTCTTCTGAGCAGTGCTATAACAACTAATAAAGAAAAATTAGGCATGATAAAAGATTAAGGTGAATGAATAAATTGGGAGAAGAAATCAATAATGGGTAAATAGAAAATAATAGAAAACTCAATAGAAAGGAAGCCTAACATATAGGCAACTTCTTGCAGATTAAGACTCCTTACATTGGCTGTAGAGATTATCAGACAGCAGGATGTACTCTTCTCTTTTGCAGTTCTGCTGGCCTAGTGATTCATTAAGAGCAAGTGGGGGCTTTGGAACTAGATTTTTCGGTTCAGATCCATATAGCTCTGCACACTGTCCCTTGTGTAGGTTTCTAACATACTCAAGTGTGATATGTGTCAGATAAGCTAAGCTAAAGTATGGCAAAATGGTCCATCTACCCATCTAGTTCAGTGGTTAGGAGCTCAAGTAACGGAGCTCTGTCTCAGCTCTGTCAATTACTATCTGGCCTTGGGCAAGTTATTTAAAAATTATTTATAAAATAAGGACACTAGTAGGGCTGTTATAAAGATTAAATGTAAAACAATTTGAATAATTCCTGGCACATAGTTACCAATATTATCTATTATTATTACTAGTTGAATAGTACCAATTTTGGTTTAGTAGAAAGACACAGAAACCAAGGCTGTGGCTAACAAGTGTGTGACTATGGTCAGATTCTACCTCTCTGGATAGGGGAGGAAATTGTTCTAAATCAATGATCCTTGATCTTTAATGCACAAATGAGCTCCCCAAAGGTCTTTGGAAAATGCAGGTTCTGATTCAGTAGGTCTGGGGTGGAGGAGGAGATTCTGCACTCCTAACACACTCCCAGATGATGCTGGTGGTTTGAGGACCACACTTTGAGTAGCAAAGAACTAGACAAGCTCTAAGGTCCAGCTTCAGAATTTCTACTATTTGTATTGTCATCCTGCTAGTTTCCCAGTCTATATAAATCTTACAGTTTATGTCAACTTTTTCTTCCTTCTCATTGTCTAAATCCAATCTTTATTTTTATTTACTTATTTATTACTCATTCTGTTTCCTTTTTGAAAATGTTTCTTCAGTGACCTCTGAACCTAAATAATGTTAATTTAGAAAATTGACACCGCTGCCTATGTAGCCATTAAAAATGGTTAAGGAGAACATTCACATGGCAAAGTTTTTATAATTTAGTATCATATAAAAATATAAAAACATATATCACCTATGAGTGAATCTAGGGAGATCCTCTCCTCATTCCATATACTGGGAGAAAAAAAAAAGATAGGAAGGAAATATCCCAAATGGGCTGAGTTTGGATGATAGAAATAGGGTTCTCTCTAGGTGTGTATTTTTTACTTTCTTTTTCTATAGTTTCTTCAGTGACTATGTATCATTTGGAAAATGAAAACATTGTTTTCAAAAAGTTATCAGACCAGAATCCTTCCAATTCAAAGGTATTCCTGGAACCCTTGGGGACTGTTGGCCTCCTTTCTCTCATGAGCATCTTTATAGGTTCCTCTCTTCATTCTTTATTTTCAGGCATCACTGACAGGAAAGTACCCATGCTCCAGAAAGATTTTTCATTTCATCTCCCCTGTGAACAGAAACTCATTTTTCCCCCCAGCTCCTGCCTGACTGATGCGATTATGCTCTTTCCTAAACCTTCACATGGTACAGAATGCTGGTCCCTACACCCCTGGGCCTCACTTTCAATGTCTACCGAGGGCATATGGCCAGAGGGCTGACGTCATCCAGAATCTTGCCCCAACCCCTTTGGGGTCTGCTTTATATAAAAGGATGGGGGAGGTTGTAGAAGGACGAAGTCAGATGTTGCCCAGCTGCAGCTTATGCCAGAAACAACTCGGGATGCAGTTCTACAGCTGCAGACAAACTGAGCAGCCAGCCACGTCCACAGCCGCTGCATCTCCAAGGGGACAAGAGCCATACAACCAGATGTTGCTTCTAGAAAAAAAAAACCTGCTATGAGGATCTTGGCCTCGGAATGGTGCATCTGTCCAACTTATCTTCCACTTGGTCATAGATAATAAAAACTCTTGTTAGGCAGGCCTGGAAAAAAACAAAGAAGGAACATAACTGGTCTATGAAAAGAAAGTCATGAAACGCATGTTTTTGCCAAAGCATTTATTTTGGAGTTTCTCAGATTACTTAGCTTGAATTCATATTGAAATGTTCTTTCTGAGAGGAAATAAGTCTTTTGATCAGCTGCTGATGCACGTTCCTCTTGATTCCACTTTTTATGTTTGATGGGGTACATGGACGAGGCTTGGTTGTATCTAAGAGGAGAGAAGGAAAATCCTTTCCTTGCCCCTGATTCTAGACTTTTCCAGAACAGGCTTTCTCCTACTGTTAAGCCATTGTATGATACTTTCCAGGTCAGCTGGGTATGGTTGGACAGGTTGTTGACTGCCCAAGGGTGGCTGATTGAGGAATAAGAAGGCGGCTAGAATCTAGCTGTGTTCCAGATACCAGGCTGTGACCTGCACAAGTCTGTGCCCAACTGGGATGGGCATCTTTTTATAAAGAACATGAAGATGTCCACTTGCTGAGAGCTGTGCTAACAGGTTTACCTTTGTGTGCACAGGATGCCTTTTTCTCATTAGCATAAAGTGTTATATAGGCTTATGGCCCAATCTAACCCTCAGACCTCCAAACTGGGACCACCATTCTTTCAGTTGCTGGGCCAGCAGCACCCAAGTCTTCATTCTGACAACACACAGAGAACCTGAAGGCCTGTCCAGGGGTCAGAACACAAGAGTCCGGCTCTGAACTGTGTCTCTATTCTGATTAGGGAAGTTTGTCCTGAGACTGTGGCTTCCCATTTATATGTAAGAGATAGATTCTTGTCTTATTTTTTGAGCCAAATTGATATCTCAGAAGAATTGATACTTTTGAACTGTGGTGTTGGAGAAGACTCTTGAGAGTCCCTTGGACTGCAAGGAGATCCAACCAGTCCATCCTAAAAGAAATCAGTCCTGAATATTCATTGGAAGGACTGATGCTGAAGCTGAAACTCCAATACTTTGGCCACCTGATACGAAGAACTGACTCTTTTGAACAGACCCTGATGCTGGGAAAAATTGAAGGCAGGAGGAGAAGGGGATGACAGAAGATGAGATGGTTGGATGGCATCACTGACTCAATGGACATGAGTTTGAGTAAACTGTGGGGGTTGATGATGGACAGGGAGGCCTGGTGTGTTGCAGTCCATGGGGTCGCAAAGAGTCGGACACGGCTGAGCGACTGAACTGAATTGAACTGGTATCTCAGATACATGCCTTGGATTTTGGTCCCTTTAGCGTCAGGGACCTCTGTTGGTCTGGTAATTCCTCCTGCCAGGAATTCAAGCAGCGCTCCTGCTCCTCAGCCTGGCTGCTAAGTTTCCCCATGTCTCTTTCCGGCTGGGATCTCAGAGCGTGACTTACTCCAGGGTGAATCTCCCCTTACTGTTCCACTTGCCTGTTGGGACACTCCTTCCAGTTTCAGGACGTTCCTGAAGATGAAGCTTGACTGACCACTTCCTTTCTCTGTTGCTGTGAATCCTCTGGAAACTGCGTGTTCTGTTTCTTGGCCGGCACCTGTCCTTGAAGCCTGGCTGTCCTCATTGGGTGGGCCGGGTTTTCTGTTCTTCCCTAGGGTGCCTCATCCTGCCTCAGGGAACCGGGCAGAAACCTGGCCATCCTCTGAGTTGCACTTGGCTCCAAGGAGGGTCAACTTTGTGTAACCAAATAACGGTTAAATATTATAATGAATACTCCTACCAAAAAATCTCCCTACCAGGTACACAGGGTCTGAAATTCTACGAAGGGCATTGTTCCCTCAGGAGTCCTCTGCAGGATAAGGAACAGTGACCAGTCAATCGTATAGTTAGTAATATCATGATCTTTCCTAACTATAGGAATTCAGAGTAGTTTGTGGGCATAAGAGGTCTGGGGGGAATAGAGCAGAAGAGACTTATACACGGAGTGAATAAAGTGAGACACTGGGACAAATTAACCATTTTTATGTCTTTACCTGGTCCCAGTTCTGGGTGAGCTCTTCATAGGTGTAACTAGTGGTAAAGAACCTGCCTGCCAATACAGGAGACACAAGGGTTTGATCTCTGGGTCAAGAAGATCCCCTGGAGGAGGGCATGGCAACCCACTCTAGTATTCTTGCCTGGAAAATCCCATAGACAGAGGAGCATAGTGGGCTACAGTCCGTGGGGTCGTAAAGAGTCAGACATGACGGAGCACACATGTGAGTGTGAGTCCTAAGTAAGCAGTTCACATAACTTTAGGCTTTGATGTGGTTTGGCGTATCATGGAGGCTGAGAGCATACTGGACAAAAACTGTCTTTTGGAGTTAATGGAGAAGGAAACAGCAACAGGATTTGGTTATTATTTGGAAGCAGGCAGAAAAGCTGAGGAATGAGCCATAAATGAACTGATTCAATAGATTATCATGTAAAACTGGGACCAATAAAATGGCTAGTGTGAGCAATGTGTTCGAAACAGAGATCAGGGAAAGAGTCTAGGATTACAGGTAAGTCAACCGGCAGTTAGTCCTCACGTCTCCAACATTAAGCTCTGAATGTAATGTACACACTCAGACTATCACACAGACTGTTTCTGGCATAGGCTGGAGTGTCTCACTTCCTCCTCGTTAATAAGAGTACTGTGGGCTGAGGGGAAGAGCTTATTAAGTGGTTAATAGCTCAGATGGTAAAGAATCTGCCTGCAATACAGGAGACCCGGGTTTGATCCCTGGGTCAGGAAGATCCCCTGGAGAAGGGAATGGTTACCCACTCCAGTATTCTTGCCTGGAAAATTCTGTGGACAGAGGAGCCTGGTGGACTTCATGGGGTGGCAAAGAGTCAAACATGACTGAGTGACAAACACTTTAGTTTCAATAGGTCACTAGGTGGGGGTTGAAGACTTTCCATGGATTTTTCTGAACCAGTAGGGTTTGTCATGGAAATTAACCCACCTTGAGAGGTGGTGATCCAGAGGGGTAAGAATATGGCTTTGGTGTCAGCCAGGACCGGGTTCTGTCTCTAGTCCTGACTCAATTATATACTAGTCATCTATGCTAGAGCCCTCAACCTAAACCTCCTTTCCTCATCTATAAACTGGGTGCTATAACAGTACCTATGTCATGCTGCTAAGTCGCTTCAGTCGTGTCCGACTCTGTGCGACCCCATAGACGGCAGCCCACCAGGCTCCCCCGTCCCTGGGATTCTCCAGGCAAGAACACTGGAGCGGGTTGCCGTTTCCTTCTCCAATGTATGAAAGTGAAAAGTCAAAGTGAAGTCGCTCAGTCATGAGGATGACATATGTTATTACATAGTGTAATATTACAAAACTCCAAATAGAACATCCAGCAGAGGATGAGTGTGCATAGTGAATGGTGCCTCCGTGTTGGAGGAATTCCCTATTTTCCTACAACACAATCTGGTATTCCTGTCAGCAGAGCTTCTCAGATATCCAAAGAGTTCTGAGCATTTTCATTTTTGAACCTTCTGGTATATGAAGAAGTGAAATGCAAAAGCAGATATGTAGTTTACATAACTATATCTAACAAATTAGTGTTGGTAGCTCATGCACGTACATACAAAAAGTATCATACAACATGATTGTATTATTCATGAGATCCTGGTGCCCTACAGGGTGGTCTGGAAGGGATCCAAGTTTGAGCTTGTGTGGGAAATGTCTTTCAGTTCGGTTTATGTCTTTCTGTAACTGAATGTTAATCTTAATCAAAGATAAAGTGAAATAGTGAAGTCTAAATTTGAGTCTTGGGCTCATGGCCCTTCAAGCCCTTCATGTGATAAAGTCTAGCAGTTAGAGAAATCTGAGCTGTACAGACGATGCTGTTTGCTTCTGCTGGTGGAAGTCAGAGTGTCTGCTGTTGTCTTAGAGCAACAAACAGACAAAGTGCAGGCTGAACTTGGCTTTGTTTCAGGAAAATTGTAGTGTGGAATGAGCGCTGGACTAGGATGAAGAGCACTGCCATAAGATTTGAATCCATCCACCAGCACTAGGAGATGCAAGGGAAGGTGCTTTCCTTCCTCAGGATTCGATACTCTGTCGTTTGAATGACGGGACTCAGATTAGCTCTTCCCAAGGTCTTCACTCCTGTGATCCTGTTTGTGTGTGGAGTAAGCACATATGCACGGGGCTTGCTTTCTTAAAGGCTGAAATATCTAACAGAATAAAAGACTTCATCTCACAATTTTCAGGCCAACTAAGTTAGTTATAGAAAGTAATAATCTGGCAGTTAATAAATCACTAAGTTACTTATGGGGTTTTTCCTTGAAATAAAGTTATTGCTTATCTTTAGTCTACTGCCGTCTTTACAAGATCTAAAACATCAGGGAAAGCAGTGAATATGGAGATGGAATGAGTAAGAAATCAATTCTGAAAAGACTTATGGTTAGAAAGGGATGAGCCTGGGATAAAAATCAGCAACAAAGTCTTTAGCTACAACCCCATGACCCTGTTAAATGTTTTTCCATTCAGTCTTTAAAAAAACACAGTCTTTTCTCACTGTGTTTCCTTTTTAGCTTTATAATCTTCTCTAATTTTGTCCATCCACGATTTCACTTTTATCTTTTCATTTTTAAAATAAGTTTAAAGTGTTAATCATAATGACATATTTATTTTGAAATGATTACCTTCATAAGTTTAGTTAAGATCCATCATCTCATAGAGTTATAAAAATTTTTTTCTTATACTAAGAACTCTCAGGATCCACTTCTTACATTTTAAAGTCTATGTAAGATTTAAATTGGCAGATGCTAGAATAGTCTTGGACAAGAAAATCCAAGAAAATCCATGAAACAATTATGACTTTTTATTTTTCCTCTCTGCAAACAGTGATTAATTGCAAAGTGGGAAATATTTTCCAGCAAATAACTCACATATTTGGACATGTTTGGATGAGGGGTGACAAAAAAAACCCAAAAAACTTTACTTGAAGAGAAAGTTAAAAACATTTATTTAGAGTCTTTTGTGAAATAAAAAAAGTCTTTTGTGAAAGTGATTAATTCATTAAAATTAGGAGAGATGTATTAGAGAAAAACTTTAGAAAGGAAAAGGACGAAAATTATATTGCGATTTTAAAAGTTTGGAAGACAAAGAACATAGCAAAAAGGAACTGAATAGAGTTAATTTTTAATAAAATTTACTTGAATAAAAATGTCTTTTGACTAGAGGAACAGATTTCTCTATAAAATACTATTTACATAAGCTTTCAAGATAACAGTAAATTTACTATGATTCAGGTCAAAACAGATTGTGGGTGAGTTATTGGTATGCCAGTCATGGTTCTCAAATTTCACCCTTGAGAGTTTTCTCACTTTTGATTCTAAAGATCTTTTGTCCTTCCGAGGTCCCCAGTAGAAATTCAAATATTTCTGAAGGGTATGGTTGTGTTTTTGAGGGGAAGGGTGGTATCTGAGTGTGGTACAGGGCCTGGAAGATGACTCATGGGGTGCCTCCCCTTTATTTCACTCATGGAGCAAGAACTATGTTACCAGTGCTGTGTGGAAGGCTCAAGGCTGAGAGGCAGAACAATAACTCATTAATTCAAATTCTGAGAGTTATCTTGATGAGAAGGGCAGGGAACTCATTCTTGCAAAGTGAATGCACAGATTCCAGAGAAAAGAATGACCCCCAAGTGCGTGGAATACTTGACATCACCATTCATAGAGATTTCCTTTGTTCGTAACTGAATCCAACCTACTATTTAGAGAAGTCACCAAGTGAATCTGGGGAACTAAAAATTCAGTTCATGCCTTTAGCTAGGGGGTCACTTGGTATCTTTCTCCACCTAGTGGCCAATGGCTTCCAACCACAAAACTAAAAGACGATTGGTTATTTTGGCAACAAAACCAGCAAGGTTTCTTGTTTTGAGATACTAAGCTATCAAATCCTAGAATGAAGAAGATATTTAAGCATATGTTTGGAAAAGCCAGTGGGCGTATTAATAATGAGGTTGGCTTGCATAGCTTCCATTGTTCAACTGACATACTTTGCATTCTAGTGTGGAAAGAGCAATCGGGAATGCTTGATAATAAGCAATGCACACAAATAGAGTTAAAGCTTGAGGCCAATTTCATGATATCAAATGTTCACATTATAAAGCTCACTTTTCAAGGACAGAAAAAGATAAGAGATTCAAAGAAACTTAAATTATTAGCTTTATGTGTGTTTTTTTTTTTTTTTTTTTTAGTTTTACGTGATTTTTGGATACCCAGTTTCAGTTATGCTCTGGGCACGCTGCAGGTGTGCAGTAAAAATCTTTTGTATTGAATTGAATTTGATAGATCTGCTGTGTCTCAGTCTTTAAATTGCCCTGTTGTTTCTATTTTTCCCAACTAAAAAATACTTCATTAAAAACAAATACATACTTTAAACTATGTATGTAATGAGCATGTTTTGATTGTTTTCATGTTGATCTCGGCAGTATTTGACCCTGTTGGATACTCCCTCCTTCTGGAAACTTTCCTCTTCTTCTCTGCTCTGGTTTCCATGACACCAGCCTCTCCTGCTTTCCTCCGACCTTCCTGGCAGAGTTATTTTGTGTTTGCTTTCCAGTGTTGCCCTCTGTTCATAGTCTCTTAAATGCTACTATGGCTTAAGGTTCTATTCTTAGCCCTCTTTTCTCCACTCAGCTTGTCTTTCTCTATGATCAAGTATTAATATTTGAACTCTAATGTAGATGCTGGTGGTTCCAGAGTCTCCATCTTCTGCTCTTATCTGTTCTCTCCTAAGTTCCAGACCAAATTCCTGTCTGTTAGTTATCTTCACCAGAGTACCCTGTAGGCACCTAAAACCCTGTGAAGTCCTAACTGAGCTCGTTATTTTTGTGCCCTTCTGCTAGTTGCACTCTTGCTGGCACTTCCTATCTGGGTCTGTGTCATTATTATTCGGTATTCAGGATCCAGAGGATGAACAGGATTTGTCTTTCTATAGCATAGTTGATTCTGATAACAAAATTAATATTAAGAGCTATAATTTATTCAGGAGTTACTATTTTCTAAATGCTGTGCTTGATGTTTCATATATTGTGCTAGAGAGTTTCTGAAACTATTGCCATTGGTGTTTAGTGCAGCCAAGATGAAAAGTTCTGTGCTTGCTGATATCATGTCACCTCAAGGACATGCCTCAGCTATCCTGCCTCTGGGCTTCCTCTGAAGCTGAGGAAGTCTGCTCAGTCAGAGAACAAGCCAGCCAGCTTGTGAGGGGGAAGTTAAGCTACTGGGAGTGAACCACTACAAATGAGGAGTAGGAGTTAGCGGACTAATTCCTCCGGCTTCCTATCCTTTAAAGGTATAAGTTTGAGGGTCATTCTATTAATATAAGGCTCTTCAGAAGTCTCCCTGCAGGATTGAGCCAAGTGACTTGGAGCAGTAACCAGTCCTAGAATCAATGCATCTGAATGGACTTGGAGTTCTCCCTCTGTTGTTTTACAATTCCTGCTCCCTGGGAGCACCTTCCAGACAGGCTACCTGAACCCAAACCCATTTCATTCTCAATTTTGAGAGGACCCAGTTTGAGACACACAATTTAATCCTCACTATAGACCTTCCTTGGAGAAGGCAATGGCACCCCACTCCAGTACTCTTGCCTGGAAAATCCCATGGATGGAGGAGCCTGGTAGGCTGCAGTCCATGGGGTCGCTAAGAGTCGGACGCGACTGAGCGACTTCACTTTGACTTTTCACTTTCGTGCTTTGGAGAAGGAAATGGCAACCCACTCCAGTGTTCTTGCCTGGAGAATCCCAGGGACAGGGGAGCCTGTTGGGCTGCCGTCCATGGGGTTGCACAGAGTCAGACACGACTGAAGCGACTTAGCAGCAGCAGCAGCAGCAGCAGCAGCACAGACCTTCCTGTGAGCTGATACTAGTCTTAGCTCCATTTGATAGAAGAGGAAACTGAGGCACAGAGAAGGTTACTGAACTTGCCCAATATTACTCAACCTTCTAGTTGAAGAACTGAAAGTTGAGCATAGGCAGACTCCAGAACCTTCTGCCAAATCAGTGATCTGAGGGGCAAGTGAGAAAATAGCTGGGAAGGATACCTGATTGGCTCTGATCACTGGTCCTTCATTGTCAAGAGATTTTTTTTTTTTTTTTCTCAGCTTTTTCCTGTTAGATGATGAAAATTCTCAGTAGATTTTTGGTTTAATGAAAAAAGGAAAGATTGACAGTTTTAAATGTTTATACATCTAAAAGAAAAACAAAGTAGACTTGCAGTTTTTTTTTTACAAATATAAAGGATATTAATGTTTTATAAGGGAAAATATGAATGATTTATGGAACTTTTTGGCACTCTGGATCAGGAAGATCCCCTGGAGGAGGGCATAGAATTCTGTTCCAGTATCCTTATCTGGAGAATCCCATGAACAGAGGAGCCCGGGGAACTACAGTCCATGGAGTGGCCAAGAGTTGGACAGGACTGAAGTGACTTAGCACACACACATGTACTTGAGATTAATGCTTAGATGTTCTTGTGAATCTCTGTGCTTTAAAAACAGGCACCTAAATGTTTCCATAAAATGAGTACTCAGCTTCATTGTAAAAAAAACTGAAAATGAAGTCGCTCAGTCGTGCCCTACTCTTTGCGACCCCATGGACTGCAGCCTACCAGGCTCCTCCGTCCATGGGATTTTCCAGGCCAGAGTACTTGAGTGGGTTGCCATTGCCTTCTCCGTAAAAAAGCATTTTAAAATGTAGATAAAATGTTGATAAAAATTTATAAACATTAATGGTCCTTTGTATGATCCTACTGAATCAGACAAAGGAGAAATCAAAGGGGGAAATTCACCTTAATTCAGAGTAGGAGATGGATTTCAAAACTTTTTTGAAATTGGAAGCAGAATGAGGAAAAGGAACCATTCTTTGCCCCAGGCATTTTAGATACATGATCTTTCACTTCGAAGCAACTCTGCAAATACTCTTGTCATTTTTCTTGTCTTGCAAATGAGGAATTAATTTTAAAGAATTTGATGAATTCTCTTTAAGTCACACAGGTATTAAGTGGGAAGCTGGGATTTAAGCATGGTTTGAGTGGCTCTCTGAACCACACTCTCATTACACTGCCTGGGAAATAGAATAAACAAACAAGATGGAAAGATTTTGCAGATGCAAATGTATAATGAGAAATCTCTATATATGTCTTTCCAGATTACATGGTATGCGGCCTGAAGACAGATGATGCGTTACAGGATATGCATAAGTATATTTTGTCGTACCTTAAATTAAAGTAGACAGTGACCTCCTGTGGGATAGCTACTTCCAATTTCCTCTAACAATGTTTATAGAAACGATCAAGAATTTTACATATAACATAATCTCAAAAATATTCCAATTTAGAAAACTGCCAAACTTGGCTAAATTACTACACCAAAAGGAGTTAACCTGCATTGCTTTTATGAGAAAACTGTCCAGTGTGAGCTGTTATCTTTTATTTACTTATATGCTTATTTTTTAATTAAAATATATTTGGTTTACAATGCTGAATTCATTTCACTTGTATAGGATAGTGACTAAATATTTTTTATAGGTTACACTTCATTTAAAGTGATAAAATGTTGAGTGCTTTCCCTGTGCTGTACAATATACCCTTGTGTCTCATTTATTTTATACATAGTCATTTGTACCTCTTAATTTCCTACTCCTAATGTACCCCTCCCTCATCTCTCTTCCCACTGGGTAAGAGAGATGGTAACCACTAAGTTGTTCTATTGCATCTGTGATCTGTTTCTGTTTTGTTATATTCATTTGTTTTGTTTTGTTTTTAGATTATGCATGTAAGTAATAATGTATAGTATTGGTCTTTTTCTGAAGTTTCACTAAGCATAATACCCTCCATCTCTATCCATGTTGTTGCAAAATTTTATTCTTTTTTTTTATGGCTAATAATCTATTGAATATATATACCACATTTTTATCCATTCATCAGTTGATGGCAACATGGATTGCTTCCATATCTTGGCTTTTGTAAATAACGCTGCTATGGGCATTGGGAGTACATCTATCTTTTCAAATTAGTTTTCATTATTTTTCTGGATACATACCCAGGAATGGAATTGCTGGATCATATGGTAGTCCTATTTTTAACTTTTTGAGGAACCTCCCTACTGTTTTCCATAGTGGCTGCCTTAATTTACATTCCCACCAACATTGTACAAGTTTCCCTTATATCCACATCCTCTCCAACATTTGTTATTTGTAGGCTTTTTGATGAAAGATAGCCATTATGGCAGGTGTGAGGTGATATCTCCTTGTTTTGCTTTGCATTTCTCTAAGAATTAGGGATGTTGAACATCTTTTCATGTGCCTTTTTGGCATCTGTATGTCTTCATTGGAAAATGTCTGTTAAAGTCTTTGGCACAAGTGGTAAATATTCTGCCTGTCAATGCAGGAGATGTAAGAGATACATGTCCGATCCCTGAGTCTGAAAGATCCCCTGAAGGAGGACATAGTGATCCACTCCAGTATTCTTGCCTGGAAAATCCCTCGGATAGAGAAGCCTGGCTATGGTCCATAAGATCACAAAGACTCTGACGTGACTGAAATGACTTAGCATGCACACCCACTTAAAAAAATTTTTTTTTATAAATTGAGTTGTACAGGTTGTTTATATATTTTGGATATTAACCCCTTGTTGGTCATATAATTTAAAAATATTTTTTTCCTATTCGTAGCTTGTCTTTTCATTTTGTCAGTGGTTTCCCTTGCTGTGCAATAGCATTTAAGCTTAATTAGGTACCATTTGTTTATTTTTGTTTTTTTCTTTTGTCTTAGTAGACAGATCCAAAAAGATATTGCTATGACTATGTCAAAGTATATTCTGCTTATATTCTTTTAGGAGTTTTATGGTTTGAGGTCTTAAATTTAGATCTTTAATCCATTTTGAGTTTTGTATATGGTGTGAGGAAATATTCTAGTCTCATTCTTTTGCATATAGCTGTTCAGTTTTCCTAGCACCACTTATTAAAAATATTGTTTTGTTTCCATTATGTATTCTTGCCTCCTTTGTTGTGGATTAACTGACCATAGGTGTGTGGGTTTATTTCTGGGCTGTTCTGTCCCATTGATCTGTGTTTGTTTTGGTGCCAATACCATACTGTCTTGATTACTATAGCTTTGCAGGATAGCCTGAAGTCAGGATGCCTGATTCCTCTAGCTTTGTTCATTTTTCTCAAGATTGCTTTGACAATTTTCAGTCTTTTGTGGTCCTATATGAATTTTAGGATTATTTGTTCTAGTCCTGTGGAAAATGTCATGGGTATTTTGATAGGGATTGCATTAAATCTGTAGATTGCTTTGGGTACTATGGCCATTTTAACAATATCAATTCTTCCAATCCACAAACACTGAATATCTTTCTATTTATTTGTATATTCTTTGATTTGAGATGTTATCTTTTATACTGGGGGTTGGCACATTGACCAAATCTGGCCTGACACCTGTTTTTAGTACATTCCATGGGCTGTTTTCACATTATTAAATGGTTTCAAAAATCAAAAGAAGAATAATACTTCATGGCCATTTAAAAATAATGTAAAATTCAAAATTTCATGTGCGTAAGTAAGGTTTTATTGGAACACAGTCATTCTCATGCATATGCACATTGTTTATAGCTGTTTTTACGATCTTAATTGAGTAGTTGTGATACCAGAGATCATATGGTTTGCACAGCCTGGAATATTTACTCCATTCTATACTATTTGGTGACTGAAAGCAAGACTTGGAGCATTGGCTTCCTATGACTTAATTTCCTAAAAATCATTAAAATATTCAATGCAAATATACTCTATGCCAAAATACTAGTGTACATGTACATTTTGTTTATACATACTATATTTTCTTATCCAGTTTCATGATAACACTACCTGAAACTTTGTCTTTCACAGCCAGCTCCAATAATAAGTAACTACAGGGAGTGAAGACTAAATCCATATGGGGACTGGGTCATTCTTTGGAAAGCCATTTACCTTGTAGGAATCATAACAGTGATTATAATGGTGACTTAATACTTTAGAGTTTAGAAATCACCTTTACTTACCAATTCACATTTAATCTTGATATTTAACTCTGTGAGATCATATTATGATGACTTCTCTTTTGTTTACAGATAAGGATACTGAAGCTTTATAGCATTAATTGACTTGTCCAAGATCCCCAAATCAGTAAGCAGCAGAGCCCAGACTCAAACAGTAGCTACTTAATTTTCTTTTGTAGGGAGAGATTTTGTTAAAAAGGAAACATTTATGTTTTTATATCTCTAACCAATAAGAATGTTTGGTTATCAACAAAGTGATGGAAATTTACTTGAAAGAACAATTTTTAGAATTCTGATTTTATTTTCAGACTGCTTTACTGTATATGGTGTTCTTCTAAACAATATCCTTTTGTCACCATAACTGCCAATATCTATTTTATGCCAGTTAAATTTCCAGCAATGAGGTAGATTTTACAAGTAGTGATAAATGTGAATGTACACTAAAATTATTTTTATTTATATGAGAAAATGTTCATTTGATTATAGAAAAATTCCCTTTTTAGTATTTCTCTGAATGAAAGCCAAATTTCAAATGAATAAGATATAATTAAAAGAATCAATGTCCCAAGGCATAAGAATGAATGAACAGGGTTCTAACAAATCATTTATTTGGATTTGTAGTTTACTAAAGATATTAATACAGAATAGTTTCAAGCATTATGTGAGGTATTGGTGAAAGGGAGGAAGTCTTGTGTCTTTAAGTTCATGGTTTGTAGAGAAATTAGCATGTGAAGCAAAAATTACAATATAACTCAGGTTGATATTTGCTATCTTGGAAGTCTTAGTTAAAAGTGCTGTGGTTACTAATTAATTTTTATTGTAAAATGAGAATATTGTCAAAGAATGGGTTGAAGAATTGAGTGAATAAATAGTTTAATCTAAAGTAGAAAATATAGAAGAAGGGAAGTTTGGGTGATGGAAAGTGAATGCCTGGGTGAGTGAAGTGGGGGTGAGGAGAAGTTACTGAGTTTGGCCTGGACCTGCTGAACCATTAACAGTCTAGTAGGGGCTACCAGAGGAAAACAGATGGTTGCAATATTTTGTGAAAAGGGCTGTCTTCAATAGCATGATGTTCCAAAGGAGGACAGAAGACAGGTCATAACTTTGACCAAGAGGGGAAGTCCAGAAGAACTTCCCGAAGAAAGGGAACTTCTAGCAATGGCACCCCACTCCAGTACTCTTGCCTGGAAAATCCCATGAACAGAGGAGCCTGGTGGGCTGCAGCCCAAGGGGTTGCTAAGAGTTGGACACGACTGAGTGACTTCACTTTCATGCATTGGAGAAGGAAATGGCAACCCACTCCAGTGTTCTTGCCTGGAGAATCCCAGGGACGGGGGAGCCTGGTGGGCTGCCATCTATGGGGTTGCACAGAGTCGGACACGACTGAAGCACCTTAGCAGCAGCAGCAGCAAGCAGAGACTTAAGGAAAGAGCAAGAACTGTATGGATAACACTGGTGGACCAGAGCTATCATGTACGACTGTGTAGAGCTATCATGTAGACACTACAAAGGTCTGGAAGATGGTGGTCACATAGACTCAGATGTGAATGGAGTTCTCCTGGAGTCCTTCAGTGCACAGCCTATACAACCATATGTGCTGGACCTGTATGGGAATTGGGTGTTCTGAGTAGAAAGTAATGAAAGAAGGAGAGAGTTTCAGGCAGAGAAGTCCAGCAGAGAGGATCAGGGTTCTGAGGCAGGAGGAAGCATGGAATGGTCAAGGAACCAAACATGGACTTCACTTTCTGTTGTGGAGTCAAGAACGGGATTGAGAGGAAAAGTTGTTACTGACCCTTTCAAGCCCATCCTCAGCAAGGACCCTCCTGCTTGGTGTCACTAGAGCCAACAGAATAGACCAAGTCCAGGTCAGAAGTGAAGGAAAACTTTTGTTTTGATCAAAGAATGGAGAAGTGTGAGCTCGCGCTCTAGAGCACACACTCCCCTACAGGCAGGCTGTGGGTGGGGCTGCCTCCTAGGGCTCTTGTCAGAGTGGGGAGGGAGCAGAGTTCTCATGGGGCAGCCGCAGCTGTGCTGCTCAGGCTCCAGGTGGTGGTGTTGGATGCAGTGTCTCTGCACACGGCCCGCTACCACCATTTTGAATGGCTTGCCCAGCTGAGATGTCGGCACGGCAGTTTTGCACCAGGAACTCTGGTCTGAGGGCCAGGTAAGGCCTCAGCGTGGGCTCCTACAAGCAATGAAACTAGACAAGGAACCAAGGGAAATTAATAAAAAGGTTAGATGTTATTTTATTTCCCAGAGTCTATCTATACTTTCTGGGAAAGTAAATTAATGGGCTTTGCAGGTGATAAATCCCTTCTCTGTCTTTTGTCCTGATCCTTGTTCTTGAGGGCACTAAGGGGCGTGGGTCTGTCTTCCTGATGAGTTTGGGTGTTGTCAGAACTCCAGGTGGAGGAAAAGAGTTTCTCCCCAAATGCCATGTGTGTGATGGTCACAGGCCTCAGTCCAGACTCTATCCCTAGGGACCACCATTGGTTAACCTTTGGGAGACAAAGGACACCAGACAGTTTCAGATGCTTAGCACATATATTAGCAAGAGAATAATAGTCACAAGTCAAATTTTTCCTGAAAACAAAGGCATCACAGTCTTTTGCCTGAAGGCACAATCGTGCCCTGCTGTTGAGGCTCACTGCCCTGGCCTGAGTATCCCTGTTCACATTTTTAGTGTTTTTCAGAAGAGAAGCTTCAGATCAGAGACAGGGTCACACCAGTAGTGTTGGGGTTGTTCATTGTGTAGATGGGACATGTCTCAACTATCTGACTGACTGTACTTTTAATACCAGGAGTTACCATAACCTCAACTGACCAGTTACATAGGGCTTCCTTCCAACGGTGAGTTCCTTGATGAGCCTCCCTGATGGCTTGACAAGCTGCAATTTGAGGAGAGCAGTATCGCCACATTCATTAACTAGCCACACCTGGCCTTCTAGGTCTCTGCTGAAGCCCCCTCTTTGGGCTTTGTCTAATCTCCTTTTGTGTGGACTGGGTAATAATTGGATGGATCTGGCTTTCAAGGTGTGAGGGAAGTAGCCAAGTGGTTCTAGGATTGCCCTGTTGGTAGTTGGGTCTGCCTTTTTGTTTCCTTTATTACCTCTGCGCCCCCCGTTTGGTGACCCCTATGATGAATCACCACCACCAGGTTTTGAAGCTGCACTGCTTCTAAGAACGTGAAAATCCTTAAGCCATGTTTCACCTGTTTGTTCTCTGCAGTAAACATATCTCCTTTCTTCCAAATAGCCCCGTGTGTGTTTTGGGTGGCATACACCTACAGAATGTCTGTGTAAAAATTTAAGATCTTCCCTGTCCTGACTATTAAGACTCTGGCAAGTACTGCCAGCTTGGCCTTTTGGGCAGGAGTCCCTGGAGGTAGACTTCTTGTTTCTGTGACTTAGGTCTGTGAGATTACTGTGTATCCTGCTAACCTTTCCCCATCTCTGATAAAAGTGCTCCAGTCTGTGAACCATTTCTCTTCGGTATTTGGGAGAAACTCACTTCCCAAGTCAAGGGGACTGGACTAGATCGTGTCTATTGTTTCTGTACAGTCGTGCACCAGGGGCTCCATTTCTGTGGGTAGCAGGGTGGGAGGATTTAGTGTGCCACAGGCTTTTATGGTAACCACTGGGTAATCTAAAAGTAGAGCCTGAACTTGAATCAAACTTCCAGGAGATAGCCATTCCATTTCCTTTGAACTCACTACAGCCTGAACTGGTGTGAAGTCCATTTAATGACCAGCTGACCAAACTGCTTAATTTTCAGCTTCCTTTAGGACTGTAGTAGCTGCTACTTCCTGTGGGCAAGGAGGCAATCCCGTAGTCGTTTCATCTAATTGTTTAGAGAAATAGCAATCAACGGAGTAAGGAGTACCAGTTTTTTAGCTAATACTCTGAAGGTGATTCCCCTTTTCTCATGACTGTAAAGCTCACAGGGTTTAGCTAAATCTGGGAGGGCCAAGGCAGGGACCTGAAGTAATTGCTTTTTTAATTCTTGAAAGGTCCCTTTACATTCTGAATTCCATAGAAAAGGGTCATCTTTTCCCTTCAATTTTTCATATATAGGCCTAGCTATTAGACCATATTTGGGTATCAGATGCATCAAAATCTGATCATCCCAGGGAATCCCCAAGCAGTCTTCTAGTTTTGGGAGAGGCGGGGTTGCAAAAATGGCTTCTTTCCTTTCCTGGGCTAGGGTTCTCTGACCTACTGTGAGAATGAAGCCTAGGTAGGTCACCTTAGCTTGTGATATTTGAGCCTCTTTCTTGGGCTCCTTATATCTTTTATTGGCTAGATGATTCAGAGTGTTGATAGTATTTTTGTCAGAGGCCCCCTTAGCAGAACTGGTGGTCAGAGTATTGTCCACATATACTGGCAGAGGGTTCCCTCCTCCAGATGTAGATCTTTTAGGTGTCTAGCTAAAGTTTCCTCAAAAATGGTGGGGGAATTTTGAACATTTGGGACAAGACTGTCCAGCAAGATTGTTGTTTTTGTTGCATGCTTGGGTCCTGCAACTCAGAAGCAAATGTTTCTTGTGTCTCTGAGGCTAATGAATACAGAAGAAGGCATCTTTCAAATCTAACACAGAGGGGAGGGAGGGGGGAGGAGGGTTCAGGATGGGGAACACATCTATACTTGTGGCGGATTCATTTCGATATATGGTAAAACCAATACAATATTGTAAAGTTAAAAAATAAAATAAAATAAAAAATCTAACACAGAATACTACATCCTGGCAGTAGTAGAGTAACCAACATGGTATAGAGATTAGAAACTGCTAGATGTGTATCCTCAGGGGCTTCACTGACTGCCCTGAGGTCCTGTATCATCCAGTATTCCCCAGTGGGTTTTTTAACAGAAAGAATGGGGGTGTCACAGGCTGGTTGCCAAGGTCTAATAAGACCATGGTCAGTTAAGCCTTGTATAACAGAGGCAAGGCCGACAAAGGGTTCTGATGGAGAGGGTACTGTTCCTTTTGGGCCATGTATGTTACATTTTAGATGAATTAGCATGGGACTGGCTCCCATAGCTTATCTTATTCGTTTCTGACTCCAGGGAGGTTGACTCATTCTGTCTACAGAGGTCTGTCCTCGGCCATTAAGCATCATCTGGTGCCCCTTGTCTAAGGAGACACCAGTCTTCAATTTGTCTCTCAATGTATGTAAGATAGCTCTTCCCAGCAGGCGTATATGGCATTCGGAGACATACAGGAAGGAATGGGTAAGCATGTGTTAAACCAGTTTACATTTTGATAGCTCTATGAGTGCCCATTCTTGGGCCTTCCCTGATACCGCCATAATTTTACAACTCTGTGACTGAGTTTACCTGATCTGGTGTTCAGAACCAAATAAATGGCACTAGCATTGACTAAGAATTCAATAGAGTCATCTCCCTACATCCAGTGTCAATTGGGTCTCCTTGAGGGTCAATTGGAGTGCTGGCTTAGGAAGCCCTGGCCTCATCTTTCTTCCTCTATTTGGACCATCTGCCTTCGAGGGTGGAAGTTGAAATCTGCCATTTCCATTCCCCCTTGGGGGTGATGAGGGCATTCTCCCTTCCAGTGGTCCCTCTTGTTTACAGATGTGCATGCACTGACTGTTCCTTGTTTCCTTGGCTTGCTATCCTTTGGTGGGGGCTGGGGGTGGCTCACCAGACTCGAGAGTTTCTGTGGGCAGTTAGTCCAGATTCCCTTGCCAACCAGTTGAGGGTGGAGGGCAACAGTAAGTAGGTGGGTTTACCTCTGGGCCTTTTAATGCTCTGACTTTTCCTCCTCAATATTTCAGTTATTAAACACCTAGTAGATAACCTCAACCAGGTGAGAGGTAGGGGTATATGGTCCTATTTCCGGGTTCTGAAGTTTACACCTAAAGTTGGGGGCACTTCAGAAAATGAAATATGACCTCAGGATTCCCTTCCAATGACTCAGAATCAATGGTGGTACAGTTTCAGAGGCATACCCTGAGTGTTGTAGAAATGCTACAGGGTTTTCTGTTGGCTCCTGATTGACTTTATCTCTTTCTAATAGATTTCTTTCCTGCTGCCTGGACTCCTTTTCAGTTCAGTTCAGTCACTCAGTCGTGTCCGACTCTTTGCGACCCTATGAATCACAGCACGCCAGGCCTCCCTGTCCATCACCAACTCCCGGAGTTCACTCAGACTCACGTCCATCGAGTCGGTGATGCCATCCAGCCATCTCATCCTCTGTCGTCCCCTTCTCCTCCTGCTCCCAATCCCTCCCAGCATCAGAGTCTTTTCCAATGAGTCAACTCTTTGCATGAGGTGGCCAAAGTACTGGAGTTTCAGCTTTAGCATCATTCCTTCCAAAGAAATCCCAGGGCTGATCTCCTTCAGAATGGACTGGTTGGGTCTCCTTGCAGTCCAAGGGACTCTCAAGAGTCTTTTCCAACACCACAGTTCAAAAGCATCAATTCTTTGGTGCTCAGCCTTCTTCACAGTCCAACTCTCACACCCATACATGACCACTGGAAAAACCATAGTCTTGACTAGATGGACCTTTGTTGGCAAAGTAATGTCTTTGCTTTTGAATATGCTATCTAGGTTGGTCATAACTTTCCTTCCAAGGAGTAAGCGTCTTTTAATTTCATGGCTGCAGTCACCATCTGCAGTGATTTTGGAGCCCAAAAAATAAAGTCTGACACTGTTTCCACTGTTGCCCCATCTATTTGCCATGACGTGATGGGACCGGATGCCATAATCTTCGTTTTCTGAATGTTGAGCTTTAAGCTAACTTTTTGACTCTCGTCTTCCACTTTCATCAAAAGGCTTTTTAGTTCCTCTTCACTTTCTGCCATAAGGGTGGTGTCATCTGCATATCTGAGGTTATTGATGTTTCTCCCTGCAATCTTGATTCCAGCTTGTGTTTCTTCCAGTCCAGCATTTCTCATGATTTACTCTGCATATAAGTTAAATAAGCAGGGTGACAATATACAGCCTTGACGTACTCCTTTTCCTATCTGGAACCAGTCTGTTGTTCCATGCCCAGTTCTAACTGTTGCTTCCTGACCTGCATACAGATTTCTCAAGAGGCAGATCAGGTGGTCTGGTATTCCCATCTCTTTCAGAATTTTCCACAGTTTATTGTGATCCACACAGTCAAAGGCTTTGGCATAGTCAATAAAGCAGAAATAGATGTTTTTCAGGAACTCTCTTGCTTTTTCCATGATCCAGCGGATGTTGCTTTTAGGATCATGTTTTTATGCTGGGCAGCCTCTGTCTTCTATCATCTTCTCATGGTCTCAGTGGTCCAAGTTGGGTTTGGTACCTGCGACAACTTGTTTCCTCCCTCTGATAACAGCATAACCTGCATTATTTCTGTTCTCTTTGTTTGCTTCATCTAGACGGGCCTTGCCTCCCTGTTAAGAGTAACTTGAGGAAGCTCTGGGTGTCAACCAGGTGGAGTCATTGGTCTGAAAGATCAATGTAATTAGAGGAGATTAATTAATTAAAGATCAATCTGAAAGATCCCCTAGTCATATTCAGGAATCCCTCGGATTTTTCCTCAATCCTTTACCATGACTTTTCCAGTTATACATATCAGAAGTTGTAAATTGGATGTGTCCCTGGATAAGCCTTCCTTCTTCATCAGTACCTGCTCCAAAGGAAGTGCTTTTCCTGGTGAGCTGTTGGACCATGGTTGGTAATTAGTTCTGCTTTGTGTCATTTCTGAACTGGATTCTGGGAGTGGGGGCTAGTATGGAGGGGGCCCAAATTGGGACATATGAAGAAGGGGAGTAGGGAGGGAGTGAAGGGTTGACCCTACTGGAAACAATTTGAGAAGAGCTGTTTAGAGGGTAGCACATTCTAGACTGAAAAGTGAATGGGAACTAGATATAATGGAGAGAACCAAGGTATATGTTGATGGAAGTGAACTAGAGAAAAAAGTTTGGTCAGGAGGGAAAAATATCTCTTTTGGGCTGGTCTGAGGAACTACCTATCATATAGCAGAGCAGGTTTATATCCCTGCTCTAATTACAAAATGCATTTCAAGTTCTAGTTTGTTACTATTTGGGGTAAGTTTCATTTGGATGTTGGAAATTCAGTGTTTGTTGTTTGTACATTGTTGGTGTATAAAATACTTTAAAATATGTTCTCTTTGTTAAGAAATCTTATAATAATGTTCATCCTATTAATCACAGTTTTGATTATTTAGTAAAAATTTAAGCATCAATAACACCAGGCCCTTGGTCTTCTTGTTTAAATCTACTTTATCATGGCCTGCTCAATTGGGTAGCATTTATGCTACAAATTTTCAGAGGTAATCAGAACTGGCCTACAATGTGCCAGGATAATCAGGGAGGTACTTTTTGGGGTGAACATTTCTTTTCATTTCAGATAACACTATCCAGGCAGCCATTTACAAAGGCTGACTGTTGTGCTCGATGTAAGTGTTGTTGACAATTTTCTATTGTATACGTGGGTAAGTCTTTTATCTGGATTGAGTATGTGGTGTACTATAGGAAAAAACAAAACATGTTCAGCATTTTAGCAATTAAAAAAGAAAGAGGGAAAAATATGTATCCATTTATCTGTCTATCTAGTGTGGTCACCAAGGTGATACGGATCCACAAGCTCTGGATCAGCAGGTAGGTTAGTTTTGATACCTGCTGTGTATTAGTTTCCAGAAGAATCAGAGTGTCATCTTTGCATGCACCAGACAGAAATGAGGAGTTCTTCTGCTTTAATGGCTTTCAACCTGCCCACCTCAAGTGTGGCATGCTTGAGGGGGAAGATTGTGCCTAGAAAGCTATAGGAAGCCCCAGAATTTGCTCAGAGAGTTATTTTTTCCTTTTGTTACTAAAGATCCACCTCACTTCAGTTCCTGCCTTGGTTTCCTTTTCATTTGGCTCCCCTTTCTCATTCTGTTCCATTCAGACTGTTTATACTGTGTAACCAACTTGGAAACTCTATAGAATACGTAATTTCTGGCTACAGCCCCATACTACCTGCATTGCAAAAGGTCCCCACGGCACTGCTGGTGAGGCTCAGGGTTCTTCTCACAAAAGAAAGTGATGAATCACTGAAGTCACTTCTATTAATAGGTGTGCTTAGAGACTGATGGGAAAAACCCTGTAGGAAGGAGATGCTTTGTCTTCTTGATTATTGAATTCATTTCCAGAGCCTTCTAAAATCCTTATATTTTTCTCTTACTTTAAAAAATTATATTGTTGACTCATATCAGTGGGGAAAAAAGCATACACAGAAAATTTATGCCTTTCCTCAAAGTCTCTGCTCAATCTCTGTCTCTCTTTCTCTCATTTATCGACATTATGTTATGTTGTAGAAAACTAGCAGCACTTTTCCCGTAAATAGTAGCTGACGTCTTGTTTTTAGGAAAATGTTTTTGTTCTGCAAATTTTAACTGTTGATGCTAGAAGAGAGATTTGTAAAATCAGAGCCTCTGATTCTATTAGTCTAGAAAGGTTTGTGTTAAAGTTTTAAAAATTATCTCAACAGTGTTAGAGAAATATCATATGGTATCCCTTACATGAAGAATCTAAAAAGATATGATACAAATGAACTTACTTACAAAACAGAAACAGACCACAGATGTAGAGAATGAACTTATGGTTACTAGAGGGGAAGGGGAGGCAGGGAAGGGATAGTTAGGGAGTTTGGCCTGAACAGGTACATGCTGCTATGTTCAAAGTGAATAACCAACAGGGTCCTACTCTGTATAGCACAGGAAACTCTGCTCAATGTCATGTGGCAGTCTGGATGAAAGGGGAGTTTGGGGAAGAATGGATACATGTATAGGCTTGGCTGAGTTGCTCTGCTGTATACCTGAAACTATCACAACATTGTTAATCAGATATGCTCCAATATAAAATAAAAAGTTAAATTATTTCATGTAGTCTTCTACAGTGACAATCAAAAACAAAGAGATTCCTTTTGTGACAATTAAAATGTTCAATTATTAATGATAAATATTAGATATTTATAAAATGTCTTTGAAGAGGAATTAGCAAAACTAACTCAAGTAAGGACTTGTTTCTCTCCTCATCTATTTATTCATTCTGCTTTGCACCTTTCCCTGCCACCCCCATGACATAGTAAAATGACTGTATATATTGTTTAGTCGCTAAGTTGTGTCCAACTCTTTGTGACCCCATGGACTGCAGTGTGTCAGGGTTCCCTGTCCTTCACTGTCTCCTGGAGTTTGCTCAAGCTCATGTCCATTGAGTTGGTGATGCCATCCAACCATCTCATCCTCTGTTGTGGTTGTTTCAGATATTTGTTGTATTATGTTTCTGTTTTAACTCATTTATTTCTGTTTTGCCTGTGTTATTCAGTGATAGGAATTGGCCCATGATATTCTGCTATTGAACTCACACATCACAGATACCAAAATCAGACAAGGTCATAAGATAGTGTAAGACAAAAAGACCACACTGTAATCATGTGTGAGCAAAGGCAAAAGTAAGTGCGTGAGTGCTCAGTCACGTCCAACTCTTTGTGACCCCATGGACTGTAGCCTGCCAGGTTCCTCTATCCATGGGATTCTCCAGGCAAGAATGCTTGAATGGGTAGCCATTCTCTTCTTCAGGGGATCTTCCTGACCCAGGGATCAAAGATGGATCTCTTATATCTCCTGCATTGACATGCAGGTTCTTCACCACTAGCGCCACCTGGGAAGACCAGAGATATATAGAGACATTGCCAACAAAGGTTTGTCTAGTCAAGGCTATGGTTTTTCCTGTGGTCAGGTATGGATGTGAGAGTTGGACTGTGAAGAAGGCTGAGTGCCGAAGAGTTGAAGCTTTTGAACTGTGGTGTTGGAGAAGACTCTTGAGACTCCCTTGGACTGCAAGGAGACCCAACCAGTCCATTCTGAAGGAGATCAGCCCTGGGATTTCTTCGGAAGGAATGATGCTAAAGCTGAAACTCCAGTACTTTGGCCACCTCATTCGAAGAGTTGACTCATTGGAAAAGACTCTGATGCTGGGAGGGATTGGGGGCAGGAGGAGAAGGGGACGGCAGAGGATAAGATGGCTGGATGGCATCACCGACTCGATGGACATGAGTCTGAGTGAACTCCGGGAGTTGGTGATGGACAGGGAGGCCTGGCGTGCTGTGATTCATGGGGTCACAAAGAGTCGGACAGGACTGAGCGACTGATCTGATCTGATAATCTTTTGGAGGAGGCAATGGCACCCCACTCCAGTCCTCTTGCCTGGAAAATCCCATGGATGGAGGAGCCTGGAAGGCTGCAGTCCATGGGGTCATGAAGAGTCAGACACAACTGAGCAACTTCACTTTCACTTTTCACTTTCATGCATTGGAGAAGGAAATGGCAACCCACTCCAGTGTTCTTGTCTAGAGAATCCCCTAGAGATAGGGGAGCCTGGTGGGCTGCCATCTATGGGGTCGCACAGAGTTGGACACGACTGAAGCGACTTAGCAGCAGCAGCAGCAGCATAATCTTTTAGTCCTGACTTTTTAAATGTAGTCCTTTGTGCCTCTTTCTATTTCACTTTGTATTTTGTTTGATTTTCTTTTTCTATCCTCTCTATCCTTACTGATGGTATCTGTTCTTCCTTGTATTTTTTTTTTTTAATAATTTAGTCTTTATTTCTGAAATGACTTTGTCATTTTTTTCTTTTTCTTTTCTGAGCACTGTCAGTTCATCTTGCCTATCCTCCTGTTATCAACTATTACTTCCTCTTGTCTGATCATCTCGTCTTTGAGTTTTGGTATTTCTCCTTTACAGTTTCAGTTGGTACATAAAGGTTGAAAATTCTCAGCTGAAATGTTAAGTTGCGCTTTTGAACCTGTTTTGTGTCAATATTTTTCTGGCGTTTTCACTACCTGTAAGAAAGTTATTATGCTCTTTTTCATCTTTTTATATTTCCTTGTTGCTGTTACTCATATTTTAATGAGATGAGATTTTTTGTGGTTAGCAGGAAGTTCCTGTGGAGGTGTAAGGCTAGGGTAGATTTCTAGGCTTCACAGCTCTCAAGAGCGCCCTCTCCTGCTATCCTAACAAAAGACTTAAAGCATGAATACAATTTATGATTTCTTGGCAGTTCTTTTGTCTTTTGTATACATTCCCAGGGGGAGATACACTCAAATGTTATGTTTTAGAGTCACTTGAAATAATTCTTCTCTATATATTTGTACTATCAATTTTATTTTACAGAGCACTTTAAAAAATCTATTTTAAAAATTATATAAGAGCATTTACATGGCTCCAAAACATAACAATAAACAAGGTACACTCAGAGATGTAGCTTTCATCCTTGTTGCCTGCACTCTCTTCTCTTCCTGCCCTATATGGAGCAGTTTATTCATTTTTTGTTTATTCCTCAATTGTTACTTTTTGATAAATATTGGTATCTCCCTGTCTCCATTCTTAGATAAAAGTGTCATGTCATAAATATCGTTCTGAGTTTCAATTTTTTACTTGACAACATATCCTGGAGATCACATCATCATGTCACAGCAATATATAAAGTTCTCCCTCCCTCCCCTTCTCTTCCCTTCTCTTCCTTTCTCCCTTCCTCTTCTTTTCCCCTTCCTTCCTACTTTTAAAATTGAGACATACAACATAAATACAGTGAAGTGCACAAATCCTAAGGGTTCATTCCATTGAATTTTTTCACATGTATATGCCTGTGTAATTGCTATCAGATCAAAAATAAAGACATTTACCACCACTCAAAAAGGCTTTCTTTTTCTCTTCCATCGGTATTCCTCAAACAAAATCATTATTTTGATGTTTGTTTTCATGAGCTAGTTTTACCTATTGTAGACATTCATATAAATGGCATCACATGGGTATATAGTCTTTCATGTCCGGCTTCTAACATAATGTTTGTGAAATTTATCCATTTTCTTGAGTATTTAGGAATTTGTTCTTTTCCAGCACTGTGTAATATTCAACTGAATAAGTATACCATAGTTTATCCATTCCTCTTCTGATGGATGCTTGATTATTTCTCATTTCTTGAGAATATTTTATTTTCATACACATGCCCAATTGTTTAAATGACTGTGTCTTCTGCACTGAATTTCCTTAACATCTTTGTCAGAAGTCCATTGGCCTTGTTTCCATGAGCCTATTTCTGGAGCCTTTACTCTGCTATGTTCATCTGTGTCTGTTCTTTCACTAGTACTTCACTGTCTTGGATCCTGGAGTTTCATATTTTCTTGAAATTAGGTAACAGGAATTCTCCAGCTTTGCTCTTCTTTAAAAAATTGTATTGACTGCTTTAGCCCTTTGCCTTTGACATAAATGTTAGAAATAGTTTGTTGTTCTCTACTAAAAATACTAGGATTTTCACTGAGATTTTGCTTTGTTTTTAGTAGCTGAATCGTGTCCAAACCTTTTGTGACCCCATAGACTGTAACCCGCCAGGCTCTGGGATTTCCCAGGCAAGAATACTGGAGTGGGTTGTCATTTCCTTCTTTAGGGGATCTTCTTGACTCAGGGACAGAATCTGTGTCTCCTGCGTTGGCAGATGAATTGTTTACCACTGAGCTACCGGGGAAGCCCTTCATTGAGATGATGTTGAGTCTAAAGATCAGTTTGGGAAAAATTGATGACAGTCTTCTGATCAATGAAAAGTGTGTGTCTCCATTAGTTTAGCTCTGCTTTATCCTAAGTGTTATTCCTTTGATCACTGTTGTATTTTTCAATATAAAATAACTATACTTATTTTGTTAGATTTGCTCCTGAAGTGCTATTGTAAATAGTATGTTTCTTTAATTTCAGTTTCTAATTGTCAGTTGTTTGAGTATGTTCAAATACAATTGATTTTTGTATCTTATGGTCTTGCTAAGCCCACTTATTGGTTCTAAGGGCTTTCTTTCTTTCTTTTTTTTATAGATTTAGTGGAATGTTCTAATAGATAATCACATTGTTTGAGATTGGATGACAAACTCAATGGCTTTTCTTTCTTTCTTGCCTTATCAAATGTGCTAGAAATTATCTCTTTTATGCTCAAACTCTTCAATGTGAAGTTCAGGTGTTAGTGACTTGAGGGGGATTTCTATACAGATCATGAGGCTGATTTCCTGAAGCTCCTTATCTTCTGTGATTTTAATCTTCACGTGCCAGCTGCATTGGCCGCCTAAACCCCAAACTCTTTCTCCGTAGCTCATTTAGACCACCATATTTCTGCTAGGGGTTTACCTCTGTTTATAAGAAACTAGAAAGCAACCTCAAGGAAAGAGACAGATGAATATGATAAATCTCACTACGTGTTCCTTTCTTTTCACATGTGCCAAAGTGCCATTCCTCCAATACCCATACTACTACTACTAAGTCGCTTCAGTCATGTCCGACTCTGTGCGACCCCAGAGACGGCAGCCTACTAGGCTCCCCCGTCCCTGGGATTCTCCAGGCAAGAACACTGGAGTGGATTGCCATTTCCTTCTCCAATGCATGAAAGTGAAAAGTCAAAGTGAAGTCGCTCAGTCGTGTCCGATTCTTAGCGACCCCATGGACTGCAGCCTACCAGACTCCTCCATCCCTGGGATTTTCCAGGCAAGAGTACTGGAGTGGGGTGCCATTGCCTTATCCAACAAGGGTATAATGTAAACCAATTAAAATCAAATTCAAGTAAAACTTAATCCCCAATCTATAAGCCAAGAGGTGGCAGGACAGCTCCAAGGCACAAGTCAAAAGATGGAGGAGTGGGTGGTTCCTCAATGGCTGGGATGATCCTCTCACTCATTAGCATGTGAATTCCATCCCCTCACAAAACCTAGCCAGGCCTAATTCCATGGGCCCAGCCCTTGCCCTCGGCAATGGTTCACACCCTGAAGGGTGGCTTCTCTCTGGATCCTAACAAATCCACCTCTTATCACTTTGTCTCTCAATGAATTTTTGTAATGAGACATCAGAGCCCGAGTTTCATTAGTTTTGGCTGGGCTGAGTCCCGGGAGAGAGCTGAAGGACAGGAGGAAAAAGCAGTGGGAAAAACGTGCCAAGGAATCCCCTTCATAGCCTGCTGGAAAATTTGCTAAATATCTGACCAGTGCTCACAGTTTCATTGGTCTGATCCTTGGCACAGAGAAGAGAAAGGACAGAAGAACCCCCAGCGGCTTGGGTAACAGCTACTGGGGCTCAGCAGATAGCTCCTTTGGGACATGATGAGGAGTAGCCTCTCCAGAGTCCCTCAATTGTGCCCCCTGCTGCCCGCCTGTTCACGAGAGATTGTAAAGGTCCCTCCAGCCATAGGAGCGAGGACCTTTTACCTTAACCGGAGGTCTTCTGGAATCTGAGACTGGGCCGCGTGAGCTTTCTGCTGAGTTCGTTTTTCACTGTCTCGGTTTCCAGCACGATGGGCCTTCCCCTGCGCTGGGTTTCTTTGCCTTCCGCTTCTAGTGTGGGAGCTTCGCTGAGTTGGGGTCCTGCTGTGCTTGGCCTCTTATGCACGGAGGTTGTTTCAGCCAGGTTAGACCCAGGTCACGGCACCATAGATATCACGTGAGTGTATGTTCCTCGGTCCTTTGTCTTGTCACAACAAAGATTTGGAGCGAAAGACATTAAAGCCCTCGGCGCGTCACAGCTCTCGGGTCTTGGACAAACCGTTATAGCTCTTAGGCAAATCAGTGTTACAGCTCTATTTTATTTAGAAGATAGCAGGAGAATCCATCCTTGAAGCGTGAGGGCATGCCAACCCAGAGACTCGAAGAGAAGAGAGTGGAGGAGCGCGCGGGGGAGGCAGAGAGTGAGAGAGGGAGAGAGAATATTGCAATTTATTCAGTGGGTGATTAGTTTGATTACCAGCTATCCTATTATGGTTGCTATTGAAAGATTTTAAATATACCTTTAAGTGAAAGAAATAACAAAAAAAGAAGCTGATATCAAGGATTTGGTTGTACAAGTAATTTTCAGAATTTTAAAATATGAGTCAGGGTCATGTGTAGGTATTTAAAAGTGTTATGCAAAACCAACCAGACTGAGGAGGAATTGCCTTGAGATTAATCACAGAAGGTATGCAGCATTGATATTGTTTGCTATCGTCATACAATGGTTGGAATTTCTAACGTGGTGGCTCAGATGGTAAAGAATCTGCTCGCAAGGTGAGAGACCCAAATTTGATCCCTGGGTCAGTAAGATCCCCTGGAGAAGGGAATGGCAACTCACTCCAGTATTCTTGCCTACAGAATTCCTTGGACAGGGGAGCCTGGTGGGCTACCATTCATGGGGTTGCAAAGAGTCGGACATGACTGAGTGACTAACACACATACCTACCATTGTACAATAGTTAGAATTTCTAAAATGGAACCCCAAAGTATGAATATGCACACATGATTCTCCAAGTATCCTAGGTTTCCCCAGAATCTCTTGATAACGTGAGTGCCTAGTGTCGCTACCTTTCTTTCCTCTGAGAGTCCAGTCCAGGTAGTTTGAGTATCCCTATACTTTCCTTTCCCCAAGCAGTACTCAAGAAGTATTAATCAGAAAGAGTGTGCCAAAATGTTACTGATTCCTATCTCCATCTGATATTTCTATTGCCCTTTCCAATTTTTATATCAAACCTTGAGGCCATTTCTACTATTCCATAAAATATTTTCATTTGTTACATCTTCCTTCTAAATAAGCTCCCCTGAGTATGTACCATACACATTTAATCCTTTCTGGTTTGTGTCACACCTTCCTCTGATCAACTCTTAGAAGTACATTCTCAATTTGATTTCAGATGAGGTTATACCTTTCCTTACCAAATTACAGTGTTCTGGGCCTTATGTACAGTGTTAGTTTTTGAAGAAAAGGACTTTGTCATCTATATATTTTGTGCCTACCTCAGATCTTGACTCTTAGAATGTACATTCTCAATTTGATTTCAGATGAGTTTTTACCTTTCCTTACCAAATTACACTGTTCTGGGCCTTATGTACAGTGTTAGTTTTTGAAGAAAAGGACTTTGTCATCTATATATTTTGTGCCTACCTCAGATCTGAATAAAATCTGTTGATTTACAGCTGTTCTCTAAATGTGCTCCCTAGCTAAATTACAGCATCACATCACATTGCCTTTCAGTTGCTATTTGTGTAGTTTTTCAAGGTTATTTTTTTCAGGTGTTATTGGTATTCAACCTAAAATTAGCTCCTTTAGTAAACAATTTGAAGCACAAAAGCTGTCCCAAGAACACCACAAATACTGTTGATATCCACTGCCCATTTAGGGCTATAGGACAGATTTTACCAACATTTTTCCATGACCCTTAACTATAGGTATTTATAATTGCAAAAGTGAAAAAGAATATAAATAAAATTTCAGGAACACATAATGCCAAGCTGTTTTGGAAACAGAATTAGTGCCACAGTTATGTGTTGCAATTTGTTGTGGAAGAACTGAACACTTAGGTCATGTAGTGCCGTGACTGAGGTGATGATGGTAGTCATTCTGTCATGGACAGCAGTCCTCATTAGTGATCCATTAATCTTCTGAATTTGGTCTTCTTGTGAACAGATTAATTGCAGTAGAGGAGTGTGGATATTTTATAATGAGGCTCCATTTATTCTGGAAATGAAGACCATAAATGAATGTTTTCCTTTTTGTATTTCCTGATAGGACTTCAAATTGAAAGACAAAAATAAATGTTCAGAATAGCTAGAAGTTGGTCCTAGAAACTGAAAATGATCATGAGTTCTTACATTTCTGTTAACATTGTGGTTTATTCCTTATTCTCCCCACACTGAGGCTTCCTTTTGTTTTGTCAGAGATTAATGTTCCTTTCTTATTCACACAAAAGATTAAAGAGAATATATAAATATGAAACATGTTCTTTTCATTAATCAAAGTTTTAATTCATCTTCTTGATAAACATCAAATGACATAAATTGCTGTGTTAGAATTATATAATACAACTAATATGAAATATGTAGCTTTATTTTAAACATGAGAAGTATTTAATATCTTTATTTATCCTCATTTTAGGTGAGTTTTGTGGTGGGTGATTCTTTCTCAACAAGAATCACCCTGTTTTTTTTTTTTTCTACAGCAGCCTAACCTTTTCTTCTCTTGATGGAAATGACAAAGGTATTTGATTGGAAGCAGTAGCTGTGAGGGGGAAAAACTGTCCAGGTGAAGGAAAATGGAGCTAATTTATTGTGATATACAGTTAGAATTGTAGTGCTGTAAAAGACATAAGAGATGATCTATTCATGATTCTTACAGATGATGAAAACTGATATCTGGAGTAGAAGTGGATTTGCATGAGGTAACATCACCAGTTGGCTAAGCAGGAATATAGCTAGGAAAAATGCTCTTTATCATATCATAATGGTCGCTCAGTACTCACACTGCTGTTTGTTGGTGGAGAGCTCCCCCAGCTCCAAGGGTTCATGGCAGGAAATCCTGCTTGGGGTGTTTTGTGACCCAGAGAAAATAGGGCATTCACACTTCAAAGATCTTTAAGGTAAGGTCAAATAAGCACCTCTAAATGAGGCTCATTCTCATTCAGGGTATCTGCCAGATCCCCTCCAGCTACCTATTCTCACACCTGGTGAGCCAGATTGCGTCTGCTAAACCAGAACCACAGTTCAGGTGAGATTTGTCCAGAGGGAGAAGTAGAGGTAAATGCTACAGCAACTCTGCCGTTGCTGACTTTTGTGATTAGTGCCAGGGGTTTTGGGATTGTAGATAAAGGCAAAATGGTTAAAAGTTGGAATGTCTGGTATGTTGGAAATCTGGGAAAATTGCAAAAGTGATACTAAACCAAGCCAAAAAATGGTTGAAAAGTATTTAATAATACCAAAGAAATTTCTGCTTATTCCATCCTCCCTTCTTTGCTCCATGGTCCCCACTGGATGAGAGTCTACTTCATTTTCTACCATTATACAAACAAAAAAGAGCTAAGATTTCATCTTGTTTTTACAAAAATGAAGCTGTGTTCTGCATACTAGATTTTTACCCCCAAGAATCTTTTTTGGGTTGCCTTTCATAGCAGTGCCCAGCTACATAATATTTCAAAGTATGCATTATAACATTCCTGTGCTGAAGGATATATGTCACTTCTGATTTTTTTTATTTACAAGTCATACTGGAATAAATCTTTTATGCCCATCTATGTGACATGTGTGAGCATTTCCTTTTGCTAAATCTGTGGAGGCTGATTTTTTTGGTCAATGCATTTAAGTATTAAAAAAGTTTCTAGATATTGTCAGTTCATTTGAGAATTTGATATGTAAGTGAAAACCAGGGAAAATAAGTAGATTATATAAAATTTCTAAATGTTCTTAATACCAAAAATCAACAGGGATAAAAAAAGCTAAAATACTTGGCTTCTTGTCCTGGTATTCACTCAAAGTGGCTCTGAATCAGGGTTCCTCAAGATCGTACTCAGACTTGATGATTTGCTAGAAGGACGTGCAAGGATTCAGAAAAGCTGTTACATCCACAGTTATTGTTTATTACAGTGAAAGGATATAGATTAAATCCAGCAAGGGTTAAAGGTGAATTGGTGAAGGCTCAGAGATTGTCTCCCAGAAACTGACCAGAGTCAGGTCCTCTCAGATCAGACTTTTCTTTAGAATGTGCTGGGGCTGGAACAACCAGCCTGAGTTAACCCCTTTCTGTAGAGGCTGCTTGAACTTTCTTGGAATGATTCTGTCAAAATAGGTCTTGATCTATTAGCAAGAAGGAGATATTAGGGTTAATTGGAGGATGTTTGATCATTTCTTTATTTTAGGACTGAGCAACTTTTACTTATAATGTGGAACCATACTACATGTGGTAGTGTCAGTGTCTGATCAGAGCTGACATGACTTGATTTGAGTCCTAGTCTGAGCAAGTCCTGAATTTGAATCTACAGAGACTCATTTACTCCCATAAAGATCAGGATTTATACATAGGAGCAAGGTAAGACTTTTTAAGGATGGAAGGGCAATCATGTGAGCTTGAAACAAGATATACTTCTAGGGTATTGGTCCTTGGCCTGGTAAGGAAGGAGTGACATTAATAAATGCTTACTATCCAACACCAATTGATATCTATTCAAAACACAAACATTTGCTATAAACTTACTGTATGTAGATACCATAATATCCAAGTGGAGACAGGACAAACAATTTTTCAAGAGGGTATGTGTTTAGCATTATAAAACTTTGCAACCCAGTATCAGTGACCCAGTTCTAAGGAGAGTGAAGTCCAGGACAAGAATATATTTCTTGGCCATACTGAGATAGCAGGTAGAAAATTCAGAAATTGTAAATCCTACTCTTAAAGGGGAAAGTGAGAATCTAACCATGAGATACTGGGCCAGAAATTAGGAACTTAGATAATGAATAAGAAGAAGAAAAGGTAAGAATTCAGTCACAGACAGCCTGGATCACAAATCAGGAAATCAATTACTGACAAACTGAAGTTTTCTATTAGCCTGGAACCAGAAGTATAGCTTGAGACCAGACTCTTACAATCACTGTGTATTAGTAAGATTGGGTTCAGAGCCTAAGAGGGACTCATTGGGTCCATTTGTAGATTAGAGATATTCAGGGACCAGTTATGAAGGGCTTTATACCACTCTTGTGTCTGTGTATGGTAACTTTGGTTTTGCTTTATTAAGAAGGAATGTGCTTTATTTACTAAGTGACAAAAAATTCAATGAGATAGGAAAATATAGATCCAGTTGATTTTTGAGAGGAGAGGAGTTACATAACGTGAATTAAGTAGTGATAAGACAAAAAATATGAAGGAAAAAATTTCTTCATTTGACAGTTTTAAGTGACTTATTAAAGAAATATAAGCTTTACTCATTGGATAGCAGGTGGCACCAATTCTATTCTGGTCCATTCGCAGGAAGAACCATCCCTCCTGTTATGGGTTCAATTGTATCTCTCCCCAAACCCTGAAAAAAGAAAAAAAGGTACACTGGAACCCTAGTATCTCAGAATATGAACTTTTGGGAAATAGAGTCTTTAAAAAGGTAATCAAGTTAAAATGAAGTCATTAGGGTGGGCCTTAATCCAGTATGACTGGTATCCTTGTAAGAAGGGGAAATTTGGATACAGAGTCAGGAATGCACAGAAGGAAGAAGATGCAAAAACACACGGGGAGAAGATGGCTGTCTACAAGTCAACAAGAGAGGCCTGGAACAGATCCTTCCCTTGTGGCCCTTGGAAGGAAACAACCCTGCTGACCCCGTGATCTCAGACTTCTGGCTTCCACAGCTGTGAGATAACATAGAAATGTTGTCTCATAGTGTTGTCTGCTGTTTAAGCTACCCAGCCTATGGCACTTCCTTGCAGCGGTCCTAACAAACTGGAGTACTTTCCATATGGTATTTCTCATTCTGCACTCTAATTACAAGGGAATGGATGGTCCTTTCTACCTTTACTCCTTATCTTATATTTTCTTATTAACCAGTTTCCCTTTAAAAAATTATTTGAGTCAAAACAGTAGGTCAATAAGATGTAATATTAAGTAAGTAATTGAATAGGTGGTAGGTAGAATATAGGAGGACATGGTAACCCACTCTGGTATTCTTACCTGGAGAATTCCATGGACAGAGGAGCCTGGTAGGTTACAGTCCATGGGGTGGCAAAGAGCCAGACACGACTGAAGTGACTTAGCAAGCATGCACAGTTAAGAGTATAGCCTGGGTGTAGTGAAGAAGAAAAACAGAGAATACAGTAAGTAGAACAAAGACCATTGTGAAAGGACAGAACCATTCAAGGCTACTCAGTTTCAAGTAGGTTGCTGATTAGGATAATAAAAGGTAGGAGAGAGAACTAATTTTGAAATCTTTGTCCTTGGATGTTTTTTTTCCCCCTCCACTGAATAAATAACTAGAACAATTCTCTAGTATAAATATTTATATTATATTACTAATACATTTTGACAGGTAGTGATTTTGTGTTATTGTCAATCTGAAATGATAGTTTTGATCAATTTTTAAAATTTGTAATAGTTTTTTCTCTGCATAGTTGATGTAAAAATTTATGGTGGTTTGTTCTTTTTGTCAACATAAATGCCTCTGCTGCTTAAATCTTTGTAATTAGTATGTGTCTTTTACTTTTTTGTTTCTTTTCCATCAGATAAATATATCTCCATCTTCTTATTTTTGTTAGGAAGGGCTTCCAATTTGCTTCCTAATGTCTGGAAGGCATTCATGTGGTGTGGTAACTGCCTGGTTGAGGTAGGATCTTATTGTGTTTCCACTGCTTCTGACTCTATGAATCACTGTGGCAGGTAAAAAATCATAATCCCCAGCATTGACTTCATCCAGGGCTCTTCCTTTCTCTACCTCCCTCCAAGGTTCTACATGGAGGTTCTTCTACCTCATGCTCCTTCCCCCACCTGCCTACTTAGCTGGTTCCTTGAAGTTGTAGCCTCCCAGTGTGTATAAAGTCAAAACAGGTGTAGTACTGTCTGAGCAATCTGGGGAGTGGCATTTCTGAATAAATTCCTACCACGGGAGAGGGACTTGCTCAGTTTTTCATTAGTGCAAACTCAGAATTTCTATCCTGAGGGGAACAAAGAGTATAATGGACATTGTTTTTGCCCTCTTCTATGTATTCATCCTTCTTTTGGTATCAAATTCAATTTTTTTTGAGAGATTGCTCTTTTTCTATTCTCCAGAGCTGACATGAGATGGGAATAAGGAAGCAACTGTTCCACTCGAGCACATTTCCCCAAAGTGATTCTGTCTCAGAAAATTGAATCATTTGAGAAAGTGGCCAAGGTGTAGCTTTGTATGTCCTCACTGGCCCTGTAGGTAGAAACTGACAATAACTGATGTAATTCCACTCAGTTCTTGTTGTCGACTTAAAAAATAGTCACAACTGGAAAGCTGAGAGTTGTTTTATTTGGTGGGAATTTTTAGGATTTCAAGCCCGGGGGACAGCCTCTCAAGTAACCCTGAGAGAACTGCTATGAGAAGGTGAGGGGAGGAGCCAGGTTTTATAGAAGTTTAGCAACATAGGGTAGGTAGTGAAAACATCAAAAGATGACTGTTAATTAAAGAGAACCAGATATCTCAAGTTAAGGAATTTAGTGCATAGTGTCCCAAAGAGTCAGAAGGGTCTGAAGCGACTTAGCACATGTATGGGAAGATGCAAAAGCCTGGGCTCACTGAAATCATTCCTTTCATATGCATCTCAGCTATCCTGGGGCCAGTATCCTGCATTTTTCATATACTGAGCTTCCTTGAAGGACTGATACTGAAGCTGAAACTCCATACTTTGGCCACCTGATGCAAAGAACTGACTCGTTCGAAAAGACCCTGATGCTGGGAAAGATTGAAGGCAGGAGGAGAAGGGGATGACAGAAGATGAAATGGTTGGATTGCATCATCGAATCGATGGACATGAGTTTGAGAAAGCTCTGGGAGTTGGTGATGGACAGGGAAGCCTGGAGTGCTGCAGTCCATCGGATCTCAAAGAGCCAGACACGACTGAGCAACTGAACTGAACTGAGCTTCCTTGGGGCTCACTGTAGGGAGTGGCTATAGCCTGATGGCTGGCAGCTCAGGTATTGTTCTCCTTCCTGAGTACCCTTAGGGCTCACGTCAGAGGGCTGCAATAGCTGATGACTGTTATACTCTTGTTTACTGATATGACAGGAAACACACCATTTCTCAAGGTATTTTCAAAGGGACTCCTTTTCTGGTTCTAGGGAGGAGGCAGGTGGCAATGGAATGGGGAAATAGGAGCGTTGCATGATTCCTTGGTCCCAGTGATTCTTTCAAAGATAGGATATGACCCAGGCAGAGCCAATGAGACATAATTTTCCCAGCCTGAGAAAGAGATAGATATTCTTTTTCTTTGCATTTGAGCCCAGGAAAATATGATCTTGGAACTGGTGCAGTCCACCTCATGGAGCCTGAAATCCATTCAATACAGTCAATGTGAGAAAGCACAGAGTTAAACATGAAGAGGAGCTGAGTCTTAATAATGTAGTTCAAGCCCCTAGATTGATCTCTGCCTGAATTGTTATGCTAATTTGTGTTGAATTTCTATTATTTTAAAACAAGCGGAGGGTGGTCCTAAGATGGTAGAGGAATAGGACAGGGAGACCACTTTCTCCCCCACAAATTCATCAAAAGAACATTTGAACGCTGAGTAAATTCCACAAAACAACTTCTGAATGCTGGCAGAGGACATCAGGCACCCAGAAAAGCAGCCCATTGTCTTCAAAAGGAGGTAGGAAAAAATATAAAAGACAAAAAGAGAGACAAAGGGGTAGTGATGGAGCTTCGTCCCGGGAAGGGAGTCTTAAAAAAGATAGAAGTTTCCAAACACCAGGAAACACTCTCACTGCCGAGTCTGTGGTGAGCCTTGGAACCACAGAGGGCAACATAACTGGGAGGAAAAATACATAAGTAATTAAAACCCACAGATTATGTGCCCAATGGCAACTCCCCCAGAGGAGAAGCAGCGCAGACGCCTGCATCCGCCACTAGCAAGTGGGGGCTGGGCAGGGAGGTGCAGGCTGCATTGCTTAGAGTAAGGACCAGGCCTGAATGCCCCGAGAGCAATCTGAGGGAACTAACTTGGGCTAGCAAACCAGACTATGGGATAGCTACCACAGGAAAAGCCCTAACCTAACACACTACCAGGCCCGCTCACAGAACAAAGGACTGAGCAGAGCTAGCCGGATGCAGACCATCCCCCTCTGGTAACAGGCAGCCAGAGCTGGAAGGGGGCAATCACGGCCCCAGAGAGGCATTATCTACCAAACTGCAAGCAGGCTTCGTTGCTAACTAAGACTTCTTGGGATTCTGGACGGTCAGCATCTGCCTGAGAAGGTGCATCGGTTGTACACCCAGAAAACCGAGTGGCAGGGATGGGGGAGGCGATAAGTCGCAGCGACCACGCTAACCAAACACCTGATCACCTGAGCTGCTCGGACTTGGGAAGGGCACAAAACTCAGGCCCAACTGAGTCTGCGCCTCTGAGGACTACCTGAGTGCTTGAACCTGAGCGGCTTAGACCTGGGAGGTGCATGCAGCCCAGGGCCAGCCTCGGACGGTTTCTGGCAGAGCAACCTATAGCCTAAGCAGTGTAGACACGGAAAGCACACACGCCGTGAGCAGGAGCAGGCCCAGTGTGGCTGAGACACTGCGAGCACACGCTAGTATTATTTGTTTGCAGAGTTTCTCCCTCCCCACAGCACAATGAACAAGTGAGCCTAAAAAAGTGTCCACCACCGCCCCCTTGTGTCAGGGTGGAAGTTAGACATTGAAGAGACCAGCAAACAGAAGAAGCTAAAACAGAGGGCACCTCCTTGAAAGTGACAGGTGCAATAGATTAAAACCCTGTAGTTAGTACTCGGAGAAGGCAATGGCACCCCACTCCAGTACTCTTGCCTGGAAAATCCCAGGGATGGAGGAGCCTGGTGGGCTGCAGTCCATGGGATCGCTAAGTAGGACACGACTGAGCAACTTCACTTTCACTTTTCACTTCCATGCATTGGAGAAGGAAATGGCAATCCACTCCAGTGTTCTTGCCTGGAGAATCCCAGGAATGGGGGAGCCTGGTGGGCTGCTGTCTATGGGGTCACACAGAGTCGGACATGACTGAAGTGTCTTAGCAGCAGCAGCAGCAGCAGTTAGTACTGACTACATAGGAAGGGGCCTATAGATCTTGAGAAATATAAGCACGATCAAGGAACTATCCGAAAATGAACTGACCCCACATTGCCCACAACAACGCCACAGAAAGTCCTAGATATATTTTTACTATTTTTACTATCATTCTTTATTTTTTAAAAATTAAAAAAAATTTTTATGTCCTCTATTACTCCTTTAATTTTCATTTTTATAACCTGCTATTACTTTGCAAAAAAAAAAGAGAGACCCTATTTTTTAAAGATATATATATATATATATATATATAAAATCATTTTTTTTACTTTTTTTCCTTCTTTTCTTTAATATTGTATTTTTGAAAATCCAACCTCTACTTTAGATTTTTAATCTTTGCTTTTTGGTATTTGTTATCAATTTTGTACCTTTAAGAACCCAATCTTCAGTACCTATTTTTACTTGGGAGCGAGATTACTGGCTTGACTGTTCTCTCCCCCTTTGGACTCTCCTTTTTCTTCACCAGGTCGCCTCTAGCTCCTCCCTCCCCCTTCTCTTCTCTACACAACTCCGTGAATCTCTTTGTGTGTTTTGGATGGTGGAGAACTCTTAGGGACCTGATTACTGGCTGGATCTCTCTCTCTTCTTTTGATTCCCCCCTTTATCCTCCTGGCCACCTCTGTCTCTTTCCTCCTTCTTCTCTTCTCTGTGTAACTCTGTGAACATCTCTGAGGGATCCAGACTGTGGAGAGCACATAGGGAATTGATTACTGGCTAGTGTGCTCTCTCCCCTATTGATTCCCCCTCTTCTCAAAATTCAACATCCATTCATGATAAAAACTCTCCAGAAAGCAGGAATAGAAGGAACATACCTCAACATAATAAAAGCTATATATGACAAACCCACAGCAAACATTATCCTCAATGGTGAAAAATTGAAAGCATTTCACCTAAAGTCAGGAACAAAACAAGGGTGCCCACTTTCACCACTACTATTCAACATAGTTTTAGATGTTTTGGCTACAGAAATCAGAGCAGAAAAAGAAATAAAAGGAATCCAAATTGGAAAAGAAGAAGTAAAACTCTCACTGTTCGCAGATGACATGATCCTCTACATAGAAAGCCCTAAAGACTCCACCAGAAAATCGCTAGAGCTAATCAATGAATATAGTAAAGTTACAGGATATAAAATCAGCACACAGAATTCCCTTGGATTCCTATACACTAATAATGAGAAAATAGAAAGAGAAATTAAGGAAACAAGTCCATTCACCATTGCAATGAAAATAATAAAATACTTAGGAATATATCTACCTAAAGAAACTAAAGACCTATATATAGAAAACTATAAAACACTGGTGAAGAAATCAAAGAGGACACTAATAGATGGAAAAATATACCGTGTTCATGGATCAGAAGAATCAGTATAGTGAAAATGAGTATACTACCCAAAGCAATCTATAGATTCAATGCAATCCCTATCAAACTACCAACAGTATTTTTCACAGAGCTAGAACAAATAATTTCACAATTTGTATGGAAATACAAAAAACCTCGAATAGCCAAAGTAATCTTGAGAAAGGAGAATGGAACTGGAGGAATCAACCTACCTGACTTCAGGCTCTACTACAAAGCCACAGTCATCAAGAGAGTTGATACTGGCACAAAGACAGAAATATAGATCAATGGAACAAAATTGAAAGCCCAGAGGTAAATCCATGCACCTATGGACACCTTATCTTTGACAAAGGAGGAAAGAATATAAAATGGATTAAAGACAATCTCTTTAACAAGTGGTGCTGGGAAAACTGGTCAACCACTTGCAAAAGACTGAAACTAGAACACTTTCTAACACCATACACAAAAATAAACTCAAAATGGATTAAAGATCTAAACATAAGACCAGAAACTATAAAACTCCTAGAGGAGAACATAGGCAAAACACTCTCCGACATAAATCACAGCAGGATCCTCTATGAGCTACCTCTCAGAATATTGGCAATAAAAGCAAAAATAAACAAATGGGACCTAGTTAAACTTAAAAGCTTCTGCACAACAAAGGAAACTATAAGTAAGGTGAAAAGATAGCCTTCAAAATGGGAGAAAATAATAGCAAATGAAACAACTGACAAAGAATTAATCTCAAAAATATACAAGCAACTCCTGCAGCTCAATTCCAGAAAAATAAATGACCCAATCAAAAAATGGGCCAAAGAACTAAACAGACATTTCTCCAAAGAAGACATACAGATGGCTAACAAACACATGAAAAGATGCTCAACATCACTCATTATCAGAGAAATGCAAATCAAAACCACTATGAAGTACCATTTCACTCCAGTCAGAATGGCCACTATCCAAAAGTCTACAAACAATAAATGCTGGAGACGGTGTGGAGAAAAGGGAACCCTCTTACACTGTTGGTGGGAATGCAAACTAGTACAGCCACTATGGAGAACAGTGTGGAGATTCCTTAAAAACCTGGAAATGGAACTGCCTTATGACCCAGCAATCCCACTGCTGGGCACACACACTGAGGAAACCAGAATGGAAAGAGACACATGTGCCCCAATGTTCATCGCAGCACTGTTTATAATAGCCAGGACATGGAAGCAACCTAGATGTCCATCAGCAGACGAATGGATAAGAAAGCTGTGGTACAAATGCACGATGGAGTATTAGCCATTAAAAAGTATACATTTGAATCAGTCCTAATGAGGTGGATGAAACTGGAGCCTGTTATAGAGAATGAAGTAAGCCAGAAAGAAAAACACCGATACAGTATACTAACACGTATATATGGAATTTAGAAAGATGGTAATGATAACCCTGTATGCGAAACAGCAAAAGAGACACAGATGTATAGAACAGTTTTTTGGACTCTGTGGGAGAGGGCGAGGGTGGGATGATTTGGGAGAATGGCATTGAAACATGTATAATATCATATGTGAAATGAATCGCCAGTCCAGGTTTGATGCATGATGCAGGATGCTTGGGGCTGGTGTACTGGGATGACCCAGAGGGATGGTATGGGGAGGGAGGTGGGAGGAGGGGTTCAGGATGGGGAACATGTGTACACCCGTGGTGGATTCATGTTGATGTATGGCAAAACCAATACAATATTGTAAAGTAAAAAAAAAAAAAAGAAAGAAAAGAAAGCAAGCACTGGCTGATATAGTGGCAGAAGGACAGAGTGTCTGTCTACCTTCTTGTTACGTATGCTTCTGGTAGCAAAGGATGACCCATAGGTCACCAATTATTTTTCATTCCAACTTTAATGGCCTCACAGTTAGTTGAAATTCCTTTCAAATTCTTAGGATACATTAACAGTCAGCCATAGTTTTCCTTTATGGTCCTTGTGCATGCCTAGTGGGAGGTTGAGTGAAAATTAATGAAGGACTCTTTCAGATGCATTTTAAGCTGGAATGTGATGCTGATGGCTAAACTTTATCATATTCTTGTTTGACAATCTTTCCTGGTCTTCTCATGTTGATCCCTTATTAATTAGACTTTTTAAGTTTGGCTGCATGGAGCAGAAAAATCAAACCAAGAGTAGCTTGGATATAATCTAGCTATGTTTTCTGTTTTCCTCACATAATGAAAAGCTGGAGGTAGGCAGGGTAGGGATGGCAATGTGATCAAGGATGTCATCAGGGACCTGACTTTTATCTCTCTGCCAAATATCTCAAGCATGTTTTCTCAGCCTTCAGGTCTCAGGGCCTTGATGCAGAATTCCAGATAGGGGAGAAAAAGACTGAGGAACAAACATCATGTGACAGAGTGAATTCTTTAATAAAGTCTTCTTGGAAGCCACGACTTGTATTTACTTTCATTGGCTCAAACTGCCACATGGCTGCAAAGGAGGCTGGAAAGTATAATTTATTAATTGGGCTCAGGGTGCTCCCAAGAATAGTAGTGTCCTTTTAGCAAAATGGGAAGGGAGAATGGATATTTGACAGGCAGCTGACAGACTACTCTATAGGGAAAAATAGGTATTGGGTGGGTAGGTAAAAGCCTAATCTGTGATACTGTTAATGTAACTACCCTTTCTAACATACTCAGCGCTTTGTATTATATCTACTTCTATATTTATTTGGTTGTTACAAATATTCTCTGTAATTTTTTTTTAGCCTTGTGTCTCTTTGCTACCGTGCTCTGTTCTCTGAAGTCTCTGAAGCTCACACAAACTCACTTGTTGGAGGATACTAGTAGGTTGCATGTTACTCTGTTCAGAATTGTATTTTACATATATAGGCTGTGGCTGGACCAGTTGTGTGCTGGAGCGCCTGCTCTACTGTCCCCTGAGAGCTGATGAACTTTTGGGAATTTTGCAAGCTGGATGTTAAGCACTGTCAACATTAAATTATGTAAACTTATAATGAAATGAGTTATATTAAAGGAAAAACTTATTTCTTAATTATTTCACACTGTAATTATCCCTATGCTCTTGAGGTTATTTGTATTTATCTGTGTGATGAAAATTAGTTAATGTTAGGCTACTGTGTATCTCTTCCCAAGTCTGCATTCATTGGCATCCTGTTGGTAGCTGGAGGGGTCCATGATGAGAAAACTTACACAATGGAAATCAGCAAACACTAAAAACTAAGGCTTGAGCTATTATTTTGTTAATTGTCTATCTAGACCTAAGAAAGTAATGGAGGAAAAGCTAATAATGAAGACTAAATGTAAATATGTGATGTTTTTAGCTGTTTCATTGTGAGTAGCACAAAAGAAGAAAAAATAGTCTTCCAGTGTTAGAAAATTATCATCTGGTTCAGCAAAGAATATGTTCACATAATTGGCAAACTGGTAAAGTTTCAACTTAAATATTTTAAATTCATCTTTCTGCCTAACAAAAACCAAAACATCAACCAAAATTCAAGTGAGAATTAAAATTAGAGAGCCGGTTGTTAAACAGGTAACTAGCATAGCATGCCTGGAGCCTAAAGGGGAAAGAAGTTATGTTTTTGACGTCTACAGTTATTTTATGTTGGCAATAACAGAGAACTTGCTTTACTTGACTTCTAGACTAGAATTAGTTTTTGTTGGAAAAAAAAACATCAGAGAACTTGCTTCACTTGCAGGTGTCAACACAGCTTGACTAGACTCTGACTCTCGCTTCTGCCTGCTGCTTATGCTGGAATAGAACCTGCCTTATACCAGGTTTGCTGACTTACTTTGGTAATATTCTTTACTTTGTGTGTGGTTTTTAATATTAAGTTATGCTTATTTGAACAAAGGGCTAGTTTGGAGTTTACCTGTATATCATTCATGAAGAATGCTGCTGCTGCTGCTAAGTCGTTTCAGTCGTGTCCGACTCTGTGCGATCCCTTAGATGGAAGCCCACCAGGCCCCGCCGTCCCTGGGATTCTCCAGGCAAGAACACTGGAGTGGGTTGCCATTTCCTTCTCCAATGCATGAAAGTGAAAAGTGAAAGTGAAGTCACTCAGTCGTGTCTGACTCTTCACGACCCCATGGACTGCAGCCTACCAGGTGCCTTCGTCCATGGGGTTTTCCCGGCAAGAGTACTGGAGTGGGGTGCCATTGCCTTCTCCACATGAAGAATAGAGATCACTAAATGAATAGTCAAATAGGAAGAAGGAAACAAGAGTTTTCAGTTTGTGAATGGTTTTATTTGCTGATATTGCTAACTAGCTAAACATTAAGGCCAGTCTTGTCAGTTCAGTTCAGTTCAGTCACTCAGTCATGTCCGACTCTTTGCGACCCCATGAATCGCAGCACGCCAGGCCTCCCTGTCCATCACCAACTCCTGGAGTTCACCCAGACTCACGTCCATCGAGTCAGTGATGCCATCCAGCCATCTCATCCTCTGTCGTCCCCTTCTCCTCCTGCCCCCAATCCTTCCCAGCATCAGAGTCTTTTCCAATGAGTCAACTCTTTGCATGAGGTGGCCAAAGTACTGGAGTTTCAGCTTTAGCATCATTCCTTCCAAAGAAATCCCAGGGCTGATCTCCTTCAGAATGGACTGGTTGGATCTCCTTGCAGTCCAAGGGACTCTCAAGAGCCTTCTCCAACACCACAGTTCAAAAGCATCAATTCTTCAGTGCTCAGCCTTCTTCACAGTCCAACTCTCACATCCATACATGACCACTGGAAAAACCATAGCCTTGACTAGATGAAACTTTGTTGGCAAAGTAATGTCTCTGCTTTTGAATATGCTATCTAGGTTGGTCATAACTGTCCTTCCAAGGAGTAAGCGTCTTTTAATTTCATGGCTGCAGTCACCATCTGCAGTGATTTTGGAGCCCCAAAAAATAAAGTCTGACACTGTTTCCACTGTTTCCCCATCTATTTGCCATGAAGTGATGGGACTGGATGCCATGATCTTCGTTTTCTGAATGTTGAGATTTAAGCCAACTTTTTCACTCTCCACTTTCACTTTCATCAAGAGGCTTTTTAGTTCCTCTTCACTTTCTGCCATAAGGGTGGCATCATCTGCATATCTGAGCTTATTGATATTTCTCCCGGCAATCTTGTGTTTCTTCCAGCCCAGCGTTTCTCATGATGTACTCTGCATAGAAGTTAAATAAGCAGGGTAATAATATACAGCCTTGACATACTCCTTTCCTGTTTGGAACCAGTCTCTTGTTCCATGTCCAGTTCTAACTGTTGCTTCCTGACCTGCATACAGGTTTCTCAAGAGGCAGATCAGGTGGTCTGGTATTCCCATCTCTTTCAGAATTTTCCACAGTTTATTGTGTTCCACACAGTCAAAGGCTTTGTCATAGTCAATAAAGCAGAAATAGATGTTTTTCTGGAACTCTCTTGCTTTTTCCATGATCCAGCAGATGTTGGCAATTTGATCTCTGGTCCTCTGCCTTTTCTAAAACCAGCTTGAACATCAGGAAGTCCACTGTTCACATATTGCTGAAGCCTGGCTTGGAGAATTTGAGCGTTACTTTTGAGCCAATCTTGTGGACTTCTGCTTGTCTGGGTTGTATCAATCACTGCTGCTGCTGCTGCTGCTAAGTTGCTTCAGTCATGTCCGACTCTGTGCAACCCCATAGATGGCAACCCACCAAGCTCCCCCGTCCCTGGGATTCTCCAGGTAAGAACACTGGAGTGGGTTGCCATTTCCCTCTCCAATCACTAGGTGTGTTCAACTCATTCAAAAGTATAATTGTATAAAAGTAATTGTATGTCCTTAAAAATCATGTATGATTAAGATTTTTCACTAATTCAGATTTTTCTTCAAGTAGACTAAAACAGGTATAATGGTATGGAGTTAGGCACGGTTCTCAAATATTATACAGTAATTTGCATATAAGCTCATTGGAATGCATTTCTCACTGTTATCAAAATTTTGGCATTTTTCATCCCTTGAAAGTCATCACCCTCTAGTATCTTTGTGTAGTTGTGTGTGTGTGTCTGTGTATGTGTGTGTGTGTGTGTGTGTGTGTGTACAAGCTCAAGGACAGAAGTCTTGGATCTCCTCCTCCTCCATTCACTAGATCACTGCTCATCTGAGTCTCATCTTCCCACCTACCACTATTCATTCTACTGCTGGACATGGCTGTTGTTGTTAAGAGTGAAATCTAACAACAAATTGTCCACAGTAGTACCTTTAAGACAGTGTTGTTCCTGTCTCAAGGCCACTGGGGAGAGGGTTGTGGAGGAGATAGAGATATCAAACATTTGGCAGGGCTCACTTTTCTTCATGCTCTTCCTCATTTTGTTTAAGGACTTCAATGTGCTAGGTTGTCTGAACAACAATGATTACATTAAAGGAAGACATTTAAAACTTTCTTCAAAGTGCTACCTGTCTCATGACTCAATAGAAATGTATCCAAGAGGTTAAACCATTGTCAGTCACTTTGTGGGCAGTCGTCATTCTGCTGTAACATTTCCTAACTTTATTTATTTATTTTTAAATGTAAAAAGCAAAACTATAACTTTTATTTTTTATAATTAACTTTTTAAAATTGGAGGATGTTTGCTTAACAATATTGTGTTTGTTCCTGCCATACATCAATATGATTTAGCCATAGGTATATGTATGTCCCTCCCTCTTAAACCTGCCTCCCACCTCCCATCCTATCCCACTCCTCTAGGTTGTCACAGAACACTAGATTTGAGCCCCTTGCATCATACAGTAAATTTCTTCCTGCTATCTAAATGTACATATGGTAATAGATATGTTTCAGTGCTACTCTCTCAATGTGTCCCACCCTCTTCTAAATTTATTTTTGTGTCCTCAGGTTTACCTTCTCTCTTAACTTCCTCAGGGTGAATCTCTGCTCATCTTTGGAAACCTTTTCCATAGGGTCAAGTATGACTTCAGGATCTCTCCTTTTAACCCAGTAGTATATTTGTCAAAGTCGGAGTAGTGTAGCGTAGAGATATGCCTAGGGGCTCTAGGAAGACAGTGTAGGATGGCTTTGGAATGGAGCCTTCAGTCTGGGGCCTAGTCCTTTCCCCTAAATCTCTCTATTAAGATGAGTACAGATTTTATATTCCTTTATATTCCTTGTTGAGTGATAAATAGTTCCCTCTCAAATACACACAGATCACATTGCAACACATACATACTCCCTAAGGATACATAAATTCTCAGAAATTAGTTTAATATAGTATAAACTCACAGATGAAGAAATATTCTCTACTACATTATAATCTGTGAGGTCACTTATCTCAAAATATAATATTTCACACTTTTATGTACAGCGTAATTCACTCATCTTCATTCATTTCTCTCCATTCCTTCCTAATTGTGCTTTTTCAATTTCACTGAAGATTAAAAACCAACAAGTGGTGTGGTATATACATCTTAAAGAAAGCATTTAGTGACAAAAGCCCCAGCTTGTGAGATCTTCATTCAGCTTTCAGATGGGCTGTCAGCTATTTCTTTAGATTCTGTCTGAGCTGGAGGAAGTTTGTTTCTCCATTTGCACCACTCTTCCCCATCATGCAGTCTTCTATTCATTCTTTGTGACCAAATATTGGAAGCTTTTCTCACCACCATAAACAATTGGTCACTCATTTCTCTTTGCTCCTGTTACTTTATATGTATCTCTTCAACAGTCTTGGTTGCCTGGTAATTATTTTTTTTATATGATGGTTTATATTATGTTGTCCAGTATGGTGGTCACTAGTCACATGTGGCTATTTAAATTACTTAGAATTAAATAACATTAAATATTCATTTCATCAGTTGCATGAGTTACATTCCAAGTGTTCCATAGCCACATCTGGCTAATTGTCACTATTTTGGCAAAAGAAACTATAGAACATTTACATAATCACAGAAAGTTCCACTGATCATGTCAGTCTGTACGTTAGACTATAAACTCTTATATTACTAATCTTTGTGATCCCTGCTCTTCGTATGGTGCTTATAATCATGCTCAATAATTGCTTGTTGAATAAAATGAATGATGAAGGATTCCTTTATGTCACTTCTGAAGTCTAAGATTAGTTTTCTACAAATGTTTAACCTTTTTATTTTTTAAATTGGAATGAGGGATCAAGAGTTTGTTTCTGGAGTATTGAGTCCAGTAGAAGTCACAAAGAATGAGTAGAGGACTGCTTGATAGGGAAGACTGGTACTGATAGAAAAACTAAACTTTCTCTAACCCAGAGCAAATGTTAAGAAGTAGCTGATGATGCATCTGAAAGCTTAAAGTCCTCACAAGCTAGGGCTCTTGAGTGACTTTTGAACAGTGAGGACTTTGCCTCGCAGATAAAATGAGGAAGGGGATTTGAGGAAGATGCACAGAGACAGAACAAAAAAATCAGGTTCAAAGAAACTTGGAATGGCTTGTCCATGAGATGGCAACTAATGTTGGGCTAGGCACTGTTTCACATACTTTGTATATATTACCTCACTTAATTTTCAGGGAATATTATTTTATAGATGGGAAAACAGAGACATATAGAGGTTAAATTACTTGCTCGAGTAATTAAGGAAGTGACAGAGCCAAGATTCAGACTCAGGGAGTCGAACTTCAGCGTCTGGACTCTTATCAGTAAGACTCCCTCTCCTCATGAGTAGGAAAGTCTTAGAAATTAGGCTGGAGACAAGTGAAAGTGAGACTGTTAGTCACTCTGTCCTGTCTAGCTCTTTGCTATCTCATGGGACTGTAGCCTCTGTCCATCGGATTCTCTAGGCAAGAATACTGGGGTGGGTAGCCATTCCCTTCTCCAGGGGATCTTCCCAGCACAGGGATCAAACCTGGGTCTCCTGAACTGCAGGGAAATTCTTTACCATCTGAGCCACCAGGGAAGTCCAGGCTAGAGACAAAGTGAGGACTAAATCATGGTGGGGCTTTCAGGGCCTGCTGAGGTGTTGAACTTCCCATAGCTGTGGGAAAAAATTGTAAGAAAGAAAATAACTTCAGATGTTTATTTTAGAAATATCATTGTGGTTGAAGGAGGAGAGGATTGGGCTATCAGGGGAAGATGTACTACCATGGGATTTATTACAAAAAAAACTGGCCAAGAAATGATGAGGGTAGAGGGCAGGGGGTAGGGTGTAAAGGAGTTGGTTTAAGAGAGATCTGATGTTTTTTCATTAATAAAAGGAGGTGAATGGAGGAAAAACACTCCCGTGGTTAGCTACCTGTGATATTTGAAATTCTCTAGTTTTCTTGTGACCATTAGGGGATGGGCCTGCTCCTGCATGCTGAGCATGCAGATCTGAGAGAAGAAAAGAACCTGGAGGCTTTAGGATGTTATTCTGAAGCTAAAATAATCGGTCAAAGCTGAGTCAAAACTAACCTTTCCTTGGTTTTCTAGTTGTGTGACATCATAAAATTCTTAATATTGAGACCTCTGTTCATTGGCTCCTCCATTACTTATAGCTAAAAGGATCATAACAGATTGAACTATTCTTCTGGCATAAAGGTGATGGTCCTCAGAACTCATTAATTATTTTATACATTTAATAAACATTAATTGAACTAATTGAACATGTATATGCCAAGCATGGCCTAGGTGCTGAGTATGTAGTAGAGGAGATCACAGGTGTGGAGCTGATGAACTTGTGAGAACAGAGAGAAACTTAGTGTGTCTAGCGCCAAGTAAGTACGGGGAAAGAATGTTGTGGGATGCAGTTAGAAAGATGGGTAGGAACCAAATTATGCATGGTGCTATAAACCAGGGTGAGGATTTTAAAAAATTTTATTCTAAAAGGATTAGAAGGCATTGAAGAATGTAAAATGGAGGAGATGTGATTAGATTTGAAGTTTTAAAACAACATGCTGGCTTTACTTTGTGTAGAAGCACAGAGTAAAGTCTAGAGTAGAGGCAGAAAGGATAACTATTCAGGCTAGTCCAGTGAGAGATGAAGTTGGATTGAACCAGGGTGGTCACTATAGAAATGGACATAAATAATTTGTGTAATTATTTAGTAATAATTTAGCAGTAGAATCATTAGGACATGATGATCATTTAGATATAAGCAGTAACAGAGATAATCATTAAAGTTGACTCCCATGTTTCTGACACTAGGTGAAGAAATGGCCAACTTTTAAGGTAAGGCACACTAAAGAAAGAGCAGTTTGAGGTAGCATAAGATATAAGAGTTCAGTTTGGGATATGCTAAATATGAGATAACTGTGAGACATTTAAGTAGAAATTTTGAGAAGGAAGGTGGAAATGTAAGTCTGGATCTCCAAAAAGGAGTCTGACAACTAGACTCATCTGCTTACAGGGTGTTTAGTCAGGAGATGTTTAACAATGAAGAGGAGCAAAGTTAACAGGAAAGTGAGCTTATGCTCTCAGCCTCATTGTGGTAAACTTCTAATAATGTGAAGTAATCCGCATCTATATGTCATAGACATTCCCACTGACACAGCTCTCAAAATATATCCTAGACTACTTCTTTCACCCATCTTCACAGCTATCAGTATAGTATTTCAACTGGATCAATGCCACAGACTCCTAATATCTCTTGGTAGAGATGAACAAGCCAATTATATGTATGGTTTTGGGAATCAGGAGAGAATCTGGGAGTAGAGATTTGAATTCGGAGTCGTTGGAGGGAGGAGTTAGACAAGGGGTCAGGGTAGGGAGTGTTCTAAGAAGGAGGCTAACGTGCAAAAGTACAGAAGCATAAGGTAATATTATCTGGGGGAACTAAAATTTAAAAATGAAAATCAACATAGAGAACCAATTAATCATTGAAATAAACACTTATAGGGAAGATAAGTAATATGCTTAAGACTTACATAATTTGTCCTTTTAAAATAATATGTGCTTAGTCGCTCAGTCGTGTCTGACTGTTTGTGACTCCACTGACTGTAGCCTGCCAGGCTCCTCTGTCCATGGGGATTCTCCAGTCAAGAATACTGGAGTGGGTTGCCATGCCCTCCTCCAGGGGATCTTCCCAACCCAGGGATTGAACCCACATCTCCCACATCACAGGCGGATTCTTTACCATCTGAACCACCAGGGAAGCCCTAAAATAATATGGTACGTTTTTATTTGAGGATTCCTGTTGGCTCAGTGGTAAAGAATTTGCCTGCTATTGCAGGACTTGCAGGTTTAATCCCTGGGTTGGGAAGATCCTGGAGAAGGAAGTGGCAACCCTCTCCAGTATTCCTGCCTGGAAATCCCATAGACAGAAGAGCTTGGTGGGCTACAGTCCATGAGGTCTCAAAAAGAGTAGGACATGACTTAGCAGCTAAGCAACAACTTTGTTATTTAATCAATATAGCTTAAATATATATATGAGTTGGCACATAGTTCTGGGTGGATGGAAGAGATAGGGCTGAGAAAGGGACAAGTATATGGCCAGTCTTGTATGCTACACAAGGTATTTAGATTTTGTGTTGTAACACAATTTGCTTGAACTGGTGTCAGAGGAGGCTTGGATGAATATGAAAGAAAAACATTGGTTCAAATTCAGCAAATAATTATTGAGAACCTATTTTGTAAGCTTTGGGTGATATAAAACAAGGCCTGACTTGGTTCTGACCTTTGAAATGGTCATCTGGTAGGCAAATGAGACATGCAAACTAATAACTACAAGAGGTGGAATGTGGGGACTAAGGACTTTAAAGTCAGGAAATAGGGAAATAAAGATGTTCTAGGGAAGGTGGGTGAAGAATGATGGGCAGAGACAAAGCTTCCATGCATATGCAAGTACATTTGTTTGTGCAAAAGAAAAAAGGACTGGGATTGTCGTAGAGCATGTGGTGCAATCAGAAAGGGATGAAGACGGAATTTGTGAGTAAATGAAATTCATTCAGTGAACCCAACAAATAAAGATCCAGATTTAAAACAGATAAATAAGAGGAAGTTTAACTGTGTCACCAAGTGATATTTGGTTTTATGAAAGAATTCACTGTAGAATAAATCAGCAGTGTTCTCTGGAAAGACAAGAGAGAATTTTATTAAAAAAATTTTTTTTATACAACTTTCCAGCTCTAACTCATTGCAAGATCTGTCAATTTCACACACAGCCTCTAGCATTTTTTCTCTTTTAGTGCATGTGACTCTACTGCTACATCTCATTCCCTGAACCTGTAAACTGTGCATGTGTGCATGCCAAGTTGTTTCAGTCATGTCTGACTCTATGTGACCTCACCAGGCTAAACTATCAACCGCAAAACAACTAGGTAGAATAAAAATGTGGGTAATGAAAATAGACTAAGAGCCTGAGCTATTGGGTGGCTGCTCTGGGGGAGGCTGATCACTTTGCTTTACAAGATAAGGTCATTGTGTAATGTTGGTCAAAATCTGCCAAGGGGAAGCAAACTACTTTTATCTGTACTACTGCTGGTTGGGAAACCATTAGGCTGATTTTAGTGTTTGTTTGTTTAATTCTCCATTAAATCTGGATAATACTGTAAGCATAAAGCAGCAAGCTTAAAATTAGGAAAAAAAAAAAAGGATTTTACTCTGAAATCATGGTAATACATGGTAAAGGAGAAGGGAAAGCAAAACTGTGAATGCTAGACATTTTGCTAGAAAAAATTGGGAGATTCATAAGGTAAAACAAAAGTTTTATTTTTATAGTCTGAGATCCAGAGCAAACAGGAAGAGAAAAAGAAAGTCGAGTCATCTTAATATTTATTTAATAACTAGTTCAGTATCTATTTAAAAAATTGATGAATTAAGAATAGCGTGCTGAAGGGGTATGCTTTTTCAGAATACAGACCTGTTTCCCTTTGGTCCCTGTTCACTGTGAGCTTCCCAGGTCGGAGGTACACTGTGTTGTGCATGCCTGTGTGTGTATTTAAAGCTTTTGCTAAATTGGATTTTTTTCATACCGATCTTACAGGAGGATTTGTGGAATCCTTTCCAGATATAATATTGCATTATTGTAAAAGCTTTACTCTGCTTATCTTTGTGGGCAAAGGGTCAGAAGGGACTGCATATGAGGATTAAAATCAGCCTGTCCTGGAGTCAAATAAACCGGGATGGATTACACAAAACATTTTAACAAATGCTGGAGGTCCTGGCTTGCCTTTATTTTTTTCCTCTGAGATTTCAGAACATGTTCCAAGAACGTCGTTTGGAGGAAAAGAGAAATCAGATGAAAAATTTCAGCAGCCACGAAGGCTAAACTTATGCAAAACATTGATCTTTGTTTTCAGGAACCACTTAAATCCTTTTAAAAAATAGTAGAAATATTCTTAGCTCTTTCTGCACTGGGGAGATGTGGCACTCCAGAGCTCTGCCCTGTGCTCTGCTCTCCCCACTCTCTGTCAAGGGAGCTTGTTGCTCTTTCCTGGTTTCCATTGTAACCTACCAGTGAGAGTCTGAGAAGTTTCCAGCTGCATTTCTGAGCTCTCCTCACATCTGGGGCCATCCCACTGCCTTGGAAGTTCTGGAACACCTCTCCTTCCATGTGGCTAAAACATAGACCAGTCCTGTTGTTACTAAATTGGTATTGCTAAAGATTTTGTGGGAAAATATTAACTAAAGAGCATTTTAATAGCATGGTCTGGGATTAAATACTTTTTCTCTAAAGTGTTATAGTCTAAGCACTGTACTGGTCTGCCAGTGACCTTAGAGAATTAGTAAGAGCAGCTCTCGCTACTCCATTTGAAGAGACAAATGTTTTCTGTGTAACTAAATTATTAGTAAGTTATAAGTAACTTCTTAATTAATGTTAGTAACAGCACTTAAAAAAAAACCCTGACTACAATGAAAAGCATCTAACTTTCAAAGTAGGTAGAATAATTTACATGGGTGAGAAAAACGAACCCCTATCTGAGAGCTGATGGGAGAGGGGGAGAGAAAAGAGAGGAAAATGGGCTTTTGTCCTGTTCTTCTGGACACATAAATGAGGGAACTTGGAGAAGCTGGTCTGTTATTGAGCAAAGCAGATGAATGAATCTTAGAAAAGCAGTGATGCCCAAGCCAAGCCACAGTGGGCAGAGCACCGAAGTGTTCTTCAAAGAGGATTCCCGAGAGAGGAGAGCTTGAGGAGCAGAGAAGCATGGAGTCTTTGGGGAATATCTAGTGTTCAAATTTCATTAGCCTTGCCATACACGGTGCTCAATCTTCATGCCTTGTGTTTTGGGTAGGAATCAAATAGGGGTTGTGTTCTTTCTCTGACACAGAACTCAGAGGACAGAGAAAGTATGGCTGTCTCTGTGTGTGCTAAATTGCTTCAGTCCTGTCTGATTCTTTGTGACTCCATGGACTGTAGCCTGCCAAGCTCCTCTGTCCATGGGATTTTCCAGGCGAGATACTAGAGTGGTTTGCCATTTCCTTCTCCAAAAGTATGACTAGAAAAGACAAAAGCATCCATTTTTTTCAAAACCATTTTTCTTTCCATCCTGCCTCACTCAGGGAGAATCCCTGGTGAGGAGGATGGGCAAGGTAGCCTGTTTCCACTGCCTGGGTATTGAGAATCACCTTCCTAACCTATAAAGGCATCTGAGTTACACCTGGCTATAGATGCCAGCTTGTTTGGTATTTTCTTTTTTTTTTAATTTAATTTTATTTTTAAACTTTACATAATTGTATTAGTTTTGCCAAATATCAAAATGAATCCGCCACAGGTATACATGTGTTCCCCATCCTGAACCCTCCTCCCTCCTCCCTCCCCATACCATCCCTCTGGGTCGTCCCAGTGCACCAGCCCCAAGCATCCAGTATCGTGCATCGAACCTGGACTGGCAAATCGTTTCTTACATGATATTTTATATGTTTCAATGTCATTCTCCCAAATCTTCCCACCCTCTCCTTCTCCCACAGAGTCCATAAGACTGTTCTATACATCAGTGTCTCTTTTGCTGTCTCGTACACAGGGTTATTGTTACCATCTTTCTAAATTCCATATATATGCATTAGTATACTGTATTGGTGTTTTTCCTTCTGGCTTACTTCACTCTGTATAATAGGCTCCAGTTTCATCCACCTCATTAGAACTGATTCAAATGTATTCTTTTTAATGGCTGAGTAATACTCCATTGTGTATATGTACCACAGCTTTCTTATCCATTCGTCTGCTGATGGACATCTAGGTTGCTTCCATGTCCTGGCTATTATAAACAGTGCTGTGATGAACATTGGGGTACACGTGTCTCTTTCCCTTCTGGTTTCCTCAGTGTGTATGCCCAGCAGTGGGATTGCTGGATCATAAGGCAGTTCTATTTCCAGTTTTTTAAGGAATCTCCACACTGTTCTCCATAGTGGCTGTACTAGTTTGCATTCCCACCAACAGTGTAAGAGGGTTCCCTTTTCTCCACACCCTCTCCAGCATTTATTACTTGTAGACTTTTGGATCGCAGCCATTCTGACTGGTGTGAAATGGTACCTCATAGTGGTTTTGATTTGCATTTCTCTGATAATGAGTGATGTTGAGCATCTTTTCCTGTGTTTGTTAGCCATCTGTATGTCTTCTTTGGAGAAATGTCTATTTAGATCTTTGGCCCATTTTTTGATTGGGTCATTTATTTTTCTGGAGTTGAGCTGTAGGAGTTGCTTGTATATTTTTGAGATTAGTTGTTTGTCAGTTGCTTCATTTGCTATTATTTTCTCCCATTCTGAAGGCTATCTTTTCACCTTGCTAATAGTTTCCTTTGATGTGCAGAAGCTTTTAAGGTTAATTAGGTCCCATTTGTTTATTTTTGCTTTTATTTCTGATATTCTGGGAGGTGGGTCATAGAGGATCCTGCTGTGATGTATGTCAGAGAGTGTTTTGCCTATGTTCTCCTCTAGGAGTTTTATAGTTTCTAGTCTTATGTTGAGATCTTTAATCCATTTTGAGTTTATTTTTGTGTATGGTGTTAGAAAGTGTTCTAGTTTCATTCTATTACAAGTGGTTGACCAGATTTCCCAGCACCACTTGTTAAAGAGATTGTCTTTAATCCACTGTATATTCTTGCCTCCTTTGTCAAAGATAAGGTGTCCATATGTGCGTGGATTTATCTCTGGGCTTTCTATTTTGTTCCATTGATCTATATTTCTGTCTTTGTGCCAGTACCATACTGTCTTGATAACTGTGGCTTTGTAGTAGAGCCTGAAGTCAGGTAGGTTGATTCCTCCAGTTCCATTCTTTTTTCTCAAGATCGCTTTGGCTATTCGAGGTTTTTTGTATTTCCATACAAATTGTGAAATTATTTGTTCTAGCTCTGTGAAGAGTACTGTTGGTAGCTTGATAGGGATTGCATTGAATCTATAAATTGCTTTGGGTAGTATACTCATTTTCACTATATTGATTCTTCAATCCATGAACATGGTATATTTCTCCATCTATTAGTGTCCTCTTTTATTTCTTTCACCAGTGTTTTATAGTTTTCTATATATAGGTCTTTAGTTTCTTTAGGTAGATATATTCCTAAGTATTTTATTCTTTCCGTTGCAATGGTGAATGGAATCGTTTCCTTAATTTCTCTTTCTGTTTTCTCATTATTAGTGTATAGGAATGCAAGGGATTTCTGTGTGTTGATTTTATATCCTGCAACTTTACTATAGTCATTGATTATTTCTAGTAATTTTCTGGTGGAGTCTTTAGGGTTTTCTATGTAGAGGATCATGTCATCTGCAAATAGTGAGAGTTTTACTTCTTTTCCAATTTGGATTCCTTTTATTTCTTTTTCTGCTCTGATTGCTGTGGCCAAAACTTCCAAAACTATGTTGAATAGTAATGGTGAAAGTGGGCACCCTTGTCTTGTTCCTGACTTTAGAGGAAATGCTTTCAGTTTTTCACCATTGAGGATAATGTTTGCTGTGGGTTTGTCATATATAGCTTTTATTATGTTGAGGTATGTTCTTTCTATTCCTGCTTTCTGGAGAGTTTTTATCATAAATGGATGTTGAATTTTGTCAAAGGCTTTCTCTGCATCTATTTGTTTGGTATTTTCAAAGGGAATTCTAGAAATGGTAGTGAAGAGCATACTTAAATATGGTCTTTGGAGCCACCCTGATCTGGATTTGAATCTTGGATTTGAACATGTATAAAATCTGTATGACTGTGGATAGATTTTAAGACTTTTAAATTTTAAGACTTTCATCACCTCTGAATTAGGGGCAATGATCCTTGCCCCAAGATGTTGTACTGAATTATATAATATTTGTCAAGCAAGTGGCCCTGAGCCTGGTATGTGATAGGCATGCACTACACAGCATCTTATATTAATGTCAGCAGATTAGGTTTTTATAGTGAAACTTAAGGATGCACCAAAGCTGAGGCAGGAGGAATCAGGGAGATGACACCGATTTCTCTTCTCTTCTCTCCTTTTTAATCTCCATTGTCATGTGTTCTCCCCACTCTGAACTGGTGGTGAAATGATGTAAGAATTGAAGTTGGGAGGTAGGTCCAGGTGAGGAAGAAATTGCTAGCAGAGAGCAAAGCAGAAAGGAAATACAAAGATGAGTGTTTAGCAGAAAAGAATTTCCTTGGTCTTCTAGTCAAGGCAGCACTTCCTGTGCTCACCTGGCTGACCAAGAGGGATGCTGGCCTCTGTTAGACTCTATCTCAGTCCATTCACTTCCCTTTGTAACTTTGTCATGGGCACTTCACTTTCCTCATGGGTGCTTCTCACAGTTGTCACTACTGGGCTCTAGGGAGGAATGACTGTCCTGTCCTGTGGTTATTGGCTCCCTCCTGCTGCTGGCTGATTACAGGTTGGTGTTACTCATTTGTTATACAGAGCATGTCGGGAGGTAAAACAGCTTCCCATAGCCTGTTTTCTGTCCATGGTGTGGTTCCTGGCCATCTTCTGTTCTGAGCAGCCATTTCCTGCACCTCTGGGTCCTAAATTCTGTCTTAACAGAGGTTTCTTATGGTTCTGTTGAGTTCTTATGGTTCTTATGAGTTCTGTTAACTTCTTCATGGTGTCTGAGCATCTCCAAAGCTCAGTTCACAAATGAGAAGGCTCAGTTCTATGTGTGTCATCTCTTCCCACAACTCCCTTTGGAAATGTTTTCTTTTGCATCTCTGATTCTGCTCAGATGTTACTCAGTGTATTAGAAACTTTAATTTTATAATAGGTCTTTTGAATCTGAATGAGTTGACTCAGTATTGTGGAACCTTGGTTACATAAATTAAGTAGGAAGGGAGGGTGCCATTGATTTCATATAAGGAGGAAATCTATTAGGTGCTCATTCTGTGTTTTGGAAAAGTTGTTAAATGCATGTTTTAAAAAGTACTTGCAAATTGACCCAAAATATAATTTGAGAAAATGGCAGAGGGTCAAACTTATCGCTGAATTCTGCAGGAGGGACATCATCAGACTCATCGAGGTAGAGATGTCTTTTTGTTTTAAGATCACAATAAAGTATTCTAGATTCAAGATGGAATAAGAGATAATAAGAGCCTTCATTGCAATATGCAAATAAGCTGTCTCAAGAGGTGAAGAATGTTGGCAATTTAGCTGGTTTTGTTTCCTTTCCTGAGGGAGGATTTGATCATCTGAAGGCATTGGGTGAAGGAAAATATTGTAACTGCAAATCATGTCTTTATGAGAAACAGTGAAAAACCTATTCAAATTGGCTTACTTGCTACATCAGCTTCTTTGTGCTATGGAACTTCAAAATGTAATTACTGGACCAAGCAAAGACAATGAATTAAAAAAAAAAAAAAAAGACCATACAATCAAGAAAAATCACACTCCCCACTGCTTCCACACAATAAACCATCCTTTGGGCTTTCTAAAGCTTTATTAATATTACAGTAAATTGAATATCCTCAGAAAGTGATTATTTTCTCTTAATGAGTAATAATAATTGTTCTGTGCTGGCTTACGCAAGGCCACTTTTCTCCAAAGAATTGATAATCTTTGTACTTCAGTTACACTTTTGTGTTTATGTTTGTGATTTTATTTTTATCCTAGGATATTTTAAAATGAGGTCATTACATATGTTGTATCTGTACCATTCAAGTGAATTTGTGAGACTAGAGAAAACAACATTTAATGTTACCTGGACCATTTACTAGCTGTGTTGTCTTGGTCAGGTTAATTAATCTCTTTTACTTCCATTTTTTCATCTGTATGATATGACACAACTTATGGTATTTTTTGAAGACTTAAAAGAGACTATGAATCTGAATGTAGTTGTTAAACACAGTAAGCAACTCTGTAGGTGATAAAGTCGTTTCAGTCATGTCCGACTCTGCGACCCCATGCACCATAGCCCTCCAGACTCCTCTGTCCATGGGATTCTCCAGGCGAAAACACTAGAGTGGGTTTCCATTTCCTTCTCCAGGGGATCTTCCTGACCCAGGAATTGAACCACTGTCTCTTATGTCTCCTGCATTGGCAGGCAGGTTCCTTACCACTAGCACACCCTGGGAAGCAAAATACTGTTATTAGTTGCTTTAATTATTTATAATTATAACAATGTTAATTATAATAACAATTACTAATTATTGAAAACATGTGAGAAACAGGTTCCTTCCATATACTGAGTATTCTGATTTTTGGAGCATTTCTGCCTCAATTTGATGAAATCTTTGGATCAAAATACACAGTGATAAAAGTCCTTATTTTTAGTTTGAGCTTCATTCATTTATTTTTATTAGACTGTGTCAGGTCTTAGTTGCAGCATGTGGGATCTTGTGTTGTGTGGACTTCTCACTGGTTGTGGCACGTGGGCTCAGTAGATGTGGTGCCCAGGCTTAGTTGCCCTGCAGCATGTGGAATCTTAGTTCCCCGACCAGGGATGGAAGCTTTGTGCTCTGCATTGGAAAGTGCATTCTTAACCACTGAACCACCAGGGAAGTTCCACTAGTTTGAACTTCTGTAGTTAACTTCCTTTTTATCTCTCAGGAGTATATACCACCAATGAATGGTCTCAGGGAAGAGAAACGTTGACACTACCCCATATACTGCAAGAAGATCCAACCAGTCCATCCTAAAGGAGACCACTCCTGGGTGTTCATTGGAAGGACTGATGCTGAGGCTGAAACTCCAATACTTTGGCCACCTCATGTGAAGAGTTGTCTCATTGGAAAAGACCCTGATGTTGGGAGTGATTGGGGGCAGGAGGAGAAGGGGACAACAGAGGATGAGATGGCTGGATGGCATCACCGACTCGATGTACATGAGTTTGGGTAAACTCTGGGAGTTGGTGATGGACAGGAAGGCCTAGCATGCTGCGATTCTTGGGGTCGTAGAGTCGGACACAACTGAGCTGCTGAACTGAACTGAACTGAACCCCATATACCCTATGCCCTCTCTCTGGTGTTTCCATTCTTCAGTGTGTACATTATCTGTGAAAACATCTTTTTTAAAAATAAGTGACCTTTATGCTAACAATTAGTTGCCTTTTATGAAAATTATCCAATTTATTTGACTCGATCTATCATTAAGACTCCTGCTGGGCTTAAGCCATTATGTCCACTGACAGATTTACAAACCAACATTTTACCGTTATCTTCTGGACTCTGCTTTCACAGTTTGTATGATTCAAGTGGTTCCCCATGTAGCATATTTGCCCTTATCTGTGATCACTGTATGAAGAAAGCACACCAAAGACTTAGGTCACTCATCTGCCTAGAAGGTTAAATTTGGTTTACTCCTTAAGTAATTTGTTTGGAGGACAAATGGCCTTTAAAAGATGTCTGTACCAGAACCAGTTACTTCATTTTATTCCGTTGACCTCACCCATTTTAGATAGTTCTCAAAAGGTTTTTCTATGAATTTTATTGTTACGATTTGTCTCTGAACCTCTAAAGCTTATAACAAGGCTCTTTTGAAATGATGGAGGCCCATCTGTCTGACCAGGTTTAAATCACTCCAGGCCCAAGTGCGGTAAGATTCACAGAGGCCTGAAGACACTACCTGGCCTAATAATTATATGATCCCCTAAAATATCATACTTAGCTGGAAAATGAAACTTGTTATGCTGTTTCATAGTTATCTTTTATGTTCAATGTCATGACTTTGTAGAACATCTTCTCCCTTTGATCTTTCTGTAAAAACTATTTTACAGATAAATTCCATGTGTTCCCATTTGGATTTAAGAAGTCTTTATACTACCAGTTTCAAGTTGATGAAATTTCAACTCTTTAAACCAATGCCTTAAAGCAAAATGTCTCAGAGATAAATTCCTAAGAAAAATACACTTCAAACTGAAAGTTATAATTCATTTTCATAAGAAGACAGCGAGGGGTATTTTGATTTTAGACCATTTTCTTCTGAATTTCTAAATATTCCATATTGTTTTCCAGGCACTTGTATGTTTTGCTCTCCATATAATTGTAAGTAATTTTTGAAATATGAATTGGTGGCCTACCTTTGTGACCTAATGGTACCTATGTTCTTCTTAGACAGAGACTTTCATTGAGTATTAGTTCCTGGGTGCTGTGCTGGGTGAATTACCTGCATTATTTTATTTAATCCATAGAGTGTTAATGTGAGGAAATGTATTATTGTCCTTATCAGTTCAGTTCAGTCCACTCAGTCATGTCCGACTCTCTGTGACCCCATGGACTGCGGCATGCCAGGCCTCCCTGTCCATCACCAACTCCCAGAGTTTACTCAAACTCATGTCCACTGAGTCGGTGATGCCATCCAGCTATCTCATCCTCTGTCGTCCCCTTCTCTTCCTACCCTCAATCTTTCCCAGAATCAGGGTCTTTTCAAATGAGTCAGCTCTTCACATCAGGTGGCCAAAGTATTGGAGTTTCTGCTTCAACATCAGTCCTTCCAATGAACATTCAGGACTGTCCTTATACAAATGAAAAAAAAATGAGAAAAAGAGAGGTTTCGTAACTTGTTCCAGTATAATAGCAAACAAACTAGTATATGACAGAACTTAGATTAGATGTCAGACTCTGAAGTTTATGATCTTTATACTGTACCAGGTAGTGGTAAGAATGTTTTAAAAGAAGGCATCCAAGCATAGTAAATTATCACAGTGTGCATGGATTTAATAGGTAGATGTATGTGTGTGTGTGTGTGTATATGTGTGTGCACGTGTGCATATTTAGTAATAGTCTACCAACTTGCAAATCAAGCTTTGAAGTAGGTTGGAATCCCAGTGGATCTAGAGACCACAATTGCAGAGCCTAAATGTGCACCTGGTCTAGCATTTGCCTGACCTGCTTAGTCAGCACGGACATCACACACACACACACACACACACACACACACACACACACCACTTTGGAAGCAGAGATCTTGCCTTTGGGTGTTTTTCCCTGATGACATCTAGTGCAAGGGTATCACTGCTAATGAATTGCAATGAATTTAGAAAACTGAAACTTAGAAAACTCTAAATTATTATAAAATTTCAGTGCAACCTGCTGGTGGGACTTTGAATCACTATGAGATTAAAGTTAATTTAATGAGCATGAGATGAAGCCAGAGGTCTGGTAATAGAGTTTTAGGAATTAGCACTCAGGACATAGTACTGGCAGTGATTCACACTTGCATCTCTCTTGGAAGGAATAGGAATCATGAATGCTGAACAATTGGAAGATGAGATCTTTTCATGATGACTCAGATTTTATATAGAAGATTTTAATTCCCCAGATGAATGGAGACTTGGGAAAATGTAGGCTTCTCTTATGACTCTACATTAGTAAAGTGGCATATAGATAAAATTACCTGGACCATATGTGGCTCTACAAAATTATTTTTAAAAAATCTACATTTGCTTGAATATGGAGGAACTGATCATGTAAAGTATAACAATTTCCTATGCAGGGGAAATTATCTATGCATATATGTAGATAGAGGGATATATCCATTGATATATCCATGCATGCATGCATACCATAAGAAAAACTAACAGTAGATTATGAGATTTAAGTTTTCTTCTATGGCCAATGGAACAACTTCAGTAGTAAAATGGAATCAGCAATACTAATATCTGGATAAAAAAATCCTCAATACTTTCAATGACTCCAGTCAAGAATTATCCTGGCTTTGTGTTGGTATCTTTTCATCAGCAGAACAATGATGTTTATGTCTTCTTAACTCTCAGAGTCAGGAATCAGAAGTTCTACTTTAAGACCTTTACATTTTCCCACATGTAAAACAAAAGGGTGAATTGGATGATCTCTAAGATTGCTGTGAGCAGCTTAGGATAAAGGGAAAGAACTAAAATTTTTAAGTCTGACCTATGTTTGCATTCTGGCTTCACTCTTTTCCAGTTATATAACTCCTCTCTGCCTTGAATTTTGTCTGTAAAGTGAGAATGTAATGTTATTTCATATGGTTGATGGGAATATTAAATTAGAATAAGAAAATGGTTTGTTGCACTTTAGAGAAGCAAGGGATTATTTGTTCTCTTTCTTTGACTATAGGGACTAATCGAAATACTAAAATTTAACTACTATTCTGGCTCTTTATTTTAATGGTTCAGATGAAACTGGTAAAAAGTATAATATTACATGGGCCAATAGACAACAACTGCATTGCAATAAGCTGTGGTTAAGAGAAATATCTCAGAGAGCTGTTGTGGAAATTAAGTACATTGAACATTTTAAAATGACTTGTGGTTTCTTTCATTCAAAATATGTTTACTGAAAGAGTCTGTGTGCTGGCACTATGCTGGGTATACATGAGTGTGCAGAACCATATGAGGTTGCTGCTTTCAGGAAGCTGAGAGTCTAGAGTGTGGAGACTATCATTATTTCAAAGAAGCACACCAAAGAACCACTCTGTAGACTCTTCTCTTTAGAGAATAAACCTACCTGGGTTCCAAAGAGATACTGATTATGGTAGGCTTACGGTTACTTGGCAGTAAGTCAGAAATAGTGCAGGTAAAGTGCTTTTTTAAAAAATTGAAATAAAATTGCTTCACAATGTTGTTAGTTTCTGCTGTACAACAACATCGTGAGTCAGTCATATGTATACCCATATACTTTCCCTCTGGAGCCTCCCTCCTACCCCCTGAATCTGCCCATCTAGGTCATCACAGAGCACCCAGCTGAGCTCCTTCTGCTATACAGCGGCTTCCCACTAGCTATGTATTTTACACATGATAGCGTATACATGTCAGTGCTACTCTCTCAACTCATCCCACCCTCTCCTTCCCCTACTGTGTCCATAAGTCTGTTATTTATGTCTCCATCTCTATTCCTGCCCTGTAAATAGGCTCATCAGTACCATGTTTCTAGATTCCATATATATGAGTTAATATACAGTATTTGCTTTTCTTTTTCTGACTTCACTTTGTATGACAGGCTCTAGGTTCATCACGACACTAACTCAATTTTTTTCCTTTTTGTGGCTGAGTAATATTCCATTATATTTCTATATACACCACATCTTCTTTATCCATTCATCTGTCGATGGACATCTAGGTTGCTTCCATGTCCTGACTATTGTAAATAGTGCTACAATGAACGCTGGAGTACATGTGTCCTTTTGAGTTATGCCTTTTGCCTGGGTATGTGCCCAGTAGTGGGATTGCTGGGTCATATGTTAGTTTTAGGTTAATTTTTTTTTTAAAGGAACTTCCATACTGTTCTCCCCAGTGGCTGTATCAATTTACATTCCTGCAAACAGTATAAGCGGGTTCCCTTTTCTCTACACACTCTATAAAGGCAAAGGTAAAGTTTAGTCTCTCAGTCGTGTCCGACTCTTTGCAACCCCGTGGACTGTAGCCCACCGGGCTTCTCTGTCCATGGGATTTTCCAGGCAAGAGTACTAGAGTGGGGTGCCATTGCTTTCTCCAGGGGAATCTTCCCAACCCAGGGATCAAACCCAGGTCTCCTGCATTGCAAGCAAACGCTTTACCCTCTGAGCCACCAGGGAAGCTCTACACCCTCTATAGCATTTATTATTTGTAGATTTTTTGATGATGGCCATCTTGGCCAGTGTAAGGTGCACCTCATTGTGGTTTTGATTTGCGTTTATCTAATAATTATTGATGCTGAGTGTCCTTTCCCATGCCTTTTGGCCATCTGTATGCCTTCTTTGGAGAGATATCTCTTTAGGTCTTCTGTCCATTTTTTGATTGTATTGCTTGTGTTTTTTATATTGAGCTCCTTGAGCTGTAGATATATATATCTTGGAGATTAACTTTTTGTCTGTTGCTTCATTCGCAAATGTTCTCTCTCATTCTGAGGGTTGTCTTTTCATCTTGTTTATAGTTTTCTTTGCTGTGCAAAAGCTTTTAAGCTGAATTAGGTGACAGTTGTTTATTTTTGTTATTCTAGGAGGTGGGTCAAAAAAGATTTTGCTGTGGTTTGTGTCAGAGTGTTATTCTTGGTGAAGTGCTTTTGATACAAGAAACTCACAGTCTTGCTTAATCCCGCTTATCATGAGGGTGTCTGTGAGCTGATAAAGGAAAGCAGCCAAGAACCGAGATCATTCTAAAGACCAGGGGAGACTCTGTCTCTTCATGCTCTGCCATAGTCTCTGTGCTCATGGTGTCTTGTTTCTCTCTGTGGTTTCTTTTCTGCCTCTTTACTTTGGTTTTCTGTGATCTACCATGGCTCTCACAAGATTTCATGACTGCGCCAGTTTCTGCTCTCTTGCAGCCTCATTATCTTAATGCTGCTGCTGCTGCTAAGTCGCTTCAGTCGTGTCCGACTCTGTGCGACCCCAGAGACGGCAGCCCACCAGGTTTCCCCATCCCTGGGATTCTCCAGGCAAGAACACTGGAGTGGGTTGCCATTTCCTTCTCCAATGCATGAAAGTGAAAAGTGAAAGTGAAGTCGCTCAGTCGTGTCTGACTCTAGCGACCCCATGGACTACAGCCCACCAGGCTCCTCCGTCCAAGGGATTTTCCAGGCAAAAGTACTGGAATCGGGTGCCATTGCCTTCTCTTAACAATGTCTAATTAAAATTTCTAAGGGAGGCAACTTGGATCGTATCAACTTTTTTCTCCAAGTCACACCAAGTCCCTGACCAGAGCGGAATGCTGCTTCTGATTCAGATCCACACTCACTATCCTGTCAGTTGTGGCCAGGGTTGATAGATAACTCACAGGAGAAGGGGTGAGTAGGGAGGTCCTGGTTTGTTTCATGGGGTCATCAGAAATCTACATAAAACCTGGATGTATATATCCTCAGGCTGTTGGTTTCATATACTAACCAAAACACCTTCTGTTAACTCACATGAGCAACGCTGGGCTGGAAGAAACACAAGCTGGAATCAAGATTGTCGAGAGAAATATCAATAACCTCAGATATGCAGATGACACCACCCTTATGGCAGAAAGTGAAGAGGAACTAAAAAGCCTCTTGATGAAAGTGAAAGTGGAGAGTGAAAAAGTTGGCTTAAAGCTCAACATTCAGAAAATGAAGATTATGGCATCCGGTCCCATCACTTCATGGGAAATAGATGGGGAAACAGTGGAAACAGTGTCAGACTTTATTTTTGGGGGCTCCAAAATCACTGCAGATGGTGACTGCAGCCATGAAATTAAAAGACGCTTACTCCTGGGAAGGAAAGTTATGACCAACCTAGATAGCATATTCAAAAGCAGAGACATTACTTGGCCAACAAAGGTTCGTCTAGTCAAGGCTATGGTTTTTCCTGTGGTCATGTATGGATGTAAGAGTTGGACTGTGAAGAAGGCTGAGCACCAAAGAATTGATGCTTTTGAACTGTGGTGTTGGAGAAGACTCTTGAGAGTCCCTTGGACTGCAAGGAGATCCAACCAGTCCATTCTAAAGGAGATCAGCCCTGGGATTTCTTTGGAAGGAATGATGCTAAAGCTGAAACTCCAGTACTTTGGCCACCTCATGAGAAGAGTTGACTCATTGGAAAAGACTCTGATGCTGGGAGGGATTGGGGGCAGGAGGAAAAGGGGACGACAGAGGATGAGATGGCTGGATGGCATCACTGACTTGATGGACGTGAGTCTGGGTGAACTCCGGGAGTTGGTGATGGACAGGGAGGCCTGGCGTGCTGCAATTCATGGGGTCACAAAGAGTCGGACATGACTGAGTGACTGATCTGATCTGATCTGAACTCACATTTCTTCTTAGGTACCTGACCTTGGGAACATGGGGCTGTGAATAAGTTATGAATGCAGTGGCGGCAGAAATGTCATGGTCATGTTATTGAAAATTAGTACATGGATGTTTGGTCTGTAGATCTCTGGTTGGGCAGCGACCATCCGTCTGACCAGCCTTAGGTGTAACGACAAAACGAAATGTGCAAAGTGGAGAACTACACGTTAGGATGGCGACCTCTTCAAGAATCAGATTTGGTTTTGGAGTCTTTAATCTCTCACAGCATTTGAGCATGACCACGGTCATTATTTTCAAATTTGAGAATTAATTTGTTGGTGTATAATATTTTAAATTACCTCTTTATATAAGGGAAACAGAATAAACAGATAAACAAAATACAGATAATAAAAATAGCTCTAATCTTGCTACTGAACAGTAACTGCTATTTATATTTTTATGTCAATACATCCTTCCCCAAAAGGGGAAAGAATGTGTACAAGATAAACATACTGCTACATTTATAAAAATGGGATTATACTGTTTATATTTTTGTGGTCTGTCCACCTCACGATATTTCTGGAACTTATTTCCACTTCTGTAAATGGTCTTTTAGTATATTGTTAATGGCTAATGGCATCCTGCAGTATGAACAAAACATATACCTCCTAAATTGTTAGGAAATTAAATGTAGTTCTTGTTATTACAAACAATAATAGAATTAATTATTTTCCTTAAATATTTTCCAACTTCCATGAGAACTCCTTTGGGGTGACTAGTAGAATGGATGATGCTGTGCCCAGATCCCCTGTACTGAACCAGTGCCTCCATCTCTTAGGGGCTATGTTTTGACTGCTAATGACTCACAGCTACTGGCTTTCACCTGATAGATGGCAGCTCTCAGCTAACGGGAACCTGCTGCTAAAAGGTCATAACCTCAACTGCTGGTGGCGGCTGCAAGCCAAAGCCTGACTAATACGAGAATAAGTAAGACCAACCCTCTTGATTCATATGGGACTAATTCTACAGGGGTAATTTAGGCTCCAGAACTAAACTTGATCTGTGCCTGACTCTCTCCTCTTCTAGAACTGCAGTCCTCACTCACTCTCTTGAAGGTTTTCCTCAAGAGCAGTCCCTCAATACATAGAATCCCAGACTCGCTCTGCTGCTAGGGAAGATGATCTAAGATAATATAAATTTTGAGAAACAGAGCATGCATATAGGACCATTGAATTTTTAAATTATATCTTTACTGAGAATAAAATTCATTTCATTGGCCCTTTTAAAGAAATCAGATCAAGGGTTCTAGAATATTCGTGGATAGGTGTGGCCATCACCACAGTTTTAGAACATTTCATCATCTCAAAAAGAAACAGTTTAGCCATCATCCCTCTCACCAACCATCCTCCCCAACTCTAAGCAAACACTAATCTACTTTCAGTTTCTGCAGATTTGCCTAATTTGGATGTCATATAAATGGAATAATATGATTTGAGGTCTTTTGTGGCTGGCTTCTTTCACTTAGCATAATGTTTTCAAGATTCATCCATGTTCATATTAAAATTTCATCAATTGCCCTTGTCTTGTTCTTGATCTTAGAGAGAAAGCATTCAATATTTCATGATTATGTATCGTGTTAGGAGTTTTTGGATGCCTGTCCCTTATTAGGTTAAAAAAAGTTTCCTTTTGTTTTTAACTTGCTAAGACTTATTATACATGACTATCGAGTTTTGTTAAATGCATATTTTGCATATATTTAAATGATCATATGGTTTTCTTCCTTTATTTTCTTTAACATGATGAATTATACCAATTAGTTTTGGAATGTTAAACTAAAGTTACATTTCTGGGGTAAACTCTGCTTGGCTGTGTGGTATTTTCCTTTTTATTTTACTGGATTTCATTTCCTAGAATTTTCTTAAGGAATTTTGCAACTTTGTTTCTGAAAGATGTCAGCCTTGATAGAGCTAAAAGAGACAAAGTTGAGGCTGTATTTTTAATTATAATGCCTACAATTAATGACTTGAAAAGCAGTGTTGAAAATTTTGACAGTTTGTATGGATTTATACATATACAAATCCTCTATCTCAAATTGTCAAATAGATTAATTTCACAAAGAATAAAACTAGAATTTGAGGCTTTTTAGCTTTGTTCTGTGTAGCAAATAATAATAATAATCTGTGTCCAGATAACAGAGATTTCTTTTATTAATAAATTGTTCTAACTCTGTGCTTTTTGAATACTCTTAAATTACTTTGCAAAAGGATTATTTTCTTAAAATTATTAATAGTTATGGTTACATATTTTTAAATGTTGCATGTAACTGTTTGTCTTTGGGTATTTATGACTTATCTTCTGTTTTGGTCTGACAAGTCACCTGGATTTTGCCTTTCCCAAACTCAAACCCCAAATTCGTAACAATAAAATTATTAAGATGACCTTTATGTCTAAATTATATTTGGGTTTCCTGGAATAGCCACCAGGAAACTCAAAGATTTCCTGCTCCTTCATCCTGATAAAAGAAAGTATACAGGAATAATTATGCTTGCTGGGCACTCTCTACGTTTTAATTAATTCACAACTATTGTGAGGGTTCTTTTGTTTACCAAACATAAGATAAAAGAACAATACATGAAATCAGCAAATCAAAAGAGAATTTTGGTCTTCTTAGGGTATTGATGTATAAATAAAATGTGTTAATATGAATAGATCTCAATTGTATCTTTTATATTAAAATAAGCATTATCATGTTCATGTACAAAGGCTGAGGATATCTCTAGGAAGGTTTTGTTTCTTGGTTTTAACAGTCTTGTCGATCAGGGACAATTATAATACAGTTTATGGGATAAGTTTAAGGCCTAGAGATATGTCAGTTCTCTCACTTTTCATAATGTAATTTTCTCCTGGAATAGTCAGTGACTAAGTTTTTATAAAATTGATTATGTGTTATAGCTCAGTAGAAGGTTTCATTCTCCTTCATTCTGATATTACTAGCTGTTGCGATAAATTAAACAGAGCATTTAGTTTTATTATTCAAGGGGGTTTTGCTTCTTTTTTTCATTTCCCTAAAGTCCTCTGATCGTAAGATTAGTATCTGGAATGTGTCTTCTGAAAGCAACACTAAAAGAATCTGAGTAAAGGACTGCAACAGTCTCTCTCTCTCTTTCCATCCCTCCCTCCCCTCCTCTTGGGATGCTCACTCATGGAAAATTGCCAGGAAGCCAGGCCATACAAACGTGTTCTGGCCAACATTGCCAGCTAAGGTCTCAGCCCACAGCCAGTATTAAACATCAGTCAAGTAAATGAACAAGCTTTCAGGTGATTCCAATTCTATCCTTCAAGTCATCCCAGCTGGTGCCCAGTAAAGCAGGGATGAGCTGTCTTAACCAAACTCCACTCAGATTACAGATCCACGAGCAAATTAAATGTTGTTCTGAGCCTCTAAAATTTATAATAATTTGTTATGCAGTTATAGTAACTGGAATTGATTTTTGTTCTGAAAAGCAGTAAGTGGAACAGATAGTATAAATGAAAATATTTGTAGTTATCATTGCCCTCACCACCACCAACAGGTGACTGAGTCAGGATTTCCATAACTATTTGGGTTCAGAAGCAGGAAACAATATAAAGCAGGTTGTATCCTTCCCAGATCATGGCACCAGACTCTCAGATTCCAAGAGCCACTCATTGCCATGAGTTTCCTGGCAGACTTTTTAGTTTTTTTACGCTCTTTGTTATTGTTACACCTTTATAGAACAGTCTTTTGGATTCTGCGGGAGAGGGAGAGGGTGGGCTGACTTGGGGGAATGGCATGGAAACATGTATAATATCATATAAGAAATGAATCACCAGTCCAGGTTCGATATAGGAGTCTTGGGGCGGGTGCACTGGGATGACCTGGAGGGATGGTACAGGGAGGGAGGTGGGAGGGGGGTTCAGGATGGGGAACATGTGTATGCCTGTGGTGGATTCATGTTGATGTGTGGCAGAACCAATACAATATTGTAAAGTAATTAGCCTCCAATTAAAATAAATAAATTAAAAAAAAGTATTAGTAGGTAGCCCTGTTCTTTAGTCACAGAAGTCCCAAATGCTTTATCCTTGACAATTATGAGATATGTGACTAATTCTTCGAATACTGCAAAGCTGAGCAACTCATACTCAAAGAAAAGGAAAGGCCAATTGGTTATCTAAAGAGGATTGAAGTAGATTATGGGATATATGGGTATGCTTCAAGCTTTAATGATAATCTTTGTTGCTGGAAGCAGATGTCTACAAAAGTGATTTTGATGTATTGGAAAATTGTTGCTCAGGGTAACTACTACCACTGGAATAAATATTTTTTTATAATCTAGAAATGTCTTAGTCAATCTGATAAATAAAAGCAGATATAAATATTTTTTAAAAATTTAAGGATAGTTGATTTACAATATTTTGGTTTCAGGTGTATAACACAGTGATTCAATATTTTATAGATTATACACCATATAAAGTTATTTTAATATTATTGACTATTTTTCCTATGCTATACATCCTGTGACATTAATTTTATAACTGGAGTTTGTACTTCTTAATCCCCTTCACCCATTTGTGCCTGCTTCTCCTTTTTGGCAAACACTTGTTTGTTCTCTGTATCTGTAGGTTTGTTTCTTTTGTTACATTGCTCATTTGTTCTTGTTATTTTTTGATTCCACATATAAGCAAAAACATACAGTATTTGCCTTTCTCTGTATGACCTATTTCACTTAGCATAATACCCTGTGGATCCTTCTGTGTCACTGCAAATGGTAAGACTTTATTCCTTTTAATAGCTGTTTAATATACCTTTGCAATGTAAATGATCTAGTTTGGGCAAAATGTATTTTAATACATATAAAAATCTTTATTGCACATCAGTCTATTTTGAAATTACTGAATACAAATGTATGAAAGTTTAAAAAAAAGCCATCTGGTGATTTAAAATAAACATCTAATCCTATATATAATGGAGGAAATGATAAGCTTTATAATGAAAGCTACATATAGAACAAGTATGCTATCATTTATATTTAATGACAAAAAGAATGGATGTCTTTATTTGTAAAACTCATATAAAAATATCATAGGATGAATCATAAATAATGACAAAATTGTGAATTACTCATGTACACATTTTGTGTACAATATATTTTTTCCTGCTAGAAACTGATTTGTTAATCAAACCAATTATAGTAATTATAGTATTTGTAGCTCTATATGTCTCAATGTTTACAAATAATTTCCAATCCTGAGACTGTGTTGACATGGAAATATTTATAGTTTCTTTCTGTAGTGCAATTCTCAAGTTTCCTGAATTGACTTCTGCCCCCTATTTGAACTGCTAAAATCCTGCCCAAACTTTAAGGTCCTGGTTATTTTGCATCCAGTGTCAGGGGTCCCCAGGACCACACTACAATTTAGTGGTTCACCAGAAGGACTCACAGAATTCAGAAAAGTTGCTATATTCACGGTTGCAATTTGTTATATGAAAAGACAGAGATTGAAATCAACAAGGTAACCAGTTGCCCAGGGCAGAATCCAGGTGCGACTAGCGAGCTGACAGTGCTTATTTCTTCCAGCAATGATATACGACAGTGTGTATAGAGTATTGTCAACCAGGAAAGTTTCTCTGAGCCTAGGTCTGCAGAGATCTAATTGTAGGTGAGTGGCAAGAATACACAGGAGAACTATACAAAAAAGAGCTTCATGACCCAGATAATCACGATGGTGTAATCACTCACCTAGAGCCAGACATCCTGGAATGTGAAGTCAAGTGGGCCTTAGAAAGCATCACTACGAACAAAGCTAGTGGAGGTGATGGAATTCCAGTTGAGCTATTTCAAATCCTGAAAGATGATGCTGTGAAAGTGCTGCACTCAATATGCCAGCAAATTTGGAAAACTCAGCAGTGGCCACAGGACTGGAAAAGATCAGTTTTCATTCCAATCCCAAAGAAAGGCAATGCCAAAGAATGCTCAAACTACCGCACAATTGCACTCATTTCACACGCTATTAAAGTAATGCTCAAAATTCTCCAAGCCAGGCTTCAGCAATATGTGAACCATGAAACTCCTGATGTTCAAGCTGGTTTTAGAACAGGCAGAGGAACCAGAGACCAAATTGCCAACATCCACTGGATCATCGAAAAAGCAAGAGGGTTCCAGAAAAACATCTATTTCTGCTTTATTGACTATGCCAAAGCCTTTGACTGTGTGGATCACAATCAACTGTGGAAAATTCTGAAAGAGATGGGAATACCAGACCACCTTACCTGCCTCTTGAGAAACCTGTATGCAGGTCAGGAAGCAACAGTTAGAACTGGACATGGAACAACAGACTGGTTCTGCATAGGAAAAGGAGTACGTCAAGGCTGTATATTGTCACCCTGTTTATTTAACTTACATGCAGAGTACATCATGAGAAACGCTGGGCTGGAAGAAACACAAGCTGGAATCAAGATTGCCGTGAGAAATATCAATAAGCTCAGATATGCAGATGACACCACCCTTATGGCAGAAAGTGAAGAGGAACTAAAAAGCCTCTTGATGAAAGTGAAAGAGGAGAGTGAAAAACTTGGCTTAAAGCTCAACATTTAGAAAACTAAGATCATGGCATCTGGTCTATCACTTCATGGGAAATAGATGGAGAAACAGTGGAAACAGTGTCAGACTTTATTTTTTGGGGCTCCAAAATCACTGCAGATGGTGATTGCAGCCATGAAATTAAAAGACGCTTATTCCTTGGAAGGACAGTTATGACCAACCTAGACAGCATATTGAAAATCAGAGACATTACTTGGCCAACAAAGGTCCATCTAGTCAAGGCTATGGTTTTTCCAGTAGTCATGTATGGATGTGAGAGTTGGACTGTGAAGAAAGCTGAGCGCCAAAGAATTGATGCTTTTGAACTGTGGTGTTGGAGAAGACTCTTGAGAGTCCCTTGGACTGCAAGGAGATCCAACCAGTCCATCCTAAAGGAGATCGGTCCTGGGTGTTCATTGGAAGGACTGATGCTAAAGCTGAAACTCCAGTACTTTGGCCACCTCATGCGAAGAGTTGACTCATTGGAAAAGACCCTGATGCTGGGAGGGATTGGGGGCAGGAGGAGAAGGGGACGACAGAGGATGAGATGGCTGGATGGCATCACCGACTTGATGGACATGAGTTTGAGTGAACTCTGGGAGATGCTGATGGACAGGGAGGCCTGGCGTGCTGTGATTCATGGGGTTGCAAAGAGTCGAACACAACTGAGCGACTTAACTGACTGACTGAGGTAGGTATGGATCATCCTTTGTAGCTGACCTTAGTTACTCAGCCTCCAGCTCATCAGAGGTTAAACTGATAAAGTGTAACCCATTGCACCTCTCCATCCCTCACCCCAGATAATTTAGATTGTTGGCATAAACTACCTGTCACTGGCCCAAGGCCCAGGTATACAGACAATCTCAACAAGTCTGATATTCCAGGTTATCTCCCAGAAGCTAGTCAAGGGTCAGTCATTTCTTTCTAATGTGCAGATTTGAACCACCCAGGCCTGCTGAGTTAACCCTTTATCACACATGTCCCATATCTGACATGCTGAAACCCTCTCACTCTTTGAGATCCAGAGTAGTTTGTACCTATCCATGAAGCCCTTCCTGATCCTGTCTCCTCCACTGACTGGCAGCAACTTCTACCAGCATTACATGTTTCAACAACACTTTTCATTGAACTTGTCTTATTATAACACATAGTAATGTGATAGAGAGTTATAAGTTAAGCTAGTGCACAGTGTTTCTTCCCAACATCTGGGACAAAAGCTTGCATGTAATAGACAGGAGCTACATGTTTACTGAAAAGAATTACTGTTATCTCTATTCATGCTTTGGTGTTCCTTCTACCTGGTGAATGCCTGATAATTAGGGGCCACCTTGTGTTCATTTACTTGTTTTCCACAAAGTTTAAGGCCTTCCATGAAGTGTGATAATTATTTTTATGTGTCAGCTTGACTAGCCCAAGGAATTCTGGGCTAACCAGAAAAACATCATTTCTAGATGTGACTAAAAGGGAGTTTCCAGAAGAGATTAGTATTTGATTCAGTAGCCTGATGAAGAGCACCCCCTCATCAGTGTGGGCAGACATCATCCAGTCTGTGGAGGGCCTGACTAGAAGAAGAACAACAAAAATACATGGAAGGGAAAATTCTCCTTGAGCTGGGATGTCCATTTTTTTTGCCTTTGGACATCAGAGGTCCTGGCTCTTGGGCCTCTGGACTCCAGGCCTTATATCAGTGGACCCTAGTTCTCAGGTGTCAGCCTTGGACTGAATTGTATCATTGGCTTCATGGTTCTTAAGCTTATAGATGGCAGATTATACAGAGTATTCCATAATCACAAGAGCCAATTTCCATAATACTTCTCTTCATAGGTATAGATATGGATATCTATATCTATAATCTTCCCTGGTGGCTCAGTGGCAAAGAACCCGCCTGCCAATGCAGGAGACTGGCTTTGATCTCTGGGTCGGGAAGATCCCCTCGAGAAAGAAATGACAACCCACTACAGTATTCTTGCCTGGAAACCACATGGACAGAACCTAGTGCGCTGCAGTTCACGGGGTCAGGAAAGAGTTGGCTATGACTGAGTGAGTGAACAGCTACAACTAGGTATAGATACAGAGCTCATTGTGACCCCATGTGCTGGCCATGCGAGGCTTCCCTGTCCTTCACTATCTCCCCGAGTTTGCTCAAACTCATGTGCATTGAGTCTGTGATACTGTTCAACCATTTTGTCCTCTGTCACCCCCTTCTCCTCCTGCCCTCAATCTTTCCCAGCATCAAGGTCTTTTCCAATGAGTCGGCTCTTCACATCAAGTGGCTAAAGTATTGGAGCTTCACCTTCAGCATCCATACATAACTACTGGAGAAACCATAGCTTTGACTAGATGGGCCTTTGTCAGCAAAGTAACATCTCTACTTTTTTAATATGATGTCTGCTGCTGCTGCTAAGTCGCTTCAGTCGAGTCTGACTCTGTGCAACCCCATAGACGGCAGCCCACCAGGCTCCCCTGTCCCTGGGATTCTCCAGGCAAGAACACTGGAGTGGGTTGCCATTTCCTTCTCCAATGCATGAAAGTGAAAAAATAAAGTGAAGTCACTCGGTCATGTCCAACTCCTAGCGACCCCATGGACTGCAGCCCACCAGGCCCCTACGTCCATGGGATTTTCCAGGCAAGAGTACTGGAGTTGGGGTGCTAGGTTGGTCATAACTTTTCTTCTGAGGAGCAAGCATCTTTTGATTTCATGGCTGCAGTCACCATCTGCAGTGATTTTGGAGCCCAAGAAAATAAAGTCTGTCACTGTTTCTATTGTTTCTGCATCTGTTTGCCATGAAGTGATGGGACTGGATGCCATGATCTTAGTTTTTTGAATGTTGAGTTTTAAGCCAGCTGTTTCACTCTCCTCTTTCACTGTCATCAAGAGGCTCTTTAGTTCCTCTTTGCTTTGTGCCATAAGGGTGGTGTCATCTACATATCTGAGGTTATTGATATTTCTTCCGGCAATCTTGATCCATATAGGTATAAATAATCTTCTATTGGTGCTGGTTTCTTTGAAGAATCCCAACTAATACATGGAGTAAGGGGTTAACGTATGTATATTGAATGGTATATTCATGCAACAGTGGTTACTTATAAAAATATTATTTAATCCTCAAAAAACCCTTTGTAGTAAGCACTATTACCATTTTCACTTTACAGATAAAGGCTAAATCCGTGGCCACTTAGCCAGCAAGCAACAGAACTGGGACTCAAGCCTCATGATCTCGCTCCAAGGTTCATACTCTTACCTGCCTCACAGACTTCCTATTCTGACTGCAATGCTATCATGCTGTCAGTGACTTTTAAAAGCCTGCCTTACCTTTCTGAAATATTAAACGTTAGTTTTGACTTATTTCCTAAGCTATAATTTTCTTATCTAACTACTCTCCAGGACTACATTGTCTTAGTTTAAAAACATGCATTGGTGCCATTTATTAGTCAAGTAACTTAATTTCACTATCTCTGAGATTTAACATCCCACTGAAGTACACACTGTTAACTGTAAGTGACTGAATTACTGTGTTATCTTTCAACAGTGGAGGCAGCAATCAGAGCAGAATAATAATTTTATTTTCCATAAACCCAGCATTGTCATTAGCTGTATTAGGAAACTGAAGCACAGACTTAATCATTCTCAAGAAAAAGGAATTTAGTATAAAAGATAGTGCAGAACACAAGAAGGTTCTTTCTACTCAGCAGCTGTTACACTGTTCTAATTTTTTAAAGCTTAGCCTACATGGGTGGATTAACACCTGATGCTTTCTACTTCAATTAAATAAAATGAGTCATTATCTTTCTACCTCATGCATCAAAAGGTAGACACTTTTATGGTTGACAGAAATCCTTGCATTTGAAAGTTTCCAGTAATTGTTGAATATTCTTTGAAACGTCCAACTTCAACAATATTTCACAAAAGTGTGCCGTTGGCTTTCCAGGTTTTAAAGCAGATAATACATATAATGTGATCGTCTACCATCTCTTCTCCTTTGCAGACACAAGTACCTTCTCTCTTCACTGGCAGTATGCTAGGTAGATAGACCATAGGGTAGAGACCATAGGGTGGAGAGCCTAGTGGTTTCTATTGCACCACGGTTTCTACTTAAATCATGGTTTCTTGCTGACAGACTGATTTCTCTTAAGAAATAAAAGCAAAAATGATAACATTGTTAAAAGTCAAATTTTGGCTCACCCCAGGCCCCAGATCTATTTAAAAAGAGGCAAGATGTATATTAATATCAATATTTTCCCCACTGCTCTCCATTACGTAGCAGACCTCTCCAGTTTCATTTCGTATTCCTCTATTTCTCTGACCACACCCTGCCCCTGAGTCTTGCTATAGCCAGTCTTTGGTGTCTCTAACACTCCAGGCTCTATTTCGCTCCTTCCCTCTTTCCTTCTCGCCTTTTCTTCTCTACTTCCTTCCTCCCTCCCCCAACCCCACCTTTCTTTCTCTCTCTCTTTCTTTCCAGTGCTGTGGCTTTTGCTTTGACATTTCTTTTTTCTCTTTGTTACTTATTCATTCTTTTGAGTCCCAGGATCAACCTGCTTTATGAAACTTTTCTTTTACTCATGCACGCTAACTTCTATATTCCTATCCTACTTTGTTCCTTGCTCTGTAAAAGCAGGTTTTTGTTTTTTTTTAATATTTATTTGGCTGCATCAGGTCTTAGTGCAACTTGTAGGATCTTTTGCTGTGGCAGGCAGGCTCTAGAAGGCACTGGCTTAGCTGCCCTGTGCCATGTGGGATCTTAGTTCCTTGACCACGGATCAAATCCACGTTCTCTGCATTGGAAAGCAGATTCTTAACCACTGGACCACCAGAGAAGTCCCTATAAAAGCAGTTTTTGTGTATTGTGGTAATTCAACTGCATATATGTATTTTTCTCAGTGAGACTGTACATCGCTTGAAGGGAGAATCTTGTAAAAATTCTCCTTTGCATTCCCATCATTGCATGTCACAGTGACATGCAAAAACTATTTTTATTTAATGTATAACTCAGAAGTATAGTTTTAATCATTAGACCTAGGCTAGAATCTCAGCTCTGTGACTTACTTGTGTGTAAACTTAGGCATGCTCCATATCCTCTCTGAACCTCCTTTTTATTAATTAAAATAAGGCCATTACAATCTTTCCCACAGGGTTATTGTACAATTTAATGAGATTATGTACCTAAAGTTCCTAACAGAATTTAGCATGTATTTTTCTTCTAATAGATAGGTAAAGTAGTTTCATCCCTCAAATTTCCAAAATATGTGCTCAATTATGTCAAAAGGATCAAATATAGCAACTGATGATTAAATGTGAAGAAAAAAGTTATGTTGGAATTGGATATTTGCTACTGGGAATTTATAAATTGAATTGTCTCAGTTCAGTTCAGTCGCTCAGTCATGTCTACTCTTTGCAACCCTATGGGCTGCAGCACACCAGGCCTCGCTGTTCATCACCAACTCCTAGAGTTTACTCAAACTCATGTGCATCATGTCAGTGATGCCATCCAACCATCTCATCCTCTGTTGTCCCCTTCTCTTCCCACCTTCAATCTTTTCCAGCATCAGGGTCTTTTCAAATGAGTCAGTTCTTCGCATCAGGTGGCCAAACTATTGGAGTTTCAGCTTCAACATCAGTCCTTCCAATGAATATTCAGGACCCATTTCCTTTAGGGTGGACTGGATGGATCCCCTTGCAGTCCAAGGGACTCTCAAGAGTCTTCTCCAATACCATAGTTCAAAAGCATCAATTCTTTGGCGCTGAGCTTTCTTCACAGTCCAACTCTCACATCCACACATGACCACTGGAAAAACCATAGCCTTGACTAGACGGACCTTTGTTGGCAAAGTAATGTCTCTGCTTTTTAATATGCTGTCTAGGTTGGTCATAAGCCTGAAGCATCTACATGTTGTTGAAAATTGACCATCTAAGGGTAGAGGTGGGAATTAGCACTATTGGGTGGAATATCTTAATTTTATCTTGTGGGGGAAATTGGGAGCAATTTTTCCCTTTGTCTTTGTGTGACATTACAATCTTGTCTATAGTGCATGCATATGGAATATGCCTATGGCAGTCTTTCCCCATATACCTGCTAGGGCTGGATGCCTGGCTTATCAGTTCTTTCATTCATTATTTTTCCCACTTAAATTAGAGATCTTTTGGTTACAAGTGACAAAAATCATAATTCAAAGGAGCTTAAACAATTAAGGGCATTATATGTCACCCTGACGTAATAATCAGATCTAGATGCCAAGGATGCATGTGTGGGTGTCAGTTGGAAGCTCCATTCGTTGACCCATTATAGCCCCAGGCTCTTTCTTTTAGGTACCAAAAATCACTGCTTCAATTCTAGGCTTCATAATCCACTGACTAGGGGAGATAGAGAAAGCTGCTTCTTCCCAGGAATGTTCAATAAAGTCTTTTCACATCTCTTTGGTTCTGACTAAGTAATGTGCTCATTTTTAAAACAGTAATGGTAGATAGGAAATGCTGACTGACTTAAGCAATATAGACTTCTTTCCCAGAGTTGGTTGTGCAGTCTACACCATATGACTGAAATTGGGAGATGGATGCTACCAAAGGTACCTTGGGTACAATTGAGAAGGAAGAGGGAACAATAGGGGACTATGTTTCACAGAAGGAGCTAACAAACATCCCCTACACATGTACTGATAATCTACTCTGTACCCGGCACTGTGGTGGTAAATGCTGCTATTGATTTTGGCATCCCTGCTCCCTTCCTATTTCACGGGTAGAATCTTGCACAAAAGAGAATGCAGAGGAGGTAGGAATGGAATAGTCTTTTTTTCAAGTGTTCTCAGTTGCATCTGTTGATAGCATTAACCTGGATATTGCTGAGAAGGTGTGACCTTGCTTGAAATTTAGCTATCTTTCATTTGATTTTTGTTACCATGGGCAGCTATAATGTGTTCAGTGTTTGCTCAGTTAAATCTCTTGCGAAGCCCTCTTTTCTCCAATGAAGAGGTGCTTTCTTTTCCTTTCATTTGAAATTATTTAAGGCAAAATGTATTTTGAGGATTCCTGAACAAAGTGAGTTGATTTTTTGAACATAGCATTGCTATTGTTCAGTCACTAAGTCGCGTCCGACTTTTTGTGACCCCAGGAAATGCAGCAGGCTAGGCTTTCCTGCTCCTTACTATCTCCTGAACTTTGCTTAAACTCATGTCCATTGAGTCGGTGACACAATCCAACCATCTCATCCTCTGTCACCCCTTTCTTCTCCTGCCCTCAATCTTTCCAGCATCAGGATCTTTTCCAATGAGTTGGTTCTTCGAATCAGGTGATCAAAGTATTGGCTCTTCAGCTTCAGCATCAGTCCTTCCAACCAATATTCAGGGTTGGTTTCCTTTAGGATTGACAGGTTTGATGAACATGAGATATAGAAAAATATTTTTTTAAATCTTAGAGGTGGTTCTAGCTTTTAAATTCCCGATTTTATTTCAGTCTGATTCTCCTCACTGCATGTAAAATAAAGTGAATTGAAGAGTTACTAACAGTTTATAAAAATCGGAGAAGGCAATGGCAGTGTACTCCAGTGTACTCCAGTACTCTTGCCTGGAAAATCCCATGGATGGAGGAGCCTGGTAGGCTGCAGTCCACGGGGTTGCTGAAGGTCAGACACAACTGAGCAACTTCACTTTCACTTTTCACTTTCCTGCATTGGAGAAGGAAATGGCAATCCACTCCAGTGTTCTTGCCTGGAGAATCCCAGGGATGGGGAAGCCTGGTGGGCTGCCGTCTATGGGGTCGCACAGAGTCGGACACGACTGAAGTGACTTAGCAGTAGCATTGAATTAATAGATATCTCACTCACTGGAAATTTTATTCTGAATACTCATATTCTAGGTTTCATAGGTTCCAGAATGAAAGTTTCTTTGTCAAATTTCTTTTTTTTTTTTCTCAAAGTCAACTGCAGACATCAGTATATAGTCTGTAGTATTTATTTACAGTTATTGTCTTTTACAGTAAAATATACATATTACAAAGAAATGCACAAATCTTAAGTGTATATTTATTGTCTCGACAAATGAAAACCTCTGTGTGATGCAAACACCTATCAAGATATAGAAAATTATTACCATATCACACCCTTTCCCAGGCAACTACCACTTTTGTCAACTTTCTTTGTCTCGCTGCTGCTGCTGCTGCTGCTAAGTCACTTCAGTTGTGTCCGACTTTGTGTGACCCCATAGACGGCAGCCCACCAGGCTACCCTGTCCCTGGGATTCTCCAGGCAATAACACTGGAGTGGGTTGCCATTTCCTTCCCCAATGCATAAAAGTGAAAAGTGAAAGTGAAGTCGCTCAGTTGTGTCCGACCCTCAGCGACCCCATGGACTGCAGCCTTCCAAGCTCCTCCATCCATGGAATTTTCCAGGCAAGAGTACTGGAGTGGGGTGCCATCTTTGTCTTGCTACATTTTAGTAAATTTTTATACATCTTAAACCTAAAACATAAAGGTGAATGTGTCATATATTAATAGTATCTAATAATTTTATAGGGCTTCCCTGGTGGCTCAGATGGTAAAGAACCTGCCTGCAATGCAGGAGACCTGGGTTTGATCCCTGGGTCGGGAAGATCCCCTGGAGAAGGGATTGGCAACCCATTCCAGTGTTCTTGCCTGAATACCATGGACAAAGGAGCCTGGAGGGCTATAGTCCAAGGGGTCACAGAGAGTCAGACACGACTAAGTGACTTACACACTTTCAATCATTTTATAAGAAGACAGAATAATTTTCTTTATCTGATTATTATTATTTTGTAAGATATTTCTGAGTATCTGGTCCAGATTTCACAAAGAAAATTTAAAAGACATCAGAGTGAATCACAAAATAAATAGCATTCTTACAAACTTCACCTGAAGTTTTAATTTTGTGGATTCTTGTTATGGGCTGAATTGCATCTCCCCAAGTGAAAGTCGCTCAGTTGTGTCCGACTCTTTGCAACCTCATTGACTATACAGTTCATGGAATTCTCCAGGCCAGAATACTGGAGTGGGTAGCTGTTCCCTTCTCCAGGGGATCTTCCCAACCCAGGAATTGAACTGGGGTCTCCTGTATTGCAGGTAGATTCTTTACCAACTCATATGTTAAAGTCACAACATCCAATACCTCAGAATATGACTACATTTAGAGATAGGGTCTTCAAAAGGTGATAAAGTTAAAATGAGGTCCTAAAAACGGGCCCTAATACAATCTGACTTATAAGAAGAGGAAATCTGAACACACAGAGATACAAGGGATGCACCAGCACGAAGGAAAAACTGTGAGGGCACAGAGAGAAAGTGGCCGTCTGCAAGCCAAGGAGAGAGGCCTCAGTAGGAACCCAACCTGCCAACTGACACCTCGCTCTTGGACTTCCAGCCTCCAGAACTAAGAGCAAGTAAACTCCTATTGTTTAAGCCATATTGTCTGTGGCATTTTGTTACCCTAGCAAAATAATACAATCTTCTATAACTGTGTATGTAAAGCCAGATTATTTCCTTGTGAGTTTATTGAGGTCATAAAATATGGTGGATTGATCTATGCTTACTCAACATCTAACCAGAGTCTGGCCCAGAATAGGTGCATGGGAAGTGTCTGTTGAATAAACACAAACCATGTTTTGATCATGGCAGAGGCAGAGCAGCTGGATGCCAGCCTGGCTCTTTCCATTTTCCACTGTTTCCAGACTGTTGTTTGTTTCATTTTCCCTAAATAAAAATGACTGTTTTTGTTCTTTGACTATAAAGATGTAAAGCATACACGTATAGAAATGTGTATTCATTGTAAAGTATAACCTGGTAATGTATCAAAGTATGAAGAAGAAAGTAGAACTCACCCAGCATTTCAACACCCAAAGTAACTATTTAAATTCTGGAACATATATTTCTCAAGGCTTTGGGGCAGTTATATCCATATGGTTATTAATTTATCTCTAACAAATACATGACATGACTTATATACTCTTGTTTTTATAACATGCCTTTTCCGTATAACACAATTTGTATATCTTCCATATTAGAAAATAAATATAGATTTATGGTAGTAATTTCAAGTGGCTGAATTATATTTCATTTAAGGAATGTGCAATAATTTATTTAGCCTAGTGCCTACTGATGGTAGTTAGGTTTTTCTAGTGTTTTCCTAATATAACTAGTGCTGTGAGGATTTAGTCTTTTTGTTGCGGTTCTTGTCTTATTATTACCTCTTTCTACTTCCAATTTCTTTATTTACTAAGACATGAAAGATATAAAACAACATACTCTGTAACATATGTATGCAATTGTGGAACTGGTAATGTAGACACAGAGGTAATGTAGATACCTTAAGAGGAAATCCTTGTAGAATTCCCTTCTGGGATAGTTCCATCTGTTCCCAGAACTTCTCTGGTGGCTCAGCGGTAATGAATCCACCTGACAATGAAGGAGACGCAGGTTCAATCGCAGGTCAGGAAGATCCCCTGGAGAAGGAAATGGCAACCCACTTCAGTATTCTTGGCTGGGAAATCCCATGGACAGAGGAGCCTGTTGGGCTACAGTCCATGGAGCCACAAAAGAATCAGACGTGACTTAGCGATTAAACATTATCTGCTCCCAGGAGTCAAAACCTTTCCTGTGAGCTCCACACTGAACTATCAAGTGCCTTCCTTGACATTTCCATTTTGGATGTCTCAGGTTCAAGGTGTCCAAAATGCATCTTCTGATTTCTCTTCTGAAACATGTCTTTCACTAACAGAGCTTTCCCATCTCAGCCAACAGTGCCATTGTTCACCCAGCTGCTGATGGCAGGAACAAATTTATCCCTGACTTTCCCTTGCCCTTTCTTCCCACACCCATTTCATCAATGAGTCCTTGTTGATTTTATCTCCTAGTTTTATCTGCACCCTGTCCTCTTCTTCCTGTCTTCACTGTTCATTTTGTGGCAGGACACTCACCTCTTGCCTAGATGATGGTAACAGCCTTCTCATTGGTCCCACACTCTCCTCTCCTATTTCTTCCTGCTGCGGAGTGATCATGCTACACCCCACCTACAAGTGCCTTGATAGCTTCTCTTTGTACTTTGCAGGGAAAAGTTCTAACTCCTTACCTTGGTCTACAAACTGAATGATATTGCATTTGTTATGCCCAGCATCACTTTTCATTCCTCTCCCCTGCATTACCCCCCAGGAGCCTCACTTTCTTATGGTTTCTTTAACATCCCACACTTAGCTGCACTTGCAGGCTGTTACAAGCACTTTCCCCTCTGCCTGGTCTGCTCTTCCTTCTACTCCACTTGGGCTATATTCTCTCCTTCCCCTTAGTTTGCAGCTTAAATATGACCTTCACAGAGACACTTCCTATAAACATTTAATCTAAAGAATGTCCCTTTTCCCTTTTCGTCTCTCTTTGATCTCCATCTTTCGTTTTTTCCTTTCTTAGAACTTTTTTGATGTTTACAAATGTTTCACTTCTTTTTTGGTCTTCTTACTCAATCTCTCTCTCTCCTCTACTAGAAGCCATGCTTGGATACCAGGGCTGAAAACCTTCAGCCTGCAGGCTTGACTCCACTCAGAGGCTGAGGCCATCTCAGGACCTAAGGAGGTATGTCCCCATCAGATGTGATTTTGCTGCCAAAGTCCAAGGTACAGTGTCTGGAGTTCTAGGAGCTTGTGGTGTATAGCTGAAACTTTCATCAGCAGCTGTTCCATATGATGGGGCTTCTACCTCCAGTTTGAGTTTGAATTTCAGTTGCCAACTAGGATTGACAGTTCCTTGAGGACAAGCATACCAAACTGCAGATTTGGTTTCAGACCACTACGATAAAGTGAATCTCACAATAAATCCAGTGACAGGAATTTTTTGAACTCCCAGGGTATATAAAAGTTATGTTTAAACTATACCGTAGTCTATTAAGTATGAAAAAGAATTATGTATAAAAAGTATATACCTTAGTTAAAAACACTTCATTTCTTAAAATTTGAATAATCATCTAGGCCTTCAGGGATTGTAATCTTTTTGCTGGTGGAGGGTTTTGTCTCATTGTTGATGGGTGCTGACTGATCAGATTGCTAAAGGTTGGGGTGGCGGTGGCAATTTCTTGACCTATGACAGTAATAAAATTTGCTGCATTGACTGGCTCTTCCTGTCATGAATGGTTTCTCTATAGCATGCAGTAATATTTGATAGCACTTCATCCACAGCAGAACTTCTCTCAAAATTAGAGTCTATCCTTTCAAACCCTGACAATGCTTTATTGTCAAAGTTTATGTAGTATTCGAAATCCTTTGTGTTAATTTAAAAACTCTTCATAGCATCTTCACCAAGAGTAGATTCCATTTCAAAAAATCACTTCCTTTGCTCATCCATAAGAAGTAACTCTTCATCTATTAAAGTTTTATAGTAAGATTGCAGAAAGTCAGTCATTTCTAATTCTAGTTCTCTTGATATATCTACCACATCTTCAGTTTTTTTTTTTTTTTACTCTTGAAGTATTGAACCCTTCAAAGTCATCTGTGAGGGTTATAATTAACTTCTTCCAGACTCCTATTAATGTTGATATTTTGACCTCTTCCCATGAATCAAATATTCCTGATTCCATCTAGAATGGTGAATCATTTCCGGAAGGTTTTAAATGTACTTTCCCCAGATCCATCAGAGAAGTCACCATATATGGCAGTTTAGTTCAGTTCAGTTCAGTTGCTCAGTTGTGTCCGACTCTTTGTGACCACATGGACTACAGCATGCCAGGCCTCCCTGTCCATCCACAATTCCTGGAGTTTATTCAAACTCATGTCCATTGAGTCGGTGACGCCATCCAACCATCTCATCCTTTGTCGTCCCCTTCTTCTCTCGCCTTCAATCTTTCCCAGCATCAGAGTCTTTTCAAATGAGTTAGCTCTTTGCATCAAGTGGCCAAAATATTGAAGTTTCAGCTTCAACATCAGTCCTTCCAATGAACATTCAGGACTGATCTCCTTTAGGATGGACTGGTTGGACTCCTTGCTGTCCAAGGGACTCTCAAGTGTCTTCTCCAACACCATAGTTCAAAAGCATCAATTCTTCAGAGCTCAGCTTTCTTTATAGTCCAACTCTCACATCCATACATGACTACTGGAAAAACCATAGCCTTGACTAGACAGACCTTTGTTGGCAAAGTAATGTCTCTGCTTTTGAATATGCTATCTAGGTTGGTCATAACTTTTCTTCCAAGGAGTAAGCATCTTTTAATTTCATGGCTGCAATCACCATCTGCAGTGATTTTAGAGCCCAGAAAAATAAAGTCTGACACTGTTTCCACTGTTTCTCCATCTATTTGCCATGAAGTGATGGGACCAGATGCCATGACCTTAAGTTTTCTGAATGTTGAGCTTTAAGCCAACTTTTTCACTCTCCTCTTTCACTTTCATCAAGAGTCTCTTTAGTTCCTCTTCATTTTCTGCCATAAGGGTGGTGTCATCTGCATATCTGAGGTTACTGATATTTCTTCTGGCAATCTTGATTCCAGCTTGTGCTTCCTCCAGCCCAGCGTTTCTCATGATGTACTCTGCATGTAAGTTAAATAAGCAGGGTGACAGTATACAGCCTTGATGTACTCCTTTTCCTATTTGGAACCAGTCTGTTGTTCCATGTCCAGTTCTAACTGTTGCTTCCTGACCTGCATACAGGTTTCTCAAGAGGCAGGTCAGGTGATCTGGTATTCCCATCTCTTTCAGAATTTTCCACAGTTTATTGTGATCCACACAGTCAAAGGCTTTGGCATAGTCAATAAAGCAGATATAGATGTTTTTCTGGAACTCTCTTGCTTTTTTGATGATCCAGCAGATGTTGGCAATTTGATCTCTGGTGCCTCTGCCTTTTCTAAAACCAGCTTGAACATCTGGAAGTTCATGGTTCACGTATTGCTGAAGCCTGGCTTGGGGAGTTTGGCCGTTAAAGCCTTATAAACTGTACTTCTTAAATGAGAAGACTTGAAGGTCAAAATTACTCCAAAACCATAAACTGAAGGATGGATTTGTAACCTCCATCAGAGTTCTTGGGTGATCAAGTGTATTATCAATATTTTGAAAGGAATATTTTTTTTCTGAGCAGTAGGTCTTAAAATTGGACTTCATATATTCAGTAAACCATGTTATAAACAGTGTATTTTCTGTTATCTAGACTTTGTTGTTCCATTTTACAGGCACAGGCAGAGTCGATTTCCAAGAACTCTTAGGGGTGCTAGGATTTGCAGAATAGCAAATGAACAGTGGTTTCAACTTCAAGTGCCCAGCTGTATTAGCCCCTAACAAGACAGTCAGCTGTCTATTGAAGATTTGAAGCCAGGCATTAAGTTTTCCTCTCTATCTGTGAAAGTCCTCGATGGCATCTTCTTCCAGTAGAATGCTGTTTCATCTACATTGGAAATCTATTGTTTAGTGTAGTGACCTTCATTAATTATCTTAGCAAGATCTTCAGGATAACTTTCTGTGGTTTCTACATCAGCTGCTCTACTATGTACTTTTATGTTATGGAGATGACTGCTTTCCGTAAACCTTATTGAATCAACCTCTTCTAGCCTCAAACTTCTGCTACAGCTTCCTCACCACTCTCAGCTTTCACAGAATTGAAGAGAGTTGGGGCCTTGCTCTGGGTTGCTTTGACTTAAGGAAATGTTGCGGCTGGTTTGAGCCTCTGTTCAGATCACAAGAACCTTCTCCATATTAGCAGTAAGGCTATTTCACTCTTACCATTTGTGTCTAGTAGAGTAGCGCTTTTCATTTCTTTCAAGAACTTTTCTTTTGTATTCACTTCTTGGCTAACTGGGGCAAGAGGCCTAGTTTTTGACCTGTTTTAGCTTTTGACATGCCTTCCTCACTAAACTTAATCATGTCTAGCTTTTGATTTAAAGTGAGAGATGTGCAACTCATCATTTGAACCCTTAGAGGCCATTGTAGGGTTATTAGTTGGTCTTATTTAAATATTGCTGTTTAAAGAGGGGATAGAGAGGCTCAAGGAGAGGGAGAGAGAGAGGGTATTATCTGTCAGTGGAGCAATCAGAACACACACATTTATCAATTAAATTCACTGTCTTATGTGGGCATAGTTTGTGGCTTCCCCAAACAATTACAACAGTAACATCAAAGATCACTGATCATAGATCACCGCAGAAAATACAATAATAATGAAAAAGTCTGAAATATTGCAAAAATTACCAGAATGTGGCACACAGACATGATGTGAGCAAATGCTGTTAGAAAAATGATGCTAGTAGACTTGCTCAATGCAGGGTTGCCACAAACCTTCAATGTTTTTTTTTTTTTAAAAGCAATATCTGTGAAGCACAATAAAGTAAGCCTGTATAGCCATACCAGGCTCTCTCCCTGGACCTGGACTTGTTCCCAGGTTCATCTCTAGTCATTGGGTAAGATGCATCTAAGATCCTGAATCAGATAGAATATTCTCTTCTACTTGTCCTTCTACTCTTCCTGCCTGTTTCATGACCTGACTGAAAATATTGCCACTGTCTAGAGCTTTCTGCTGTGCTTCACTCCCAGGTATAGATGACAGCCTACACTGAAATCAAGCTCATCACTGACCCTTTGGATATTAGGATTTGCATTTACTTGCTGTCCAGTTTCATTGGAGCCAAACTGTAGGAAGAGAGGTTTGAAACCAAAGAGTTCTAAACTGGAATTTTGGTTCTGACACTTTTTAGCTATGCGAAGAGTCAGACACGACTGAGTGACTTCACTTTCACTTTTCACTTTCATGCATTGGAGAAGGAAATGGCAACCCACTCCAGTGTTCTTGCCTGGAGAATCCCAGGGACGGGGGAGCCTGGTGGGCTGCTGTCTATGGGGTCGCACAGAGTCAGACACGACTGAAGCAACTTAGCAGCAGCAGCAGTGTAACCGGAGACAAATTATTGACTTCTTCGAGCCTTAGTTTCACCATCTGTCATTTGGGGGTATAGAATACGTATCTTGAAGAGAGGATTACTGATTTCCTATGACAAGTAGCTAAAGCAGAGCCTCGCATATAGCTGGCACTCAAGCCTCCCCAGCCTGCCTGATCTAGTTCCTCTGTCCCAGCTCCTTTCTCCCATTCCACTAGCCCACAGGACACAGATTCTGTCCTATGTCTGCAGAGTTGCATCAACTATTTCAGGCTGTTTTTTCTCTCTTGATTTGAGCTGAGTTGACTGCTTTAACTTCCTGAGCTTATGTTTTCTTTTTGGCCCATATCCTTTAAACAAAAACTCTTTTTTAACTGCCTCTAGTTTACACATCTGAGCCACTTTGATCTATTTCTTTCTAGCATAAGAGCCATTTGTTCTCTTTTGGAAGTAAGTTAGATGCATTTTCAAAGAACACTATAGTCATCTCCAGAGAAGACATTGGCCTGATCTCCCCAAAGATGAGGTATAGGGTGGATGACATTCATTATATTCACATGCAAAGGATGTTCTTAGAATAGGGGGACATTTCTTGTGCATTTTTAAGGCTGTAACAGTGCTTTGAACTGCAAATAGGATGTAATGTGATGGCCCTTTGTGATAAGAGTATTTTTGCAATGATTTCCAAGTGCACAATTTATTATTTTTTTTCAAGGTTACAATTAGAATTACATGACCATATGACTTTTCTGGAAGGCATAAAGCTTCTCTCTAGAACCCGGCCCCCTCAGACACCTTAGCAGGAATAATTTGAAGAATGACTGGGATCCCATATGTTTCTTCATTCCTCCTAGACAGCGCTGACATTTGGGAATTTATTCTTAGAGTTTGCCTCTTTGAACATGTTTGGTTCAATTAGTCTACTGAAGCTGAGGTGGCATAAACTGTTTTTTAAAGAAGTGGTACCATTTTCAGAATAGGATGTTTGAGACTCAACAGATGGGCTTGTGATCAAGCTAAACTGCCATTTATCAAATTTAGAGTAAACTTAAGTAGTTCCAGAGTACCTAACCCAGTTCCTTAAAAAGTAGAAGCTCAAGAAATGCTGGTTAGAAGAAAGAATGAATCATCAACTACTGATGGCTGGAAACCTATTGACGATTTAGGGAAAGGGGAATAAATATGTTGCAGATTATTTAATCTTAGAATGTCAGATGTACTACTGCATGAATAAACTGTCACTGATTTTCTTTCCTGAGATTAAAAGGTCAGAGCTGCTTTACATGATAGTGAGTTACTATTTAAGGAAGACCTACTGTAATGGGCATCTGCTGGTTTTGTTTGTCCAGTATCTCCGGTCCTTTTGGGGAACTGTACCTGTCTCTGTGGTCAGTGAGATTATCAAATATGGTATTGCCTGGCACTTGCGCCATGCTAACTCAGTTCCTGGACTATGTACACGATGCAACCATTCTTGGTGCAAGGATAGATATGTAGATGTATGACACAGTTGGACAGATGCTTAGATAGTGAAAAGAGAGGTTTCTATTTAAACTGGGACTACTAAACTCAGAATTGGTGAGTCTGGACATTAGCATGCAGGTAAACGTTTAGTGGCTATCTCTGGCTGACTTCCAAGAAATGCATATATATGCATATATTTAAATTTATTATAAAGTCCACTGATATAAGAGGTGTATAGCACAAATTTTAAGCAATAGTAAAATATCCAGTACCGTTTATTGTGAATTTCATATAGCCCATTGATTCTCACAGGATACTTTCACTGGGTTTTGCTTGACTCTTAAGTCTGTCGGTCAACCTATGGTTGTCATTGAGGATAATGTAGTTCCAACATAATCATTGGTTGGTATTTTCATTTATCTTAGTGATAGAAATGAAAGGATGAAGATATGTGCTAGAATTCATATTCATGTTAATGATGTGAGTGACTTCTTTATTGAACTGGGTAATAGCTTTTGAATATTGGAAGAATATTTGCTTATTAGTATTTACAATGTAGCAGCTATAGACACAAACACTTAAATTTAATCCTCATTACTCATAATCTGCATTTTCCCCATTATTTTCTGAAGTCTAGATAATCAACAAACGGTAACTCAAACCCTGATTTGTAGCATTAGCTGAGATCCATGGCTGACTTCAAGGTTCCAATATGACATCACTGAATATGGGGGTTGGAAATTAATGTGTTGTGGCATGCCAGTATAGTGGATTTCCACTATACAGATTTATCAGGAATCAATAGCTTTAACAGCAGAGATAATAGTAAAATGTATTTACACAATTAGGAAGCAAGGAGTTTTGATTGCCTTCCTTTTTAATATGTCATTTAATTGCAAATCACTATAATTTACTTTTTGTTAGTGATTAACCACTGACTCACTAGATCCCTGAAAATTTAAAAGTGGGCTCTCACAAGCCAGTAGAAGCTAGTTTCAACATATCACTGAACAAAAGGCTGCTGTGGTGTGGACAACTCCTTCACCAGACCGAGAGGATCTGTCTGCAGAATACAGGTTCCTCCAGGGAAGCACTGTGGGGAGACCTACAGAAGGGATTCTGCCCAGGGATTCTCTCCATTTCCTTTTGTCTTCTAGCT